>NC_043008.1:56682254-56702254 GCF_006345805.1 Octopus sinensis
CTTTGAGAAGTGTAAGAAAAAAGAAGGATAGATAAAGCAATATCGAGATGAACAAGATATTGGCTAACACTGATACTTCAAACACAAAGAATGCACTAGATAAACGTTTTTCTATACTTTTAAATATATAATGGAGAATTATAGAGAAAAACAAAAGGAAAATTATTCACTAAGCTTGTCAAATTTGAGAATGAATTGTGAAATATGCTAATTCATTCTTATCAACAAAACACATCCACAGAGTTTGTATAATCACCCACATACATATACATACTCACACACTAATGTTCGTGATATGTATATATCCAAACGAGCACTCGCAAACACAAGCACACACACGCATATATATATATATATATATAATATATATATATATGTGTGTGTGTGTGTGTGTGTGTGTGTGTGTGTGTGTATGTATGTATGCATATGTATGCACACAAGCACTCACAAACATACAAAATACACAAAGATGTGCACGGATGTGTGTGTGTGTGTATCTATCTATCTCTAAATATATGTATACATATACATATACATATAAATATATGTATATATATACATATATATATATATATGTATATGTATGTATATATATATAAAATTATATATATATATATATATATATATATATATATATATATATATATATATATATATATATATATATATATATATATGTATATATGGATAGATAGCTATGTGTAGTATGAATAAACGCTTGCATATTGAGTGCTCTAGAAACACGTAGTTTGTGATAAGCATCTACAATTGCTACGTGGAAGTGGATACTTCAAAGACAGCGGAAATTGATTGCATTGATACACGATTTTGTATTTTAAAATAGCTGACTTGCCTCTAGCTGCAAATAGCTATTTCTGCTGAATCTGTACTCATAGGCTTCTATTACACGCTTTCTCTCTCTCTCTGTCCTTACATCCTCTGTCTTTCCCTACGCTGCATTGATAAGGGGCAACAACCCTGAAACGTCGTCTGTAGCTGTCTGACTGGCCGGATGAAGCGGCTGACCTCCCTTGTTTCAAAGGTTTAAAATGGACGCAGTTTGTGTGTCAAATAGCTAGCTTAAGGCGATGGCCTCATGGAGCTAATCAGCGACAGCTTTAGTCTTATATTTATAAGACTGCCATATTAGTATGGCGATAACTATTAATTTCCAGTAACGCTGTCGTAATCTCCTTTAGAGAGACTTAGTAATTTTAATATATATATATATATATATATATATATATTATATATATAATATATATATATATATATAGATATATATATATATATATATATATATATATATATATACATAAAACATACAAGTGAGAGAAATAGAAAAAGCAATTCACCAGTTGTCTAGAATCTCACCCACCAGTGACTGATGCAAGATGGGTCGAAACGATCGTTGTGATTAATAAAGAATCTCGTGAATTTCATTTTCTCTTTCTTTCGTGTTATATACTCCACAGACACGGAGGAATTCCTGGAGTAAATTCAGTGGCATTTCTATCCATACTGTTGATATCATTAGGTAGCCAAAGACGGTGAACTTTATTTTCATCAGCATACTACCAGATGTATACCCAAGTCTAAAATAATTACCTATATTATATATTTGGTTGTTTCACATGAAATGTCGCATTTTTAATTATTTGTTATTTCAGTCATTTAAAAACTCAATTATGTATATATATATTGTTAACGCCATAAGAATTTATAAATTTCCAAGAGAATGTTATATTGTTTGTTTTCTGAAAAAGCTGAGCTCGAAGCACATAAAGCTGCAAATAATAGCTTGTAAATTTGGGGTTGTAAAAACCCCATTGATTACAAAAGGTTGAAAGCTGTGGTCGGGACTCAAGAACAGATATCCTATTATGTCTGCTGTTGGACAAGATTAATCCTTCCAAATTCTTTATCTACAGGCTGGGACAAAATTGAGGCTTAGAATAAATTGAAGACGCTCCAGAATTCTCAAAGATATGCTTTAAGTTCTCTAAAATTTAATAAAGAGATAAGATACATAAAATAAGGATGTATACACACGTAAGTGTACAGTGGAGGTGCGTGGCTTAGTGGTTAGGTTGTTGGACTCATGATCATAGAATTGTGGTTTCGACACTGTACAGTTGAGGTACGTGTCGTAGTGGTTAGGTTGTTGGACTCATGATCATAAGATTGTGGTTTCGACTCCTGGATGCGTTGTGTTCTTGAGGAAAACATTTCATTTTACGTTGCTGCAGTCCACTTAGCTGGCAAAAATGAGTAATCCTGCGACGGAGCGGCGTCCCGTCCAGGTGAGGAATATATACGCCATGAAACCGAGAAGCTGGGCCATATGAGTCGGTATGACGTGAGAAGGTAACTTTACTTTTAATTCACTTCATCTACTTGTACATGATGAACAAAATGAATAATTATCACTTAATACAAATTTTAAAAATCAAGTACTTTGGTGCGTGATTCTGAGCCATCCTGTAATTTAGACCTTTTGCTCTCACCATTCAGAATTGTATGCTGTTGATGTCATCAGAATTTAGAAATCTTCGGGAGAACGTTTGTATGTGTATGTGTGTTAGTGCTTCTGTTTTTCACCCACATCAGTAGCCATTTGCTGTCGGTTTGTTTGCGTCTCTGTAACTTAGCGTTCAGGAGAAGAAAGCAATAGCACAACCATCACGCTTAAAAGGAAATACTGGGGTCAGTTCGATCGACTAAGAAGGCGCTGCTTCAGTATGGCTGCAGTCCAATGATTGAAACAAGTCAATGAAAGTGCACAAGAGGAAGCGATATAATTTATATTCATAACGGTCTGCAGACGTTAAATTTCCCCAGACAAACGTAATCAGTTTTATATATACATAAATATATATCAGACTAATGCGATTATGAATTGTTTTTATCTCAAATATAAGAATAATTTATGGACATTTTGTATTAATTTTTCAAAAACAATTCCACAGTACTTCAAAGCTCTTCACTCTTTCCATGTCTGATATTACTTTAACATAAGAGAGAAAACATAGTGATGTGCCCAAATTCATGGTACTTGGTTCAGTCTCTTTGCTCGCAACCTTGGACTAATGTTTTCTGCTACACTTCCTAGGCTGGGTGACCGATGTCTTGTGAACGAACCTGGTAGTCGAAAACTGTATTGCAAACGTATGTTTGAATATATTTTGAAGAATCGGAAAATTCCGCTTATACCTGATTAATTTGTTGATATCTTTCCAGCCTTATGGTTTAAAGTCTCAGGAGGATAACGCTTTTGCCTTTTTACTTTTTAGTTATTAAGTTTTCGTTTTCCGTTTTTTAACCTTCCGCGTTTTCTATATGCTTCTTTCTCAGCTTTTCACGTTTCTTCTCTTATTCATTTTTTTTTTAGTTTGTGACATGTGGTTTGTTCCTGATAAATATGTTTGTGGTATTTTTTTGCATGTGAAACCATTAGTAGCACTTCAAGAATTGTATTTTGTTTCTTAAATAAACAATATTTATCTCTCACCGGATAGAGTACTTTTATTTTGTTGATTAATATATTGTGGTTAATGTATTCGGCTCACGATCACAAGGTCACGAGTTCGATTCCCGGTGACGCGTTGTGTTCTTAAGCAAGACATTTTATTTCGTGTTGCTGTCGTTCATTCATCTGGAAAAATTGAGTGGTACCTGTAATTCAAAGTACCAGTCACATTCTGTGTCAAGCTGAATCTCCGTGAGAACTGCGTTAAATGGTTAAGTATCTGTTGATATGTCAACCATTTGCAACTTAATTTTACCTGCTGCCTGTTTGGCTGATCGAATAAATCACTCATATATATATATGCGTGTGTGTGTGTGTGTATATATATATATACACAGATGAAGCTGAACATGCACAGCTTAATAAGTTGTTGAAACAATAGTATAAGTAACTTTCTTAATTAGACATCTAAATTCTTTGATTATCCATCACGATGGCGCTCAACAATTTTTCTAATTTTTGGTGAGTAATTAACATCATTATGAGAATGACCATGGAGTTTAATCAGACAGTTAATGTCTTAATGCTTAACAATAAAGATTATAAAGATTATTTATGATTTAGACAAAAGGCCAGCGTTTTGAGACGATTTAGTCGATTAAATTAATCCCATTGATGTGGCGTGATTTATTTGTAGATGTAAATAATTTATACTTTTGATCTGGCTGGATTCGACATGGGGCATGTATTTTAAAACCTCTGTTATGCAAATATCTAGCTACACGGAACATTATTACTTTGGACAGCAAGCAATTATAATTATATGGGTTATATAAATCTGAAAAGATTTCGACTATGTAAAACTGGGCTTAAAAATTGGATACAATTCTATTCATATACAGAGAGAAGATAAATAGACAGATAGATACATATATTGATAAATAGACAGATAGATAGGTTGATAGATAGATAGATCGATAGATAGATAGATAGATAGATAGATAAGGAATTTTTAGTTAAAGTTGATAACTTACATCTCTGAGTTTTCCATCTTTAAAGAAACCCACACTGTTCCATTCAAATTGATTTAAAGATTTTTGGCGGTAATTCAAAATTCTGTAACGAGCTGGACCATCTCCATTTGGCAGAAAGGTGAAATTTTGGCCACTCAATCCTGCAAAATACATGTGAAATATTGGAATATGTTTAAACACTACACCGTACTTACATTCGTACACTTCACTTATTACATTCACTAAATACGATATCATTCATTCATCTTTACTCAACAAATATGAGTAATAATCGAGTTATTTTGCTACTGTTATTAGTGCAGATTGTTGTTTTTAGTACAGATAAGCTATAAATATTCAGGGACTAAGTTCAAAGGCATTTCTACTCCTGCATCTATTTATTTTCGGGATTATATCAAGAAGAAATTGAATATATCACTCTAGTGGTAGTTTGGCAAGTGGCTTGATATCAGATCATGTATGGCAACTCCATTATCTGGGAGGGTAATGTGTATAGATTCTTCAAGAACCGCTGTTTTAGGGTCCTATCAGAAGCAACCGTCATGGCATTTTCCGGCTGCATTTCCAAGCATGACCGACTAAGGCTATGGACATTAGCTGTTTCGTTCATAATGCACCCCTACCAGTTAACTTAACTTCGAGAATCCATCTTATTAATAATTTCCGCTACATTCTAATCACATGTTCGTAGCATCGGAACTGTGACCTCTCATGGAGGAGATGTAATGTCTCGATCCGGAGAAACTCTCTGATCTTCGTGTTATACATTGAGTTAAATAGTTAAATAACATTTCTCCAGAGATTGTTCAGAGAAACTTCATTTCGCCTACTTCTATACACGATCGTACCATTTCAACCATTACCCAACATTCGTGACCATAACTGGGGACAGGCACAAGGCCGAACTGAAGGTAATGAATTTTGCATTTTTTTTTTTACCAATCTCTCTTCTTCTGAGAATCGAATCCTGGAGTTGACGAATTACTGTGTCATCACATATGAACGCGACCCCGAGATCCTTAAACATCTCCACTTGTCTCGGTGATACACCACTAAGTGGAAGAGTGCAGGGAGTAGACCCTAACCCTAAAATTACCAATTCTTATCCCTACCTTGCAGCATCTGGTAGCAAAGGTGTTCAGTCTGGAATAGTTATATCGTGAAAGAAACATGTTTACATTACAGAACTCGCAGAGTCTACTCTCTCTTTACTCTTTACTCTTTTATTTGTTTCAGCCATTTGACTGCGGCCATGCTGGAACACCGCCTTTAGTCGAGCAAATCGACCCCAGGACTTATCCTTTGTAAGCCTAGTACTTATTCTATCGGTTACTTTATCCGAACCGCTAAGTTACGGGGACGTAAACATACCAGCATTGGTTGTCAGGCGATGTTGTGGAGACAGACACAGACAAACACACACACACACACACACACACACACACACGCACACACACATTACACACACACACACACCACACACATATATATATATATATATATATATATATATATATATATATATACAATACATATACATGACGAGCTTCTTTCAGTTTCCGTCTACCAAATCCACTCAGAAGGCTTTGGTCGGCCCGAGGCTATAGTAGAAGACACTTGTCCAAGGTGCCACACAATGGGGACTGAACCCAGAACCTTGTAGTTGGTAAGCAAGCTACTTACAGCATCGTACGTTGATACTCCAGATGACTTCGATTACGAACTGAGTTCAGTTGATTTAAGTTAGTGTAAATTAATACTACAAATACAAAATGTCAAAAATTTCGTCGCATTCCTGCAAATTCATTACTGACAAAAGTCCACTATAACTACTGGAAATTAGTTACTAGCATTTCTATGCGCCTCATTTCTTTCTTCCTTTCCGTTCAGCTATTTTAATTTCTCTTTCTCCAATTGTCCCACTCAATCTATTTCTCTCTCACCGTCTCAGTTTCTCTCTCTCTCTCTCTTCTCTCTCTCTCTCTCTCTCTCTCTCTCTCTCTCTTTCAATCTCACTCTTTCTATGTTTCCGCTTTTTTTGTTTTGCCTTATCTTAATTATAACATGCATCAATGAGAAAATTGAGTCTCCTATGTACTAGTGAGATTTAATTACTTTTGAAACCGAAATTTATAAATTTTGAAAGTTGTTGAGGTCACTGCGGCAGCTTCATCGCTTCAAAGTGGATTTTTTGAGATAGTTTCATTCAAATCGCATTTTTTCTTCTTGTAAAACCAGCAACTGTATGTAGCTTGAAATTATATATATATAGATAGCGAGCAGAATCAAGCTAATTCCATTTCTAGCAGACAAGATGTCCAGTACTGAAGAGAGACAGAAATAGCCTAAAACCAGGCAGGTCTGCTAGTTCCGTCGCTAGAAGGTGGTAGGGTTTTAGGATTTCTCTCCCTTGCTCGCAATATCTTAGATGCAGGTGTGCATCGTCCACCATCTAGAGAAGATATCCTCCAAGGCTTAAAAATTTGCAAGTAAAGTCCGGTTCGAACGGATAGCCAGGTTGGAGTGGCTACGACCAATATACATATATATATATTATATATATATATATACGTGTGTGTGTGTGTGTGCATCACTGTATTTGTATATATATACAAAACTGTCCTACGAATGGGAACGTGAAACTCTGAGTGACAGCTTTTGCTATATTTCTGCCGCTTTTAAATAAAGCATATTACTCTCCTCTGGTATTTGAGCACTCTTTTTTCCACCTTGTTTCACATTTATGTGCTTACTCTGGTATATATATATATATATATATATATATATGTATATATATATATATACACGCACACACACATACATATAGGCATAGATGCATATACACATATATTTATATGTATACATAAACGCACAAATATATACGGGTTTCGATATAACTCTGAAATGTACAAGAGCGTGGGCATGTGTGAGTGTTTATATGTATGTGTGAGTGAAAGAGAAAGGGAGAGAGAGAGAGAGAAGGAAAGTGCGAGAGAGTGACTATGTGAATCCTAATTATACAACTAGATATTGCATAGTTATATCACAAAACATTCTCTTGTTCATTTTCGTACAATGCACTTACGAGGAGGTTCAATAGCAAATAACATTAAGGAAAAAAAAACCAATTGCAACAATTCTACGAAATTAATGAATCACTTTAACACAGGACACAAAGAACGCCATTGAATCCAAAATTTCAATGACAACGTTCATATATGTAATTTGACGCGTATTCTAAAACCTGATGTATAATCTGTATTAAATGATGTAAAGCTATAGATAATAGAACGAGGCGTGTGAAGATGAAGTGAAGCAGCATGTAAGGTGTGGATTTAAATTGTCTTAGTCTTATTTTATTTTCAAGTTTCACCTTGTGTTGGATGTGCAACTAATCCACAATTAATCTATAGTGTATATGTCACGGAGAGCCTGTGTGTGTATTTATGTGTGCATGGACATTTGGCATATAAACAATTGGCAAGCACACACACACACACACACACATACACACATACACACACACATACACACACACACATATATATATTGCACTCACACACACTCATATTCATATACAGGCGAGTGTGTTGGCATATGTATGTTTAAAACTAATTGGACAATTATATTATATACTAAATGTATTCTATAAAGAAAGCGTTGTTTAAAAATTGTATTGTTTCATTGTTTTTGAAATCCTGTGAATTTAGCAGGTTTTCAATTCAAGGAGCAGCAACATATTCTGGAATTCAATGAATTCTAGTTTTCTAATGGTTTTGTTAGAATCGGGTGATCTACAACGTAAACTAAACTCATTGTCCAACACCACTAATAGCAGCAATTAAAAAAATGTTTCTATTATGTGGAAATATTAACGCAACATGTAGCAAGCTGGCGAAAGTGTTAGCATGTCGGAGAAAATACAGCGTGTCATTTCTTCCGGCTCTGTACATTATGAGTTCAAATTCAACTGGGGAGGATATAGTCGTTCATCCTTTCGGGATCGATAAAATAAATAAAGGTTGAGCGCTTGGGTAGATGTCATCGACATACCTCCTCTCACGAATCTGATAGCCTTGTGTCAAAATTTTAAACCAATATTAATAGCAGCAAAAGTGGCGTGAAGCTGACAGAATCGTTAGCACCCGGAGCAAAATGGTTAGCGGCTTCTCGTCCATCTTCACGTTCTGCGTTCGAATTCCGCCGAGGTCGACTTTAGCTTTCATCCCTTCGAGCTCGATAAAATAAGAACCAGTTAAACACTGGGGTCGATGTAACCGACTTTCCCCTCACCTAAAACAGCAGTCCCCGTGCCAATATTTAGAACCAACATTAAGGCAGAAAATGTAGCGAGCTGGTGGAATCGTTACCACGTCGGAGAAAGTACTGAGTGTCATTCCTTCCGGTTCTTTACATTCTGGGATCAACACCCGTCAAGCTAATATTGCCGTTAAGCCTTTCGAGGACGATAGGATAAATATCATATAAGTAGCTAGGGTCGCTGTCCTCGACTCTACTCGTCCTCAAATTAGTAAATATATAAATGAAGCGAGCTGACGGAAACCTTAGCCCTTAATCGACTAACCATCCTCAGCATTAAATTGCTAGCCTGTGGAGGTGGACTTCGTATTTCATCCTCTCGGTGTTGATAATAGATTACATTTACCCCAGGGAAATACTAGAATATATGTAACCGGCTTGCATCTGTTCCATGAATTCGCTGACCAAATTTGGAAACCAAAAGCCGCAAAATGACAGAATAGTTAACGCATCTGACAGAATGTTTAGGGGTATTTCTTCTGGCGCTTTACGTTCAGATAGCTTAAATTCCGTCGAGGTTCATTGTATTTTCAATCCGTTCGGGGTTGTAAAAATGAAGTACCAGTCAAGAATTGTGGTTGATATAATCGACAGACTCCAACCAACCCAAACTTGGTGGCCTTGTGCCAAAGTTTTGAAAGAATTTGGAGCAACATTGTTACAAAGTTTTATGGTAAACTGCACTTTTACCGGTAACTTCGTTGTTGTTGCTACCATTGAGGTTTAGCTAAAGAACAGTTCTGAATAGTGCATTGATCGTATGTATGAAAATGCATATTGCACACACACACACACATACACACACAAATATAGATAAATAGATATGGAAATAGATTTTATATATATCTACATGTTTAAATCTATCTCCGTATACCTATACATAACTATATATACATTATACAGGTCTAAATATTCGAGTACATACGTGTATACATACAAATATATATATATATATATATATATATATATATATGCATATATAAGACTAATTCATATACACACATATGTGTGTGTATATATATATATGTATATATATATACTTATATAAGCATACACACACATGTATAAGTGAACACACACGCACACACACACATATATATATATACTTATATAAGCATACACACACGTATGTATACGTGAACACACACGAATACGCATACACACACTTCATACGAGCACAGTAACTGTTCATTTATCTCCACATTTCAAATGAATATCTATAGAATAGAGTTCATTCCAAAACAAAAATAATAAATAATAATAATAATTAGTTTCAAACCTTATCAATAAATACATACTCGGACGTAATACCTTTGTATTTAAATCCTAATGAAAACAAAAGAATGCAGCGTACACCATTATGAACCGAAATCCACCAAAAGTTATGATATATATAAGACCTTATATTACATCTCTTCAGAAAATATTCTAAATTATATTTCTAAACATTTCCATTACACTTTCTCAATTATTCCTTTGTGAAACATGTGGAAGTATTCTATATATTCAATAAAACTTCTTACTTAAGTGGCAGAGATTGTGTAATGCATAATGCATGGGAAATAAGTGTCGTTATTTGTACGATTTCTGTATTTGGAGTTTATTATTTACTTGGTTTTAAATTATAACTCTGAAACCGTGTATACTTATCACAGCGCAGTTGTACATAAATACATATATGTGTATGTATATATGTGTATCTATGTGTATATACATACAAACACACATATATGTATATATACATTCAAACAAACACAGATACACACACACACACACTCATGTTGTTGATGCTATATGTATTTATAAATTTCGAGAGAATGTAAAATAATGATGTCGAAAGTTTATAAACTATTTAGATGTTAAGTAAATACAATTTTCCCTTGTTTATAATAAAGTTAATAAAATCTGCAAAGAAACCCGAAGATTTAGTGTGGTCCACTGGTAGAATGTCTACTGGAGATGTGCGTTCGAATCCAACGGGCAGACTTCGACTAAAAGGGTTCCTTTAACCCAATAGTTACATACTACTCTTTATAGATTCTTCGTAATCCAGTACTAATATGGCAGTCCATAAATATAGGACGAAAGCTGCCGTTGATTAGTCCCAAGTGTCCATCGCCTCTAGTTAGCTATATGACACACGAACCTGTGTCCATTATAACCTTCGAATAGGTGAGGTCAACCGCTTCCCCTTGCGGCTGACCTCCCCTGTTCGAAGGTTATAATGGACAAATGGACACAGGTTCACGTGTCATATAGCCAGCTAGAGGCAATGGCCTCTTGGAGTTAATCAACGGCAGCTTTCGTCCTGTATTTATGGACTGCCATATTAGCTTGGCGATAACTATTAATATCCAGTACCGTTGCCGTAGTTTCCTTTAGAGAGACTTAGAAATAATAATATTTATTTATATATATATATATATATATATATATATATATATATATATATATATATACATATACAGAGAGAGAGAGAGAGAGAGAGAGAGAGAGAGAAGATGTTCTAGAAGTAGTCTTTTCAACCCCAAGGAACCAGACCAATTTCCCCGCCTGAATTCATCGGTAACGGTCATTTCTCATGGCTTCGGGTCGACTCATACCTTGTGAGTGAAAATGCCTAATACAGAAAATGTACAGTAGCTCGTCGGGTGTATTGTACACTTAACTAAAAACGTACAATCTCTCAATGTTTTTACTAGCCTGATTTTTCCTGACAATTACATGAAGTATACACATGTCTGTCTAATCGTCAGTCACTTACACGATAATTTAGGAGCGGGTTATTCGTTTGATCTAACAAATGAATTTTTGTCTTTGAACGACGGATATTGGGTAATAAATTCATATGTAACTACATACATACAATAGTCGTTAAACATCTTGTCGGATAATAAATGTCTATAAAATTTCTCTGGTATATCATATATGTAAATATTAATGTATACACTTGTATATAGATGCGTAAATACATGTATATATGTGTATGTGTGTATGTATATACATATATATTGACATATATTATAAATAACAAAATTAACCAGTAAATCTGATATACTTATTTAACAAGATTTTTTTTTACTACTAGCGGCTTCAATTAATCATTACCTATACTTTTCTTTCACTAGCTTTGATTGAATTAAGCGCAATTCTATGAATATAAAATTTGTAGCCACTTTAGTATTGCCACAAATTGTTACACAACGCTGGTCTGATTTTGCATCTGTGAGATCCTCGAGCTCTTAAAGGACCCTACATACATGCATCTTTCAAAACCAGCTAAGTAATGGAACCTGTTCACTGCTAGCATGAAATACTATTGTAAATTCTATGTTACGCCACTTCAAATTATTTATTAAATCTCAAGTATAGTGTTCGCTAGCACTTCCATTTCACAACAAGAAATTTCTAACCTTTTCAGACGTGGAAATTCAAAGTGGAGAGGTCGTGTTCGCTGGTTCTCAAACTATTTAAGTGACTCTTGACAACCCCTAGAATTCTACAACAAAATCGTGCACAGAAATACGATCAAGTAGTATGTAATTTTCTTCGCAATTATCGATCGTCAGGTTAAGAAGCTTCATTAATTGTTCTCAATTTCTATATGCTTTTTTTTTTAATGAAAGGCTTGGTGATGAATCATGACGAGCAAGGTCGATGTTATTTCTGTTCATAGAAAATCGATATTAACGGTTAGTCGCAATGCATGCTATAGCAGGAAAACACGTCGTGACACTCATGATTAGAAATTGGAACGATAAAGATGTGCTAAACAAGTGTATATAAAAATAGACTGAGTTCATTTTAGGAACAATGAATCTTGAAGCAAATAAAGCTATAAAAATAGCGTGTATGCACTGGATTAGAAACTCGTTGAATAGAAAGAAGTCGAAGTTTGATCGTGGACATGAATCCACATCTCCTGTGGATTCAGTCTGCTTTATAAGCAGTTGATCTATGCTATTCATTGGGAGATGAAGAAGCGTACGCCTACTCTGATGAGCAACCAACAAACAAAAATCGATTAACCAAATGATTAATTAGTTAATTATCTCGTAATCATAATGGAATGGAATGCAACCAATGCATTAATTTCGCATTGGCGAAATAAATGTCCCAGTGTACCTCAACCTGAATGTTCAACATAGACTTCACGTTAAGAATTTTACAACCAAACTAGAAGCACGAAATATTAAGAGTGAATCTTTAAATGGTGTGTTATTGCGTATTTTGAACATTTTAATTATTTTGACTATTGTAAAGGCTCTAAAAGTGGAGGTACAATGGCCCAGTGGTTAGAGCAGCGGACTCGTGGTCAAAGGATCGCGGTTTCGATTTCCAGACCGGGCATTGTGAGTGTTTATTGAACGAAAACGCCTAAAGCTCCGCGAGGTTTCGGCAGCGGTAGGTGGTGAACACTGCTGTACTCTTTCACCACAACTTTCACTGTTTCTGTTGTAGCTGTATTTCAAAGGGCCAGCCTTGTCACACTCTGTGTGAAATTTTCCTGGTTTCTATGACATATATCCAAGAACATAACATTCCGCTTGAACGAGACGCCAGGCTTTGGAACTGTTATTCACTTACAGCTGAGGAGAGAGGTAGAATGTTTTGTTCAAGAACGCAATGCACAGCCCGGTCCTGGAATCAAAACTGCGATCTTGCGATCGTACCACTCTGACCAC
Source organism: Octopus sinensis (assembly GCF_006345805.1). Lineage (NCBI taxonomy): Eukaryota > Metazoa > Mollusca > Cephalopoda > Octopoda > Octopodidae > Octopus > Octopus sinensis. The sequence continues at coordinate 56,695,763 of NC_043008.1, forward strand.
TAGGTCACGTGCCTTCACACAAGCGATTATATATAAATCAAAAATAATTTGGTGAATTACAAGATTCGTTAGTGTCGGATAAAATGCCACTATTTAGTTCTCAGTTCAAATGTAGTCGAGATCAATTTTTACTTTCATCCCTCCCGAGACTACGAAATAAATTACAAATCAAACATTGGAGTTGATATCATTGGCTAGTTTTCCCTTCCCTCCAAATAGCTGGTCTTATGTCTAAATGACAAATTGAACATAAATTGAAACATTGAATTTTATTCAATCCTTGAAGGTGTTTTTAAAACAACTCTATACTAAATTATATAATTCAAAGTATGTTAGCTCGAATTAGTTGCAAAATTTTGTGAAAACCGAATGTTTTATCAGTCAATGTAATCAACATCCCTTTCATATGTTAACATGACAGCATTCAATTTACAAATATATATTGAAATTTATTAAAGCTTACAAATAACGTTAAATTACAACTATTTTAAATGTAACAAAACAAAAAGTATCCAGATTTATGACGATACCAATAACTCCAGATTTAATACGATAATCGACATTGTTAATTCCACTCCGAGAATTAGCAACTTGTTTAATCATTTTAGTATAGAATTATGGGTTTGATATCCCAAGGAGAACATTAAAAGATTCTGTAATTGCTTTCTGAGGATGAATATTTATTTGAGTAAAATGTTAAAATAAGAATCCCCAATGTCCATTAATATTTTATTGCCATTCTAAATACATTTCAGGATTGATATGATAAAAGGGAAAACATATTCAATTGAATGAGATCGACACTAAAATCTAAATTCCATTAACGTGTAGCATGAAATACAACCATCTGAAGAACTGCGGAATTGTTTTTCAATATGGACGAATATGCATTGAAATGGTCTCTGATTAAATTGGTATTATAATATGTAACAACAAACATCCAGGGAATGTTAAAACGATTATTATAGCAGTTAAACTCGAATATAACCTTGCTTGAAATTTTGGTTTCAAATTTCGGCACAAGGCTAGTAATTCTTAGCTGATTTTGCATCTGTGAGATCCTCGAGCTCTTAAAGGACCCTACATACATGCATCTTTCAAAACCAGCTAAGTAATGGAACCTGTTCACTGCTAGCATGAAATACTCTTGTAAATTCTATGTTACGCCACTTCAAATTATTTATTAAATCTCAAGTATAGTGTTCGCTAGCACTTCCATTTCACAATTAGTGCTGAACTTATACTTATTTTATCGACTCCGAAGGGATAAAAGGCAGAGTAGACCTCGGTAACATTTGAACTAAAAAATAAATTGAGCCAGGTTTCAAATTCTGGCAAGCAACCAGAAAATTTTAGGGAAAAAAATGAATATGTCGAGTACATTGACATCAGTACTAAACTGGTAAGTACTTTATCGATTACGAAAGCATAGAAAACAAAGTCGACCAGCCCAGAATTTGATCGTAGAACATGAGTTGTAGAAATATTGCAGCTCTTTTTCTGACATTCTAACGATTCAGCCAACTTACCACCTTACTTGCTTGAAAGAATAAATGAAAAATATAATGTTTGGGATTTTCTTTGCTTCTTACTCCATACTGTGCTGAGTGTGAGAGAAAGGGCTGAGCATATGACCCTTGCCTAACCTACCTCGTGAATGGAGAGACTGTTGCCCTTATTACTGATACCGTTTAAATTATTGCAGCTCTTACCTGTTGGAAAGACATCAGATGCAAGTTGATTCCACTGGGCCAATGACCCGAGGGTGAGGAAATGGGCATGAAGGACAGTACGCAAGTGCGACGAGACGTAGGGAAATGAGTGAGTCAAAGTTACTCGAGAGGCGGGGGTACGAGGTCAGCCAGTATCGATCGAAATGCAAGGGTCATAGTAGTAGCAAAAGAAATGACAGTGAGGGAAAAAAAAGCTCGCTCGTAGAACAGAGCGTGGAATATGTCTATTAGTGATGGAATGCCAAGCAGCCGAATATCTTCTCTGTATGCGATCCAAGATATTAGTTTGCATAACAGCATCACCTCCGTTGTAATATGTTTGGACACAAGGGTCGAGAGCTTACCGAAGCATTAAGTACGTTGAATGTTGTGGCGTTTCTCCCGGCTCTTTACATTCTGAGTTCTAATTCCTGTTTTCAGGGTCAATAAAATAAGTACTATGGAACACATATAACTGACTTGCTCATTCCTCTAAAAACTGCTGGCCTTGTGCCAAAAATGATAAAGAATATATTAAAGGGATAATAATGCTATTAAGCTATTTTTACCAATTTCCTTATTTGCATGTTATATTTTGTGTGGAAAAATCCATTTCCCTAACATATTGGTTTATTCACGTTTCAAGACCATATTAGTCCCGGCATTAGAAACAAAGGACGATAATAATATGTTGTTCTCATGCATTGCTATAAATCACAAAGAATCATAGAAATGCTGTTGTAAGGCTGTCAACGCCGGAAATGAAAATTATACAAGTTGTAATTTAAATATCGAAGATATAATCTCCGTAAAACAAACTCTTACACCAACACACTCTCTTACGATGGACATACACTTGCAACAAAGAATCAGCGCAGCTCAATGTAATGCAGAACACGAGATGAAATCAAATATATAAATACAGGGTAGGCCAAATACCACGCACCAAAACGTTTGACATTTTCTTTGCTACGTTATTTTGCTTTGGCTTAGGTTAGGTTTTATTCTTGGTAGGATTTATATGGATAGCGGGTTACTACCAGTAACTTCAGGTGTCCACTAATTTTGAGCAGTCTTTCAAGTGCTTCAGAACTCTCCCGATAATACTTGTTGTACCTAAGAGACAAACTTTCAGTAGGATCTTTACTGGGCATTCTATTTCGATCTCCTTCAGCCATTTGTCTATATCTTTGCTTAATGTTATCAACACACTAATCATTATATTCACGAGCCTTACTGTTCGCATGCTCCAAATTCTTCCTATTTCAAATTTTAAGGCATTGTATTTTTTCTTTCCCTTTCTTTACGATTCTGGAACCAAATGGGATTGATGTGCAATATTAAATGAGTTGGTGCGTGACTTAGATTCCACACTGTATTAGTTAATAGGACTATCAGTTTACATACAAGTTCACGAAATGAAAACAATAGCTATGGAAGATTTCCTTGTAAAATACAAACTAAATATCAACAAAGATATACGTAAAATATATTATGACGAGTATAAAGATTTAACAGTTGTGTAATTTTTTGTTAAATCTGTCATTAATAGATTTATCAGTTTGAAAAGTATTAGAAAATAGCGAATATATTATTTTATTTTTAGTAATTGGCTAGAATAATTAAACAGCGACCATGCTGTCGCAACGCGTTTTATGGTTTGGGAAACTTACGTATGGACTTAGTCTATGTCATTAAATTTATTTGAGTTAACAAATTAGTAACGAATTAAAACTGCGGAATATTCGGCCATTTACACGTTATTTCAGATGCAGTTAATTCATTTGACCGTACAACTCAAATCCACAACACACACACACAACCCCACAGACACCCACATATACGTGCACATTGACATATGCATATAAAAGTATTTATGTATGTTTATTTGTTTTATACATAAGTATATAAATATAGATATGTATATAACAACATAAACCCACATAGATACAAATTTATATAAATATACATACAATTGAAGAATAGGATAAAATCTTTATGAGAATTTATCAAGTAGTTAGCGTGAAAAACGCCTTAAAGGGAAATCTATTAATTATTCATTTTAAATGTATTTATTTATATTAAGGGCATTGCTATACATAAATGCCTCACGCTAGGAGGCAAACTACCATGATAAACACATTGTATTTATTATGGTAGTTTTGACTTTAAGATTCCATCCTAGCATGAGGCATTTATGTATAGTAATGCCCTTAATATAAATAAATATACATACATGTATTATGTATATATATCTAGATGAATACGCATTGCTTATGCAAACTTTCATATAAATATATTTATACATTTTAATATGTATATTGTGTGCAAAGATGTGACCTGTCTAAAGATCAGCCGCAGAGTATGCTTAGCAGCGTATTGGTCGTCTTTGCGTTCTGAGTTCAGATTCACCTGAGGTCGACATAGCCTTTCATCCTTTCAAGGTCCATAAAATAAGTACCAGTTAAGGGGGTGCTGAAAAGTTCCTGGCTTTAAGGATGTTGTGAAAGGCTGGGTTGGAGGCCCAGTCTTACGTGGTTTTTGTAGGGCTTCAAAGAACTGAAGGACTGCTGCAATATGTGTGAGAATCTGAAAGAGGAATGTGTTGAATAAAATCATAATTAACTGATCCTCCTGTATTTTTCAACCCAAAGTCAGGATCTTTTCAGTTAGCCCTCGTGTATGTGTATATATATATATATATGTATATATATATATATATGTATATATATATATATATATATATATGCTCGCTTAAAACAATCCTACATATATACATATGGAAGCACATGGCCTAGTGGTTAGAGCAGCGGACTCGCGGTCGAGGGATCGCGGATTCGAATCTCAGACCGGGCGATTTGTGTGTTTATGAGCGAATCACTTAAGCTGGCAGAAGGTGATGGCGAGTTTCTGCTGACTCTTTCGCCACAACTTTCTCTCACTCTTTCCTCCAGCATCTTGCCACTCGGACCAGCGTTCCGTCCAGGTGGGGACCTATAAGCCATGGAAAGCGGGAAACCTGCCCTAATGAGCCAGGCATGGCTCGAGAAGGAATAAACAAAAAAGCAAACATATATATATACATATCTACACCATAGGGTGGAGGCGCAATGGCCCAGTGGTTAGGGCAGCGGACTCGCGGTCATAGGATCGCGGTTTCGATTCCCAGACCGGGCGTTGTGAGTGTTTATTGAGCGAAAACACCTAAAAGTTCCACGAGGCTCCGGCAGGGGATGGTGGTGATCCCTACTGTAATCTTTCACCACAACTTTCTCTCAATCTTACTTCCTGTTTCTGTTGTACCTGTATTTCAAAGGGCCGGCCTTGTCACTCTCTGTGTCGCGCTGAATATCCCCGAGAACTACGTTAAGGGTACACGTGTCTGTGGAGTGCTCAGCCACTTGCACGTTAATTTCACGAGCAGGCTGTTCCGTTGATTCGGATCAACCGGAACCCTCATCGTCGTAACCGACGGAGTGCTTCCTCGTAGGATTTTAAGCCTTGCAATATTAACTCATCATAGAGTGGCATTAGTTATTTCCTCATTTCACGTAATTCCGTGCAGTGGAATAGAACCAGGAATGGTACCATCGCTAAAAACTATACCTACATTACTCTAATTAGTGCCAGCGTTACTGTAGCATACGGTCAGGTTATAGGCTTTATTCAAAAATAATTATAGAAGTTTTATGGATGTACACCAGCTTAGCGTAAGCCTAAACAGCAAAACAGAACATCAAATCTAGAAACATACATAAGGATATCGTCTAATCATGCATTTTTTGGACGTGTAATCTCTAGAAGGCAGCATTTCTTCACTAATGATCTCAAAACGCCATTTTAACTGATTACATTTTAATGAGAATATGGCTGCATATATCTACATATACACACACACGCATGTATATATATATATATATTATATATATATATATATGTGTGTGTGTGTGTGTGTGTATATATATATGTATATGTGTATATAAATATATATATATATATATATACATACATATATATATATATATACACATATACATATACATATATATATACACACTCATATATACACAGACATGTATTTATATATATATTTATATATATACACAAGTATATGCGCTGATATATACATATATATGTGTGTGTGTGTGTGTGTGTGTGTGTGTGTGTGTTTATGTGTATGTGTGTGAATGTGTTCTCGTGCGTGTGTGTATGTATGTGAGTCTTGTGTATGTATATCTAGGCTAAGATTTGGAAAAAGAAATAGTCTCCTTACCTTGGAAGTCTACTTTTAATAGATATTGCTTCAAAAGTTCACCGTTAATGGGCGACATTTTATCACAGAGATGCGGTTTTCCATCGCATAAATCTTGATGCATAGCCTGTACAGAGAAATAAAATTGCTCATTAGATTCTGTTAAATCAATCGAAACACACGACTCATTTCTATTTCGTTTCGTTATATAGCTATAGTCTAACTTTATAGTTTTGAGAACGCATCCCTACCTCACTCAGCTTCGCTCTCCCTCTCAATCTGTCTCTTTCTATCTATCTATCTATCTATCTATCTATCTATCATCTATCTATCTATCTATTTGCTTTCTTGTATCTCTCCTTCTATCTGCTTAACCAACTATTCTCAAGCGAAATTTACGATTATAGAAGGAATATATAATCCCATAGAACTATTGAATGTATAATTCTCAGAATTGGTAACCTATCCGTGATTTCAGATTGAGTTTTTGAACAGAGGAACAGTAGACAAGATACGTTTGAATGCAGC
>NC_043008.1:56704754-56713379 GCF_006345805.1 Octopus sinensis
GTTGTTTAAGGCTAAGAATTCTTAGGTTTTCAGCTGCGAGAATAACATTAGCTAACTTTCGCAACATCTAACATGTAATTTTCATATGATAAATTTTAGATTTATAAAACAAAGGTTTTGTAATGAAATTATATACATAATAATTCATGTTCACAGATGTATCTCCTGGATATCTATGAATTTATAAATATAATTCTAGAATTTTTACATTGTAAGAATTCTTTGCTTTTCTGACGATAGTTGTGGGTGAAGGCTTTTAACTCTTATTCTTCAGATGCAACCAAGCATTACACCGCTATTCCATTGTTTTATAAATCTACATATCTGGTTGTTATTTGCATTGAATGTGCATACATCTATTTCAGTACAAATTCAGGTGTGCATGTGATTTTTTGTACTTTCATTGGTCATATTAGCAAAGATGTATGTATGCGTATGTTAGAATATCTTAGTGCATTAGTGTTTTGTTTATGTGTATAGAGTTGCACGTGGCAAGAGGTTCGCTTCTCAACCAAACAGCGCTTTCGGAATTGAAGGATTAAAATCTATACTACCATGACTATCTGGTCTTGTACTTATTCTTTAAATTTTTAAACCAATCTCCTACGGTGTGGCCATTATTCCATTGCTGTATCATTGTCATACTAGTCTCTCTAATTCCGATATTTATTAATTTTTTTTGTTTTTGGCGACTAAACCGATTTCAGTCCTCAGTGAGTTTAACATTTCTACAAAAGGGCTTACTCTTGAAATTAGGTTGATGATCTTTTAGAGTAAGGAAATCTTCCCTTTTTCTTAAGCAAAAAAAAAAAAAATTAGGTAAAGATATTTGATGTATATATGCGTGAGTGTATGTGCGTTGTGTGTTTATGTGTGTATAGAAGTTTTCTATTTTTTCCCTTTCCTTCTCGCTATACGTTATGAATTAGATTTTTCTAAATGCTATTCTTTAGTTTCGTATTCTTTAGTTTCGTACAACGAAACAGTAAATATTTTATCGGACTAAAATTATGGATTAAATATGTTTTATTCATTCTCAGAGTTACCGGTATCTAGTTTGGCAGACATTGTTTCTTTTTAAACATGTTAGCCATTGAATATATGCATTTTATATGTGTGTCTATGTATTTATAACTACTACTACTACTACTAACAAGAAGAAGAAGAAGAAGAAGTAGAAGAAGAATAAGAAGAAGAAGAAGAAGAAGGGGTAAACTGCCTGACCAAATCATGGATACATATAAGTCCGGTTTCCCGGTTTTTGTGACATATATTCCTCACGTGGATGGGATGTCGGTCCATCGCAAGAATATTCATCTTTGCCAGCCGAGTGAAATAGAGTAACGTGAAATGAAGTGTTTTGCTCAAGATCACAACGCATCAACGGGTCTAGGATTCGAAACCACAATCTTACTACCATGGTTTGAAATTTCGGCACAAGTCCAGCATTTCCGGGGGGAGGGATAAAGCTATGGCAGCGATCGATCCCGGTGCTCAATTGGTACATATTTTATCCACATCGAAAGAATGAAACGCAAAATCGACCTCAGCGGAATTTGAACTCAGAACGTAAAGACGGACGAAATGCCGCTAAGCATTATTCCCGACGCAGTAACAATTCTGCCATCTCTCCGTCCTTTTCCTCCGCTATTAATAATCCTGTCAACTGAAGGCCTCAAATTTTGTGGGAGGGGACTACTGATCACTGGTATTTAACTTATAGACATCGAAAGGATGGAAGGCAAAGTTGACGTCGATCGAATTTGAACTAAGAACATAGCAGCAGGCGAAATAATGCTGAGTATCTTGCCCGGCGTGCTAACGATTCTGTCCGGTCGCTACCTTCTTCCTCCACTCTTTTACTCTGCTACTTGTTTCAGTCATTTGACTGTGGCCATGCTGGAGCACCGCCTTTTGTCGATCAAACCGACCTCAAGACTTATTCTTTGTAAGCCTAGTACTTATTCTATCCGTCTCTTTGGCCGAACCGCTAATTTACGGGGACGTAAACACACCAGCATCGGTTGTCAAGCGATGTTGGATGGTGGTGGTGGTGGGGGGCAAACACAGATACACACACACACACACATGCATATATATATATATATTACTCCTTTACTCTTTTACTCTTTACTTGTTTCAGTCATTTGACTGCGGCATGCTGGAGCACCGCCTTTTGTCGATCAAACAGACCTCAAGACTTATTCTTTGTAAGCCCAGTACTTATTCTATCGGTCTCTTTTGGCCGAACCGCTAAGTGACGGGGACGTAAACACACCAACATCGGTTGTCAAGCAATGCTAGGGGAACAAAACCACAAACATTATATATAATATATACATATATACGACAGGCTTCTTTCAGTTTCCGTCTACCAAATCACTCACAAGGCATTGGTCGGCCGAGGCTATAGCAGAAGACACTGCCCAAGATGCCACGCAGTGAGGACTGAACCCGAAACCATGTGGTGGTTAGCAAGCTACTTACCACACAGCCACTCCTATATATATATATATATATATATTATATATATATAATATATATATATTGTTATATTTCGGAATGGTCATATTGCCAGTTTAGCCAAATAAAAAACAACACGCACTATATATTTGGTGTATTTTGCTTCAGTGATATTTATTTTTACATTAATCTTAATCTTATTTCGGGCCAAAGTTCTTTCGTCACACTCCTGTGACCGCATCAGTGGTCCTTTGTTTTCTTCTCACTTACTTGTGTCTCTCCTTACTAACGTCAGCCATTTTTGTATTTCTATTGTATGTCTTCATTTGCGCATGCTTATATCTCTATGTGCGTCTATGTTTATTTAGTGTGTGTGTGGGGGGATGCTGTAATATTTGTATCTTCTGGTTATATACATTCTTGTAATTGTATTTTGTTTTTGTTGTTGTTGCTTTTGTTCTAATTTTGTTCATGTGTTTACATCCACCCATTATTATCATTACATATGCTTGTATGTATGTATAAAACAATATAGTAATAATAATAATAAATCTAATTGAAAAAAAAAAAATATATATATATATATATACACACATATACATACACATATAATATATATAGTTATTCATTTCTATTTCTTTAATTATCTGTGTATTTATTATGATTGCAGGATCCACTATCGTCATATGTTGTGGTGTGCGCTATTGTCCATCTAGTTTTCTATTCAGGCTAGGTTTATTTTCTATTATATATATACGATGGCTTCTTTCAGTTTCCTTCTACCAAATCCACTCACAAGACTATAGTAGAAGACACTTGACCAAGGTGCCACGCAATGGGACTGAACCCGGAACCATGTGGTTCGTAAGGAAGCTACTTACCACACAGCCACACCTAATTAGAACAAAAGCAACAACAACAAAATCAAAATACAAACTACAAGAATGTATATAACCAGAAGATACAAATATTACAGGCATCTCCCCCACACACACACTAAATAAACATAGACGCACAAGAGATATAAGCATGCGCAAATGAAGACATACAATAGAAATACAAATGGCTGACGGTTAGTAAGGAGAGACACAAGTAAGTGAGAAGAAAACAAAGGACCACTGATGCGGTCACAGGAGGTGACGAAAGAACTTTGGCCGAAATAAGATAATTAATGTAAAAAATAAATATCACTGAAGCAAAATAACACCAATATATAGTGCGTGTGTTTTATTGGCTAAACTGGCAATATGACCATTCCGAAATATAACAATATCTGTTTCAACACACGACTTCACATAAAAAATCGTGCACAACAAATATTTAAACGTATATATATATATATATATATAATATATATATACGACTGGCTTCTTTCAGTTTCCTTCTACCAAATCCACTCACAAGACTATAGTAGAAGACACTTGACCAAGGTGCCACGCAATGGGACTGAACCCGGAATCTTGTGGTTCGTAAGGAAGCTACTTACCACACAGCCACACCTAATAATACTTTCTACAACAGGTACAAGGTCTGATGTTTTGGGAAGGAGACTAGTCGATCGCATCGACCCTAGTGTTTCACTGGTACTTATTTCATCGACCTCGAAAGGATGAAAGGCAACGTCGACCTCGGCGGAATTTGAACTCAGAGCGTAGCGGCAGATGAAATACCTATTTCTTTACTACCCACAAGGGGCTAAACACAGAGGGGTCAAACAAGGACAGACATAGGTATTAAGTCGATTATATCGACCCCAGTAACTGGTACTTAATTTATCGACCCCGAAAGGATGAAAGGCAAAGTCGACCTCGCCGGAATTTTAACTCACAACGTAACGCAGACGAAATACCTATTTCTTTATTACCCACAAGGGGCTAAACTTAGAGGGGACAAACAAGGACAGACATAGGTATTAAGTCGATTACATCGACCCCAGTGCGGAACTGGTACTTAATTTATCGACCTCGAAAGGATGAAAGGCAAAGTCGATCTCGGCGGAATTTGAACTCAGAGCGTAGCGGCAGACGAAATACCTATTTCTTTACTACCCACAAAGGGCTAAACACGGAGGAGACAAACAAGGACAGACAAACGGATTAAGTCGACTATATCGACCCCAGTGCGTAACTGGTACTTAATTTATCGACCCCGAAAGGATGAAAGGCGAAGTCGACCTCGGCGGAATTTGAACTCACAACGTAACGCAGACGAAATACCGCAAAGCATTTCGCCCGGCGTGCTAACGATTCTGCCAGCTCGCTGCCTTTTTCATCCACTATTAATAATAATACCATTTGTATATTCCACGCGATTCTACCTGTATCTGATTATTGAGTATTCTCATATTTCATGAACGATGCTTGTTTCTTTGTCTATCATATTGATACATTCACAACAAAATAATTTTTATTATAAATAATGCTTAAGAATCCGCAATTCAAAGAAAATAGTAAACATGTTTTATACAAAGAGAAGTATAATTTTATCATTGTTTTAAAAAACATTTATTGAAACACTATGGTTTTCCTCACAGACCAGCATTACAGAAGTTTTTGATTGCATGAAATGGCTTCAAATTTTTTCGTACACAAAGAAATATTTCTAAAGGAAACCGATAAGATGTTTGTTCACACAGCGATTGTGAGATTGTTTCATTTGAGATGTTTGCAATGTTATGATATTTCCATGTTATATTGAATACGATGTGCTAATGTTCATGTTTATATTTTTAATGTTAAAACAACTGCAATTGTAAAATGCTAATGTGTGTGTATATAAATATATATATATATATATATATATATATATATATATATATATATATATATATATATATATATATAGATATATATATGTGTCTGGTATTTATGATCAATATATAAAGTTCAAATTTATAGAAAAACACAGACCAAGACGTGTAAGAACAAGAAGCAAGTGTAATAGTTTGACGTTCGGGAAAAATGGAAACATCTTTTACGTTTCGAGCCTACGCTCTTCTTCAGAAAGTAATAAGAGAAAATAAACAGAGAGATTGAAAGAAAAACGTGTTGAGTTCAGTGGTCCAACATGACAAATGATTGGAAAAATAAGGTAGAAAGGGAGATAATTCATGGTGGTCCCAACAAGATGAAAGTGCACAAGCCTGTGTGTGTATGTGAGTATGGTGTAAGTGTGTAAATGTGTATGTGTAAAGGGGGACGAGTGAGTTTGACGTGTGTGTGTCCGTGTGTAACGTGTGTAACGTGTGTATGTGTGTGTTGATGTGTGCTTTTTGTGCACATGTGGTTTGTGTACATGTGTGTGTATGTGTGTCACTGACCAGATAGGGTGCATAGGGTATGTAAGTGAGCGAAAGCTATCTTTGTCTGTGTGTGTCGAGTGTGTTTACGCATGTTGCGTGTACTTATGGGTGTATATTGTCTGTGTTCAGGTATTATGTGCTTGTGAGGGCGTGGGAGTGTGCATGATGGTGTGTGGGGTGTGTATTGAGTAACGCAGTGTGTGTGGCTCCAGATATAGAGGTACCTATTGAAGATTGAGTGTGTGTAGGATGGTGTGTTGTGTGGAAAGGTGCTGTGGGTGGGTGTGTGTGTAATGGCGCGTGAAGTGAGTAATGGGTTTAACAGTGTGTATGTGTGTGTGTATATAGTGGTGCGTGTGGGTGAGAATACCGATGTGTGGCAGTATGCAGGTGTGTAGTTGGATTGTGTGGGAGTTGAGTGGGAATCCCCGTGGGGGTGGTGTCAAATGAAGAAAGGATGTGAGGATGGTGTCAGATGAAAAGAGGGGAGTTGAGACCATTTGGCGCAAAGGAACGAAGAGAGCAAATTAAATCTTCTTCACGGTGAAGGCGGGATTTCGGGTGGACCCTCTACATATACATATATTTGCATTTATATAGACACACACGCACACACAATAACAGTCACACATACACATATATGTGAGCGTGTTTGTGTGCGTATGTGTTTATGTGCTTCTGTGGGAATATTTATATATAGGCATATATCTGTATCTCTCTCCCCCTTTTTCTTTTTCCTCTTTCGCTACACACACATACATACGCTCATTTATACAAATATTTTAAAACCTATATATATAGTTTTGCTATATTCATATCAAGAGAATGCCCATAACATACACGATCTGGTACCCAAGGTGATCGTGTTACATGTCCTCCCATCTAACACCTTCATTGACAACTGTGATAGACACTGATCTAGAAAAACTAAAATTATGCTGGCTGTATTGTATTACGTCAAGCGACGAGAAAAAAACCTCCTAGTCGCTAGCGATAACAGTATACGTCATGGGACGCTATTTGAAACTCCTAATGAAGTAGTTTTAATGCTTCATTGCAAATATTTGCGGTTTAATGATTGCGGTAGGGAAAATCTCGTAAGGTTACGGATTCAATTTCTGTAGAACGCAGCGAGATGTGTCTCTTATCAAGATCATTTCACATTCTTTCATTCTACTCAGCTGAGATGAATACTAAATGATTTCTTGTGCACGTCTTGCATCTCACCTTGGATAAATATATTGAGTTCCAGAGAAGTGTATCTATGCCTGCTCGTAACCACATAAGCACCTAAAACATTGTGCGTAAACATAGTACATGTAACCAAGCAACAGTTGCTTGTGAGCAATATCACTAGTTTTAGTGTACAACTGTCCAAGCAATTACATACCAACATCCTAAAACTAAAATACAAATTTTAAAAAACCATTTTGAATGATGGCAGAAACGTTGACTCTTCAAGATATATATGCATTATTTACATTATTTACATTCCACGCATATTTGTCCTCATCTTGTTTGTAGTTTAAACAACGTTTCGGCTGATATACCCTCCCACGGGCATATAGCGTAGTGGTTAAGAGCGCAGGCTACTAACCCCAAGATTCCGAGTTCTATTCCAAGCAGTGACCTAAACAACAACAACAATAATAATACTACTACTACTACTACTACTACTACTACTACTAATACTAATAATAATAATAATAATAATAATAATAATAATAATAATAATAAGAAGAAGAAGAAGAAGAAGAACATCGAAAAATACCTTAGCAACGAGAAACCCAGGTTCGAGATTTCCCCCAGGACACCTAAAGAAGGCTGAAGGTTATATCTGCAGAAACGTTGTGTTAACAACAAACAAGATGAGGACAAATATCCGTCGAATGTATGTAATATAAATAATGCAAATAACGTACATAATTCTTCATCTCTTAAATATAGAACTATATATATATACATATACATATGTGTGTGTGCATGTATATGTATGTGTGTTGGCAGATATATATATATATACATAGACGGGGGCTTATATATATAATATATATACATATATGCATACATATAGTAGTAGAGTTATATATGTATATATATATACTCATCCGTGTGTGTGCGTGCATATGTATATATGTACGCGGGCGCATGTGCTTATAAGTATATGCAAGTACATATATATGTATTAGTACGCGCACAAACACGTGCATTTACGTGCACATTAATGCACATATGAACATACTACCCTTTTTTCTGACGGCTACTGCAAAGTCTTGCCGGTGGTTACTTATTCATAATGTCATATATATATCTATGTGTGAGTATGTGGGTTTATGTGTATATATATATATATATATATGGTAATAATGATGATGATGATGATGATGATGATGATTCTGATGATGATGAATAACTAAATCCTCATGGAATAGCCGGAATCGATAAATGCATATTTATCCTTTCTTTTCCGTTTTATTAACATAAGTTGTTTGTGAATATATAAATATTTCTTTGTAAGCAGTTTATGCGAGTTAGTCCCTGGACATTATATACTTTCAAACTAGCCAACATCCATTTATTTTAATTAACAAAATACTGCATATCTGTCTGGTCTCTCTCTCTTCTACTCCTCACTTTCGTGCATAAAATATGTATATATATATATTGCATATTTATTAGAAAGTTACGTAATATAGAGGTTGATTCTATGTGGTAACTGCCGCACGAAATCTTATTATTTCCGTACAAGAATTTAGAAACGGAGTGGCACAGAATGAATTTTAGATAAATACAAAATTGTGCTATATCCCTTCTTTGTTTCTGACTTGCTATTGCATGTTACTTTATGTGTGACGTACATA
>NC_043008.1:56713479-56715979 GCF_006345805.1 Octopus sinensis
CTATTGAAAATTACAATTACAAAGATATCATAGACTGAAAGAATCGATACACTGAAGGAAATTAATCTCTCCAGCAAGCATAAAGCGAGTTTAGAATGCAACACGCAGCTGTTTAATAATTAAGTTATTTGTCAACTTTTCTAAAAAGGGCTTTCCCTGCTTGATTGTAACGTATAATCTAAAACTATGAATTCTTAGGTACCATGAAAGAATAGAATGAACAAAGGGATAAATATTCAAAGCAGCTAGGATTTATAAGATGAAAGTCAACTGACACTTATCCATAAAGGGAAAACATAATAAAGGTTCACGTGAATTTCAAATGACGATGTTAGATAAGAATGAATGCGAATCGCATTTAACTACTAAATTCTTATTTATTTAAAACCATAAATTGTGTAAACTGAATAATTTTGACTTTACTGGATAGTGGGTTTTCAGATACTGAGCATGTGTAAAAGCTTTCATGGCAGATATTCTAGAAGGTTTGACAAAGGTTAGTTTATTGTTTCTAAAGATCTAATTTAATATTGTAAAGCTCTTTGCCCTATGTTGTTTATCGTCTTCATGTTCCCTGGCTGTGTATTCTTTATATTTAGTGTAAATATCCAATAAAAACTCGGGTTGAACTGCAAACCTATGTGAGCTTCCTTTACAATACCGTAACAAAAGGAAAAGACCCAAACAACATTGTGTATCTTGGATTCTCCGTCGGTACCAACGATGAACATTTAACTGATCAAATAACATAATTTCTACTCATGAAGTCAACAGGTGTCTATGCGACTGAGTATTCCACAGACACCGTAGCTATCTCATTGAATTTGCGTGACGCGATATGAAAAAGTTAACCGTTTGAAAAGTGAGTATGATTGAGTGAGAGAAATAACGAGAAACGCACAGAAAGAGCAAGGGCGAGGGAGAGAGAGGAGAGAGGGAGGAATAATCATGAATTCTAGATAGAAATTTTATATATCCCCAACAAGAAAAGTAAAGAAAAATTGAACTTAGCGAGAACTGAGGGATAAATGTGTATATATATATATATAGAAAATAGTAAAAAGTGAAAAGACTACAGAAGGCTTGTTTTAAAAGGTTAAAAAATATATATTTGAGTCAATATGTCTGAAGAATATTATAAATTTTTTTCTTACAATAACATAGTTTAGAAGAAATGACCGGTTTCCAGTTTAGCTTTTCAAATTTCTTACGTCGTTATGTTTATTTTGAGAAGAGTTATCGTTATGTTTATGTGGAAAAGAGTTCTAGATAAGGGGAGCGGTAATAAGTGATTTCTTCCGGTGTAAGGGAGATAAACGCGAAACCGGTCATTTCTTCTAAACTATGTCATTGTAAGAAAAAAATTTATAATATTCTTCAGACATATTGACTCAAATATATATTTTTTAACCTTTTAAAACAAGCCTTCTGTAGTCTTTTCACTTTTTACTATTTTCTATGTATTCAACCACGTATTTTCCACAAAACAACTTTCTCATCTATATCTATATAGATATATATATATATATATATATATAATGCTTGGGTGTGTGTATATATATATATATATATATATATTATATATATATATATATATATAAATATATGCTTGCGTGTGTGTGTATGGTATATATATATATATATATATATTATATAATATATATATATATATATATATATATATATAATCTATATATATATATATATATATATTATATATATATTACTTGCTTTAAGGATATTGCAAAAGGCCTGATTGGGGGCCTAGCATTCGAGCTCTTTACAGGGCTTAAAAATACCGAAGAACAGCTGTCATAACTGTGTGAATATGAGAGGGGAATACGTTAAATAAGATCACCTAATTAACTGATCTTCCTGTATTTTGTTCTATCCAAAGAACCTCTTCGTATATATATATATGTGCGTGTGTATATATGTTTCAATGTGTATGTCCGTGTGACTAACTGTGTGTTTGTACACGTGTGTATACATGCAGTATTACCAGTCCAACCCATTTTATATATATTTCTCTCATCAGATATCCTTTGAAACTACTTAAAGGACGCAAGGAGGTAAATAGTATGTAATCTTCTCTAAAACTTTCCGTGTCGTTGTTTCACACAGGAAAAATGTATTACTAATCTGCTCTTTTACTCTTTTACTTGTTTCAGTCATTTTTTACTGCACCCATGCTGGAGCACCACCTCTAGTCGACCCCAGGACTTATTCTCTGTAAGCCTAGTACTTATTCTATCGGTCTCTTTTGCCGAACCGCAATGTTATGGGTACGTAAACACACCAGCATCGGTTGTCAAGCGATGTTGGGGGAGCGAAAACAGAGACACACAAACATACACACACACTTACATATATATACATATATACGACGGGCTTCTTTCAATTTCCATCTACCAAATCCACTCACAAGGCTTTGGTCGGCCCGAGGCTATAGTAGAAGACACTTGCCCAAGGTGTTAAGCAGTGGGAATGAACCCGGAAC
>NC_043008.1:56723479-56758479 GCF_006345805.1 Octopus sinensis
TAATCAGTAAGCAAGTGCTACCTTAGTCTGCTGGCTGTAAAACACCTCACACTTTCCATCATGCTCAGCAAAATAAACCTGAGATTTTTCATGATATATTAACAACAACAACAACAACAACAACAATGATGATGATGATGACAATGACTACGACGACGACAACAATAACAACAACAACAACAACAACAACAACAATAATAATAATGATAATGATAAGAAGAAGAAGAAGAAGAAGAGAAAAAGAAGAAGAGGAAGAAAAAGAAGAGGAAGAAGACGAAGAAGAAGAAGAAGAAGAAGAAGAAGAAGAAGAAGAAGAAGAAGAAGAAGAAGAAGAAGAAGAAGAAGAAGAAGAAGAAGAAGAATATTAGATCCTTTTTTTGACACTCGGACTATGAGCGAAAAGGAGGATGTTACAAACACGCACATTGGGTGTGATTACACAGAACGGACTGATTAAAACAAAAGTAAATATGGTATAGTCGCAGGCGTAGCCGTGTGAAAAGAAGCTTCTCTTCCAACCACATGTTACTAGGTTCAGTTCCACTGCGTGGCACATTGGGTATTGTTTTCTCCTATAGCCTCGGGCCAATCAGTACCATGTGAGTGGATTTGGTAGACAAAAACTTAAAGAAGCTTGTCGTATGTGTGTATGTGTGTGTTTTTCACCACTATCCTAATTTTTTCCAATCCTTTTACCTCTTAAACTGCATACAATGCATATTTGTATTGGTTACTTTTGTTAATACTGTTTATTTTTCTTTTATATTTTCTTTGATTCATTCATTAGACAGTATCCATGCTGGGAAACCGCCTTGAAGAATTTTTAGTTGAATAAAAAAAAATATTTATAAAACGGTGAAAATGAATGAGAATGAGAATGAGAATATTTTAATTGTTTTATTTATTAGATTGCCGTCATGCTGGAGCACTACTTTGTAGAGTTAGTCGTACGAATCGACCAGATGTTCAATCTGAGAGTTAATTTAGCGGGATTCTTTTGACGAAACGCTAGCTTTAGGGGGCGCAAAAAAAAACACCATCGGATTATGAACACTTAGACTGTCAAACAAAGAAATACAAACACAAAACAACACTCACCCACATATACATACTTGTATGTATGCATATATATATATGAGAATTAAACAAATGAATGTATCTAATTTTTTAAAAAAAACTGAATTTTAACTAGGAACGTAAACCCGGAATAAATGTCCCTAAACATTTTTTCCGGTGTATTACCAAATTTACAAGGTTGTAAAGACGGATTGTAAAAAGGTTGTAAAAACTCACCGTGCAATTGATGTAATACGAACGTAAATGAGCATCGCTATACTGGATGAAACATATTGTGAAGATGCTCCCCCCATTCTTACCAAACCGATATTTTATTGACTTCCACATATCTTATTTCTTGGTTAACTTCTTGGTTAACAAAATTATTTCAGAGTTTCCCCACGAATTTCTTTATGAACTAATGGTCGTATCTTTTAAAGACATTGCCTATGTTTTCTCTCCGGTCCTCTCTTTTGTTTTTTTGTTTGTTTTTTCTCTTTGATGATTGATTAGGTTTTGTTAGGTGTTTTTCATTTTTCTACAGGTGTTCTCCATATAACTTCTTTTACTCACAATTATTTGAGTCAACTAATTAAAATTTTATGTGTTACAGCAGCGTTAACGTCTTCATAAATTCATTCATCACAAACATCTCTCCAAGCTTTGCATATTCTAATTACCATAATTCACTAATTTTGGCATTGAACCGTGCAGAATTTTTATGCTACGTTCACTGAAGAATATTATAATCCCCTTCATCTATATGAAAATATATTGCGGTATGCATGGTGTGAAAATCAATATTCTTAAGACTTCAAGACATTTTAGGATGTTAAAGATATATTTTCATATTTTCTTTTAGTGAAGGAGCGTGGCCTATTGGTTAAAGAGTCAGTTTCAAGGTCAAAGGTTTGATTCTGAGACCGCTGGTTAATTGTGTCCTTGCGTAAGGCACTATATTTCAGGTCGCTCTAGTGTAATCCTAGACAGATTATGTTTGTTCCTTGTTTGTTTCTTCTCTAGCCATACCTGGCTCATAAGAGCCGGTTTCCCGGTTTCCTTGGCGTATAGGTTCTCCACCTAGACGGGACGCCGGTCCATCACAGGTGAGCTGCAAGATGGAAGAGGAAAGAGTGAGAGAAATTTGTGGCGAAAGAGTCAGCAGAAGTTCGCCATAATCTTCTGCCGGAGCCGCGTGGAGCTTAGGTGTTCCGCTCATAAACACACACATCTCCCGGTCTGAGATTCAAACGCGCAATCCCTCGACCGTGAGTCTGCTGCTCTAACCACTAGGACATGTGCCTCCATATGGCCTAGTAATAATAAATTATGGTCCTTTACGCAGAATGCATTGCTATTTATCTTTTCTCGCTATCACCACCTGCAGTAGAATGCGCAATAAACAAGATATAGTTGCCTCTAAAGTGTGAATCTATGTTATTGGACATACTTCATGTTAGTTTTATCTGACATATTCCTCGGTGCCGACTTATGGTATGTTGAAAGTGAGTATTAATTTTGGAGCTCTTCTTCTAGAATGATTGCTTTCACTGCAGCTAAGGAGTTCAATCTACCCTTGAAAAATTTTATTTAATCCATAGATGGGGGCCTCACATTCTAGGTTAAAATCGACCTGACAGTAATGGTGATTAAGGGCTGACTCCATGCCCCGAACAAGTCCTGAGCCTTACCACTAGATGCAGGTTAATATCGCCCCAAATACATAGAATTCAAGTTAAAATATTTTAATTATTATATTTATTAGACTGCCGTCATGCTGGAGGACCACTTTGTAGAGTTAGTCGTGCGAATCGACCAGAGTATTATGTTCAATCTGAGAGTTAATTTATCGGGAAGCTTTTGCCGAGACGCTAGCTTTAAGGGGCGCAAAAAAATACATCATCGGATTATGAACACGTAGACTATCAAACAAAGAAATACAAACACAAAACAACACTCACCCATATATACATACCTGTATATATATATATATATATATATACATGTGTATACGTCTGTATAAATGTGCGCATGCATATGTATGTAAGTATGTATATCTGTATGATTGAATGTATGCATGTATATGACGGGTATTAAATTCACAAGGCATTATTAGGCCCGGGGCGCCTCAACAGAAAGCAACTCGAAATCAAGTAGTTACGATCATTTAAAACAATCTTCACAATATCAACAAGAAACCACTGTCGCCCAAAAATATCATAATTGAGAGAAGCCTAAATTTTGAACATCGAAGAAAATATCGCACGAATGAATAAACTGATAAAATAAGAAAATGTTAAGTAGAAAATCAAAAGAATGGTTGAGAGAGCTAACAATGGCACTTGAATGAAGTATCAAAAGTACATAGCCGTATGATGAACTGGCGAAGGCATGGCTGTCTGGTTAAGAAGTACCGCATTGTGGCTAACTGGATTTCGGTTCAATAGTTTGACTACTATATATAAGTTATATGGAGGCGCAATGGCCCAGTGGTTAGGGCAGCGGACTCGCGGTCGTAGGATCGCGGTTTCGATTTCCAGACTGGGCGCTGTGAGTGTTTATTGAGCGGAAACACCTAAAGGGTGGTGGCGATTCCTGCTGTACTCTTTCGACACAACTTTCTCTCACTCTTTCTTCTGTTGGCCTGCTCGCCTAGACAGCGGAGTGGCGTCATTTGAAGGCTAAAACAATGCGAAGCGCATTGTGACCAGCGATGTGTAGCAACATCTGATAGCCTGGTCAGTCACGGTGATCACGATGATATAAGTTATAGGCTACAGTAAATGTCACTCGGTCAAGGCCAGTGAAGATTTACTCAGACCCATGTGGTTGAGAAGCAAGCTTCTTAAAATATAGTAGAAAATCAAAAGAATGGTTGAGAGAGCTAACCATTCGGAATGTTTATATATATATATATATATATATATATATGTATATATATAATTTAGAGAAAACCACTATTAAACAATTATATATATATATATATATATCAAAGAAAAGGAAAATGGAGATTTGGAAGTTAATAATTGTGTGTGTGTATATATATGTATATAAATATATATATATATATATAATATATATATATATATATATATATAATTATTTATTATTGATTGGGGCTATTTCTCTATGGTGGCAATGGTATATTTACAAAGATATCAGTCAAATGACAAGTAACATTGTAATGAGTACAAAACAATAAAATCATACAAGAAATCTATTAATATTGGCTTCGAATTTTAGCACAAAGCCAGTGATTTCGGAGTAGAGAGTAACTCGATTATCTCGACCCCAGTCATCGAATGGTACTTATTTTATCGCCCTTCCAAAGGATGAAATGTAAATTCGTTCTTGTCGCAAATTTGCACAAAGGACATGAAGCGAAGACGGGCGAAATGCCGCTAAATATTTTGCCCGACATGCTGACGATTCTGCCAGCTCAACTCAATGAGAAAGAAATACATTAATATCGAAATCAGAATAGTACGATTATTATTATATGTTCGTTGTGTTCAAGGCGGCGAGCTGGCAAGAATCCTTAGCGCGCCGGTTTAAATGCCCAGCGGCATTTTCGTCTGTCTGCAAGTTCAAACTTCAAATTCCGCCAAATTGAAATTTATTACCCTTGTGGGTAATAAAGAAATAGGTACTTATTTCGTCGATGCCAAGAGGATTGAAAGCAAAACCAATTGAAATCATCATCATCACCATCACCATCACCACCATCATCATCATCATCATCATCACCATCATCATCACTATCATCATCATCATGACCACCGCCCCCCCCACCATAATTACCATCATGACGTATCGTCCGCACCCAGTAGATTGAAAATCATGGATCGCCACTTCAGTCTTCCTTATTGTGTACTTATCCTATTTCGATGGTGGTGGTGGTGGTGCTAGTAATGGTTGCCTTAGCGGGTATAATCCCCCCAAATTGGAATAACCTCCTCCACCGCCCTGTGTTTCTATTGTTTATTCCTTTGTTTATTTATTTTATTTATTTGTCTCATTACTGGTACTATCAGTATCTCAGTCACAGCTTCTGGAAGATGTTATTCGTTTACTTTTTTTTCAAGTTGCAAACTTTTAAATCTGTTTTCTAAATATCCAATAATTGATACTATCCATCAAATTAATTCTTGCTTTTTCCACCTTCATTTACGCATTCTGTTAACAATTATCTGCTAAAACAATATTTTCATTAAGTGTCCAAAATATCTTAGTTTTCTATTATATATGATGTGGAATAGGATTTTGTGGGTATAGTGTTTCTTTAAGAAACACCAAATTTCTAAATCTCCCGTAGAGACATGTACGGTGGTGGGGCGATAGAATGGTTGTATACTGTCAATCTAACACGAACGTGACATGATGATGATGATAGTGATGATGATGGTGATGATGATGATGATGATGATGGTGGTGATGGTGATGGTGATGATGATGATGATTATGATGATGATGATGATGATGATGACCAAGAGGATGAGGAAGTGGAGAAAGAGGAGAATAATGATGGAAGATGGTCATGATTACGTTTATGAAGATGACGATGACGACGACAACGACAATGGTAATGATTATCTCCAAACCAAATGTCTATCACAAGGCAATGTTGTTTTCATTTTGCATTGAATCAATTCAAAATAAGCTATAAACATGAATTGATTGTTTTACGACTATCTACAAAGCTTGTTATACAAGAAATATCTCAATTGTGTATCTACACAAGGCATCGATTGATGAATGCACAGCATAATTCCTGACTACAGTCCATTTGCTTTTCTTTTGTTTTCAGTCAAATATATTGCATTACATAAAAACCAAAACATGGATGCATAAGCGTGTGCACATACATGTGCATACCAATCTATAGACATATACCTATTTCTTTATTACCCACAAGGGGCTAAACATATAGTGGACAAACAAGGACAGACATAGGTATTAAGTCGATTACATCGACCCCAGTGCGTAACTGGTACTTATTTAATCGACCCCGAAAGGATGAAAGGCAAAGTTGACCTCGGAGGAATTTGAACTCAGAACGCAACGTCAGACGAAATACGGCTACGCATTTCGCCCGGCGTGCTAACGGTTCTGCCAGTTCACCACCTTTATATTTATAGACATATACACTTACCTACCTATTTATCTATATACCTACCTACCTGTCTACCTACCTACCTGCATACATACATACATACATACATACATACATACATACATACATACATATTTCTTTATTGCCCACAAGAAGCTAAACATAGAGGGGACAGACAAGGATAGACAAACGGATTAAGTCGATTAGATCGACCCCAGTGCCTAACTGGTACTTTATTTATCGACCCCGAAAGGATGAAGGGCAAAGTCGACCTCGGCGGAATTTGAACTCAGAACGTAACGGCAAACGAAATACCTATTTCTTTACTACCCACAAGGAGCTAAACACAGAGAGGACAAAGAAGGACAGATAAACAGGTGAATTCGATTATATCGACCCCCAGAGCGTAACTGGTACTTATTTAATCGACCCCGAAAGGATGAAAGGCAAAGTCGACCTCGGCGGAATTTGAACTCAGAACGTAACGGCAAACGAAATACCTATTTCTTTATTACCCACAAGGAGCTAAACACAGAGAGGACAAACAAGGACAGACAAACGGGTGAAGTCGATTATATCGACCCCAGTGCGTAACTGGTAGTTATTTAATCGACCCCGAAAGGATGAAAGGCAAAGTCGACCTCGACGGAATTTGAACTCAGAACGTAATGGCAGACGAAATACCACTAAGCATTTTTCCCGGCGCGCTAACGTTTCTGCCAGCTCGCCGACATGCATACATGATGTCTGCAAACACGTGTTCGAGTATTGCCATCACCTGATCGAAACTCCCACACATGGGAAAGCTATGACCAGCCATTTTTATGATACATCGTACATTTTTTCAAGCTATGTCTGTGCATGATGATTTATTTATAGTGGGAAAAGGATTTTCACAAATCCATTCCCATTTTCGTAACATGGACAATATAAACTCGAAGGAAGTACTAGTCTACAGCATCGAATTTTGTCAGTGTCACAGGGTTCCTCTCAGAGTGTCCCTCTCCTAGAGAGATGTTGTGACAACAACAGTAGGACCTCCCATTTTCTGGACACTAACCCAGGTATTTCCACGTCTCCGCGAACACATACATGCATACATACACACGAGCTCTTCCGCCCTACGTCAGGTCTTAGTTTTCGTCCTGCAGGTCGTCCAACAATCACCTTCCTCACCAAGCAAACTTGATGGGGTTGCCAGTTTGTTCGACCATGCAACAGGTTTTACTGGTTACATGTTACCAATAGCACCAAAGAGCAATCTGACATACATACATACATACGTACGAACGTACGTACGTACGTACATACATGCGTTGGTATATTTATATGACCTGAATATAGCTGTTCGTCAAAAGATTTCACTAGAATAGATATCAAAACTAAAATAATAAGCATCGCAGTAGGTTTGATCAAACTGATCTCCTCACCGACTCCCCCCGGGCACAGTGAATGGACTGAACCACAAATACATATATCTATTTATTTTCATACCGGAAAAAAATTGAGTTTACATTATGTTTAAAATATAGAATTTAGGCAATAATTGGGAGAAACAAAACACCACCGACTAAACCCACACCATCGAATTATATCGAACAGCTCAATATATAATTCGAATTCAACGGTATTTTGTAATTATCTAACACATTGCTTTAAAAAAAATATGGTGTGTATTTGATTTACAACTAAACAGATTCTCTTAAATAATATAAATCTTTTGCATGAATTGATTTTCGTTTTATTTATTTCATCGATCGGTTAATGATTTTATATTTATCGTTGAAAATTCTATACAGGTTTGTATTGATTTTGAATAAAGTGAGCTATTGAGAAGTAGAGTTTTGTGTTTTTCTGTTGTGTTTTGTGTTGCGTTGTTTTGCGAAATATCGCAGCTGATATATATCCGTACGGTAATTAATAT
Organism: Octopus sinensis; assembly: GCF_006345805.1. NCBI lineage: Eukaryota > Metazoa > Mollusca > Cephalopoda > Octopoda > Octopodidae > Octopus > Octopus sinensis. The sequence continues at coordinate 56,731,573 of NC_043008.1, forward strand.
CCATAACCTAATTGAGTTTTTTAAAAATATTTATATTACATCGAGATGGTATGTATGTATGTGTGTCTGTGTTTATATATGTATTTATGTATGTATAAGTATATATATATATATATACATACATACATGCATACTTATGTACATATGTATACTTAAGTGTATATATATATATATATATATATATATATATGTGTGTGTGTGTGTGTGTGTGTGTGTGTGTGTGTGTGTGTGTTTATGTGCGTGTGTATACAGTTATATACATGCATACATATATATATATATATGCATATATACATACATATACCTATGTATATGTAAATATAGATATATATGCATGTGTGTATATATATATATATATATATATATATATATATATATATATATATATATATTTGTATGCATATATAAGCATATATATATATATATAGGGAGAGAGAGAGAGAGTGAAAGAGATTGAGAGAGATGTGTACATACATGCATACATACATATACGCATTTGAAATTACTTGAAAGTGATTTTTTTTCAGACCCTTGCCCAAACACTACTTGCGATGAGTTTCTGCTAGTCGTTGTAATAAAAGTACCTCTTCCTCTCCCTTTTTCTCCATTGAAACTTTATCTATCACTTTTTCACCATGGATGCATTATCTATCACGCCATCCGGCGGTTCGACATCCTTCTTTATTTTAGCATCTACACCGTTCCCCTCTTAGCCGAACTTGTTCTCATCCCCATACGAGCAGGATATCGTGTGTCTATGGCTACAAGAATTATCCCTATGTCAAATTATTCATCGAGTCAAAAATTCGCTCGCTTGTTCATTGATCTCACCACCTTATTCCTATACGGTCATGATATTGATGACTGTATCCGTGCAACCACTTTCTTCGTTGAAGAGATAAGTCCTAATTTCAAGTCTACTCTTTTCACCTAATTTCAAGTCTACTCTTTTCACCATTGCTTCTCCATCTGTGATTCTTCACTTAATTTTCTCCTCATTGTCATCTCACAATCATCACATCCCCAACTTTTCCTTTTCTCTTTTCTTCAAACCTATCGAATCCAATTCCTCTGCGACGTTTCCTTCTTCCATTCATACCAACCAAGCTATGCCCTTCTCCCAGTTCATCCGTGTTCGCTGCCTCCGTAGACGCAAGCATATGCTTGACACGCAAACTCACGGAACTGTTTGTCTATTCATTCGAAACGTATATCCATCTAGCCTTACCCAAGCTGCTTCCTCCCATGCCGGTGGCACTGACTTTTCTCGTTTCATGTATCACCCATCCGAAACTCAACCAACCTCTCTATGGCACCGTCATATTCCAATCTCATCCTGCAATTTCCCTTTCCTTAAATCTTCCAAGTGGTCGGTCATTCCTTTCACCCAGCCCGAAAACTACACATCATCGTCGTTAACAACAAAATCTTATCTACACCCCCATCCCTCGCGCAGCTCCTTTACGCCGTCCCATCCAGCTGGTACATCAGCCCTATTTTTAACAACATCACTACACTCGTCAATCAAAAACACTGTACCTTCCAAATTAGCAACGAATTTTACGTTCCTTCTGAAATTCGTTCTAGATTGTACTCCCAATTGTCCAAGGAGTACGCTGTAGGAATGTATATATACATGTCCTCCATTTCCCGCTGAAAACCATACCAGGGTTTTATTTTCATTTAACGCAGCATTATATATATATATATATATATATATATAATAAATATTAGGGAATAAATCCAAATTTACAGGGAAAAAATCAGATTTAGGATTAAATCGATTTTATAGTAAAATATTATAAAATATTATTAGAGACAAAACCACTATTTTGCAAAACAAACAAGGAAAGACTTAATCAATACATAATATTAAAATTTTATGTATTGATTAAGTCTTTCCTTGTTTGTTTTGCAAAATAGTGGTTTTGTCTCTAATAATATTTTATATATATATATATATATATGTATATATATATATATTTATATACATATAATTTTATGTTATTATATTTTTCCTGCATGTTTTATTGTAGAGAGTGCTCAATTTGAGCATTTGTTACGATTAATTTCAATAAAGTGTTTTTGAAATCAATAAGGGTGTATTCTTTTAAAAAAACAGGGTGGTGCGCAACCTCTGGGACACCCTGTATATATGAGTAATCTATGTGTGTCCGTGTGCATGTGTATGTGTGAGTGTCTGTGTATCACAAACGTATATATACACACATGTACACATACACATATGAGCTTAGGTTCATTTTAAAAAAGTTTTGCTTGTATGTAAGAAAGCTTTTTCTAATCTATCCTACAGAATTTATGACAGTAGATTGTGATATGAGGTAAATTTTGGTGTTATTCCTAGCAGGTCAAACAGATATGCATGCGGTTTTCTTCTTGAGCACGTTGTGTTCCTCAGAGCAGATGTAGTCGAAAGAGAATGGCGAATCACTTTCCCCATCGCGAAAATATCATTTTGTATCGTTCACTAAACCCATAAATGTGCGACGTGTGAAAAATATTGCTGTTATTTTCAGCTTGCTGAGCACTAAGAGAATGGTATTTGTTTACCAAACCTACCAAACCCTAACATGTCTGTTAGTAAAAGTGTTCGGTTTAAGAATATTTCGAAATAATTGCAGTACGTCTGTTGCTTTGTTTATTTAAGCAAATAAATATATATGTATATATATTTGAGACAAATCTAAAACATACAAAGGAAAAGTGTTAAAAGCCATAAAAACAAAACAAACTCGTTCTATTTGCAATTACTTCTTAATTTTTTATGGTTTTTTTCCAGCCATTAATCACTGTTTTTCTGTCAATTTGTTCTTTATTTTTCTGCACATTATGTAACTTTATTTCTTTGGTAAATTTTAGCAAACTAGACTCGGTTTAATCATGTGAAATATATTGCTAAAATTATTTTCTACTCTAGGTACAAGGCCTGAAATTTGGTGGGAGGACGCCAGCCTATTAGATCGACCCCAGTATGCAACTGGTACTTAATTTATCGACCCCGAAAGGATGAAAGACAAAGTCCACCTCGTCGGAATTTGAACTAAAACATAAAGACAAACGAAATACAGCAAGAATTTCGCCCAGCATGCTAACTTAAAATTTAAAGAATATATATATTCTTTTCTACTCTAGATATAAGACCTTAAATCGTTGGTAAGGGAACCAGTCGATTAGATCGTTCTCATTGCATAACTGGTACTTAATTGATCGACCCCGAAAGGATGAAGGGTAAAGTTGATCTTGGCGGAATTTGAACCCAGAACGTAAAGACAGACGAAACACCTATTTCTTTACTACCCACAAGGGGCTAAACACAGAGAGGACAAACAAGGACAGACAAAGGGATTAAGTTGATTACATCGACCCCAGTGCGTAACTGGTACTTAATTTATCGACCCAGGGAGGATGAAAGGCAAAGTCGACCTCGGCGGAATTTGAACTCAGAACATAGCGGAAGACGAAATACCTATTTCTTTACTACCCACAAGGGGCTAAACACAGAGAGGACAAACAAGGACATACAAAGGGATTAAGTCGATTATATCGACCCCAGTGCGGAACTAGTACTTATTTAATCGACCCCGAAAGGATGAAAGGCAAAGTTGACCTCGGCGGAATTTGAACTCAGAACGTAACGGCAGACGAAATACCGCTAATCATTTTGCCCGGCTTGCTAACGTTTCTGCCAGCTCGCCGCCTTAACTAAAACCCTTTCTATCAAACGAGGGAGTTTGATGTCATTACTCTCAGTTGCGGTTGCTGCTGTGATATTTGTTTTTGTATTGAAGTGCTTCTAAAATACATTCACAGTCTGTAATTTTTCAAGTCTTTTAGCAAGAAGCAGAAATGCTGAAGGCGTTTGAAGCCTCACATGTTTCAAGAGCTGGTCCTGAATTTTGATGAGGTAACTCAGGAACCTTTCGGATTATGCGAGGTCCACCTGTTTTGCGATTGATGTAGCTCAAAATAAGTAGTGTTAGAAAGAATTTATTTTTTATCCTTTACATTTTACTAGTTTCAGTCAATTGACTGCGCCCATGCTGGAGCACTGCTATGAAGAGTTTTATTCGAACAAATTGACACAATGTCTTAAATTATTTTAAGCATACATATTCTATCAGGACTCTTTTGCCGAACCGTTAATTTACGGAAACGTAAACACACCAACACCGGTTGTCAAAGGGTGAGGGGGAGACAAACACAGAAACAAAGGCACCCATATAGATATATACATACATATGTACACACACACAACATACAAACACATATAGAGGATGCTATAATACAAGACACCTGAGCAAGGTACCGCGCAGCGGGACTGAAACTGGAAACAAGTAGTTAGAAAGCAAACCTCTAACCACACAGCCATGCACCCCACCTATTGTATTAGGTGAAAATGCTAATTATAGAATAATCTAGATTGTAATTCATTAATATAACCTCTCTCTAAACTAATTTCATAGCTATTTACTACGTAAATAATTTTGCATGATTTTCTGCCTTTCTTTTCCTTTCCATAATCTTTTCCATATCCTTAAAAACGCTATGTCCTTCTCCTCAATCCTTCCTTTTACAAATGTTTCAAATAACAATGAAATTTGCTATTCAATGGCATCAAACTGCTACTTCCAAGTCTAAATAAAACTTATTTAAAGTATTGGAATCTTTAGTGCTCTCTCTATTTTATCTGTCGGTTGTATTCTGATCCAGTGATTATACACACACACACACACACACACACACACACATATATATATATATATGTACTTAGTGCGCGCAGGCACACACACCACATCCATCCATACACACAGACACAGAAATGCTCTTGTTTAAAATGTAATACAACTCTTATACACATTTCATCCTATTTGTATTCCATCACACATATGAAACATTTGTATAAAAATCAAGAAATCAACTTAAAAAGTAACACCAAAATGGATGTAACTGAAGACAATAACTATAAATAATCATAGATTTACATTGTACATTTACAATTATAACATATACTGGTTTCCATATGTATATATTACATATAAAGGGAATATATGCAATAAAACTGCAGAGGTTATGACATTTTTTCTTGAAATGTAGCATTTACAAATGTAGATGTTCTATATATATATATATATATATATTAAACTACAGCCAAATACTTGAGAAATAAAAAAAATTCATATTTCAACTGTAAAATATAAACTAAACATGATTTGAGTAGAAACTCTGTCAAGGGAAGTATTTCAGGACACAATCTTGAAGTTAAAAATTAAATTCTGGATTCTTTTGACTAGGCCAGAGGCCCTATTTTAGAGGAAGAAAGAAGTTCATGTCTTTCCCAAGGAGACATTAACAAAGAAGTGAATAGATTCAAGCAAGAATTCAAACTGGTTCACTGTTGTAGCTAGCCAGGAGCTACCTTGCTACAAAGCACCACTCATATCTTCAATAGAAATATTAATACATGCAAGAAAAGAAAAGATGGTTAGAGCTGATAGTTATAGAGAAAGAAATTCCATATAAAATAACTAAGATAGAAGGAAATTGTTGCTATATCTGACACCTGAGCACAGGTGAAGTAACCAGTTATAATAATGAAATATAATAAACACAAACTGACTAAATTGATATTATGTTGTGGGGAGAGGGGGTTCCTCCACTCTCAAAGGGTTGTTATATTATTAAACTGAGCTGTTATCTCTCTATTTCCCTCTCCCACCAAACACACAAAGTCATAAGATGTAATTTTTGGCAATTACAAAAACAAATAAAATAAAGAAATAAAAAGTCCGTTTTTTGACTATTTATTAAAATTTTATGTATTGATTAAGTCTTTCCTGTTTGTTTTGCAAAGTAGTGTTTGTCTCTAATAATATTTTAATATATATATATATATATATATATATGCATGCTTGTGTGTGTGTGTGTGTGTGTGTGTGTTTGTGTGTGTGTGTGTGTGTGTGTGTCTGTATCTGTGTGTGGACAGATGTCGATTTTTTTCCTCAGTCTTCCTCTGTCTCCTGTTTCTGAAGAAGAGCTTTGCTCGAAACGTTAAACACCATTTCTCTCCTCTGAGCGTCTTATTAATACTTCACATGTACCACGTCCTCGCGTTGTTGTTTTTGTCTTGTCTTCTTTTCCACGGACAAACACAAAGACCAACTCGCACACGCACACACACACACACACACATATATATAAATATCCGTCCAATACAATCTCGAATGTAATATGACCCACCATATTACTTCCCTAGCTAAATATCAGTTATGCATCTTGCCCTCTTATATCACATTATTAGTCGAGTGCATCCGTAGGTATTATACTTTTAAGCAGCCAGCGTAACATCGAAGCAAATTTTAAAATATAAATCACAAAAGTTAGAAGACCAGAATATATTTAAAAAATGACATGTTTCCTGCTCTTCTGAATAACTTTTGCTTAAAATCTATTCAACAATGATTGAAGCACAAATTAAAAACAAAACAAAAATCATTGTTCATCAAATGTGTTTATAAGATAAAAAAAAAAAAACATGACGTCCAATTCATCATTTCATTCTACAAATATCTTCTGCTTTTCTTCTTGGCTTAGCTTTTCATCAATGTCTATTCTTGCCTATTCATCATTTTCTTCCCTTGTGTCTCTAGTTAAATCCTGATCAATTCACAGCAGTTTCTCTTCCGTTCTATACAATTTATTACCAGTACCAGTGTTTAAAAAGAACATATGTTCAAATAAAGCATTCTAGTCTACGTTGCTCTACGTGCTAATAACACTCCCCGATGAGCTTTATAGAATATCTAGGGCTGTTGCTTTTGTTTCATCGGATGGTATTCATAATGCCTAATACTTTGTAACGACATGAAACGGCTGAAAAATATGTAATAACCTACAGCGGGGGTTTAGCTTGATGATTTTTCATATCTTCTCTGTATTTAATTGATTAGGAGTTGAAGCTTTAAACTGGCCTCACATCGGTGCCTTAACTTTTCTCTAGAAAACCACCCTGTCACGATTTAGCCAACCTATAGGGTTTTACTATATAATAATCTTAGAAAGAAAATTTCAGAATTTGCTAATCAGATCTCTATAAGAGATGAAAGCAGTAACTCTACTGAAAAGTAACGTTTGTTGCTACTTCAACATGGCTGTTCTGTAGGAACCGACGTTACTAGCATTTCAACCCTCCTGGGGGTTAAAGTAGTAGTTACGTCGGTTCCTATGGAGCAGCCATGTTGAAGTGGCGGTAAACATAATTTTAGAATAGTCTTTCTTTCAAAAATTAAACGTGGGATTTGTGACTATAAAACTGCAGAATCTGAAGGGTTTTTTGTACCTGTTGTACCCTATTGCTCAAACTTCAGCACTTTGCCTCTTTAGTTACGTTACAAATTTAAGAAATGGTCAGCTCTTACCATGTAAATTGGAAGGAAGCTGCTATGAAACATTTGGTTTCTTAAAGTAGGGCTCAAAGACTTCGTATATTATATCCCTGAAATCAACGATTTGAAATTTGAAAAACTAATTCCAAATTTCTCATTTTACGGTATATATTTTGCTTGTAATTTGGATAAAATTTTTATATAATATACGAGCTCGTATCTATCTTCTCTCTGGTCTCTGCGTATATTTTATGTTTATATCCTTATATTCTAAGTAAATTATATTCCATATTAGCTTATGGGCCTAAAATCTATTTCTTTTTTTATATCTAATACAATCCATTATATATTTTTTTATATCTAATACAATCCATTATATATTTTTTAAATAATATTTTTATTCGCTTTCTTCTTATAATTTTAATTATTAATTATTCTTAATCTATATATCTAATTTCTAAATTTATCCTAATGCTATAACATTATAACTATGTTGAATTATAATAGTTCTCTCTGAATTATAATAGTATTGTGGATCTGATTACCACCCCTATTTTATTTTATTTTAAAATTATATTCCATTATTTTGGAAAATCTCTAATACGGTAATGAATATAAGTATATTCAGCTTCCTCTATCTCCGTCTCATTATCATACCCCCCCCCCTATTACTCACTCCCTTATTACTACCCATTTGCGAAGATTAAGCCGACATACAATCCCATCACTTTTGATAATTTCGTAGGCTGACCCGACATAAATTGCTTCTCTCACCTCTGACCATTAATGACATAGTCATTAAGATAAAAATCCAAACGATCGGAGCCGATCCTTCCTGTATTGTTAGTTTAGATAACTGGCTCACTTGTGTCGATTACCTCCTCTCACTACTGAGAAACTCTAATAACCCCTAAATTTGTTCCTAATAACCCCTAATTTGTTCTGACCAAATATACACTATTCTGATAAGGTCATTCTGCCAACCGAATTGTAGAAGGATCAATGTAAGTAGTTTTACTGCGTGAATTTAACTCTGTTGAATAAGTCGAACTGGCCTTTATGTTTGAAGATCAGGAATTCATCTGACGAAAACGGTTTCTTTACAATAATGTTTTCATTAATCAATTAAAGGATTCGTTGGAAACGGCCGTAATGATTTTAAACCTGTACCCCTTTGTTATTCATATTATATATATATATATATATATATATATATATATATATCAATAATACGGTGATTGTTTCTTATCAGGAACAAAATGTTTAATAGGACTGCTAAAGTATTAACATTTAACCGTGATGAACTGTATTCACACTTTTTTTCTCGCACTTTCTTATATGCTTGTACAGATGAATTATATTCCATCTTCCGTGATGTTTAAATGTATATTCTATGATTAAATGTTCGAGTTATGAAATGTTATGTGGATGACTTTGCATTTGCTTGTTCTATAACCTTAGTTTGATTTATATATGTATGTATGTATGTATGTATGTATGTATGTATGTATGTATGTATGTATGTATGTACGTATGTATGTACGTATGTATGTATATATATACAGAGACAGAGACAGAGAGATGAAAATAAACAGACATAGCATGATATATCTGACAGACACCTACGCACACAAACGCATACATACATACACGCATATGCCTATATGTTATGTTTCGTCTCTGTTTTATATTCATGAACTGACACTACGTAATATATTATAGAACAAATTATTTGGTTAACAGTATTCGTAGAAATGACAACAGTTTTTTTTCTCTGGGTTAGTTACGAACATTTGTATTCAAATCTTGTTTACTAAGATGTTGTATTTTATCTTTCTACATATATTCATGTACAAATCACGATACTAGACTCTTTATAAGCGAACATACCATTCCCCACCATATGTGTCGAATTATGCTTAAAGTATAAACAAATATATTAGACCAAAGTGTTGTGGTGCCTGATTCAGGTGATTTATTTAAATACAATATACCACCGATGTTTTATTGAATCAGCCCCAGCATAAAGCGTAACGGAAAGGAATCAGACTTTAATATAGTGCACCAGAAGGTAATGAGACGCCGAAGATTGAAAATAAAATAGAATTCTCGTTATTTTCATAATAATTATTGAGATGTAAGTTTTGCTTGTATCTAATGTTTAATACGTTTTGTTTGCTTTACAAAGAAAAGATGAACTTATATTGGTGTTCATCTATAAATAAGAAAACCGCCTTCGTTTGGTTGCTTGAGGTAATCTACTGGAAAATAGTAACGCTAGGTCTCACTCAAATTCCATCTCGGTGTCTTACAATAGGGCATTTTTGATGCTGGTTTCGAGATCGTGTCGAAATCGTTATGATTCTTTGTTGATAAGTGATGAAGAGTGAGCGTGTCTACGTACTTCCGGTGTTTTCCCTAATTTGCGAATGTTTCTTCGTCGTCCTATATTTTCTAGTATTAATCTTTTCTTCTATAGTTACAAGGCCTGAAATTTGAGAGGCGGGGACAATCGATTTTATTGAATACAGTACACAGCTGGTATTTATGTTATCGATCCAGATATAATGAAAGGCAAAAATCTATCTTGGTGGCTTTACAAACAATAGATGAAATTATATTGGCGTTGTTCTATATTCAAGAAAACCGCCTCTGCTCGCTTGCTTGATGTAGTTTGCTGGAAATTGCACTACTAGATCTCACTCAAATTCCATCTTGGAACGTAAAGACGGGTGAAATGTTGCTAAGCATTTTCCTCGGTGAGCTAACGGTTCTGCCACATCGTCACCTTTTTTTCTTTTTGTACAACTAATAATAAATAATTGGCTTGTTAGAGCTAAACCGCGTTGGCAGAACCATAACTCTGTTGGGTTTATCTTTATATATAAAAGTCAAGTTGTGTGTCTGTCTCCTACGATTTAGATTCCTAACTACTCCCACATTTTGCGGTGCAGTTTAACCAAAATCTTATAGTCGTGATTCATATCGAGCCCTTCTGGGTATTAGCGCACGTCTACGATGAGTCTACGATTTAAAAACAAAATTACCATCTTTTATTTCTATTTTAATGCATTTTCTAATGCATATAAGGGAAGTAACTCTCTAAAAATGTCTACGATGAGTCAACGATTTTTAAATAAATTTACCATCATTTTTTTTCCATTATTAATGCATTTTTTGGCTATTTTTTGGCTATAACTCTCTAAAAATGCTTATATAGTTATTTCCCTTACAAACCCGAGGAACGCCGGGCGATACTGCTGGTTGAAGATAAACTAAAAACAAGAATTACATCGACACCACGGACAGCAACGATAATAACATCAAAACAATGAGAACGAATACAATTTGTTATTTACCTTGAAAGCATAACCAAAGGCCATTGCAGCATCGCTGACAAATTGTAGCTGGGCTTCAAGATGGAAGTCATCAGGATCAATCACTTCGTTTCCAGTACATGTTTCGTTATAGATTTCATTAAATGGCGTCCAACTGCTGTTAGGATATTTACACTGGAAATGTTGTTCCCAATATTCAATAAACCAAGGATTCCGTGTATTTGTCTTCGGTGAAAGAGACAGGAAATATTTTTTGAAACCTTTCACATCGTATGCCAGTGGCTGAACGGTGATAGCTCCTTCCACCTAATCAGGGAAATAGAAAATGAATATTGAATACAGGTGTGTCGGAAATTACGCGTTAATTCAACAAAATACGTTGGTGGAAACCAGGCACCCGTGTGTGTATGCTTGTGTGCGTGTGTGCGTGTGTGTGTGTGAGAGAGTGTGTGTTTGCATCTGTGCCAGTGTGCGTAAATGTGTGTGCGTTTGAGAGAGAGAGAGCGTGTGTGTGTATCAGTGCCAGTGTGCGTAAGTGTGTGTGTGAGAGAGAGAGTAAGTGTGTGTGTGTATCAGTGCCAGTGTGCGTAAGTGTGTGTGAGAGAGAGAGTAAGTGTGTGTGTGTATCAGTGCCAGTGTGCGTAAGTGTGCGTTTGAGAGAGAGAGAGCGTGTGTGTGTATCAGTGCCAGTGTGCGTAAGTGTGTGTGTGAGAGAGAGAGTAAGTGTGTGTGTGTATCAGTGCCAGTGTGCGTAAGTGTGCGTTTGAGAGAGAGAGAGCGTGTGTGTGTATCAGTGCCAGTGTGCGTAAGTGTGTGTGTGAGAGAGAGTAAGTGTGTGTGTATCAGTGCCAGTGTGCGTAAGTGTATGTGAGAGAGAGAGAGAGCGTGTGTGTGTATCAGTGCCAGTGTGCGTAAGTGTGTGTGTGAGAGAGAGAGTAAGTGTGTGTGTGTATCAGTGCCAGTGTGCGTAAGTGTGCGTTTGAGAGAGAGAGAGCGTGTGTGTGTATCAGTGCCAGTGTGCGTAAGTGTGTGTGTGAGAGAGAGTAAGTGTGTGTGTATCAGTGCCAGTGTGCGTGATTGTGTGTGTGTACGTGAACATGTGTGTTCATGAGTATGTGCGTAACTGTTATTGTGGTTACTCGAGTTTCATGTCACACTGAGCATTAGGAAACCTCAGAATATGGAACCCGAGTCATAATGGAAATATTCAGTTTAAACAATAACTACTGCAACATAATATATATTGATTGACTCTTCCGTCTTCATTAGACACAGATCCTGCCTGTCTATCTCTTTCTCTCTGTATATGAATATATATTTGTATGTATGCATATGTATATGTATATATATATATATATATATATATTATATATATATATATTATATATATATATATCTATATATATATATACATATATATATAATATGCATATATACGTATATATATTGTATATGTATATATACTGTATATATATATATATATGCATATATACGTATATATATTGTATATGTATATATACTGTATATATATATATATATGTATGTATATATATATTCTGTATATATAGATATATATATACATATACATTTTTATGTGTATACACGTATATATATAATATATATATATATATATATATATATATATATATAAATATATATATATATGTATGTATGTATGTATGTATGTAGTGTATGTATGTATGTATGTATGTATGCACACACATGTTTAGTGCTTAGCCATATATCTGTACTGATCCAGTTACAGTTTCTCAGCATGTCTCTTTCTTTCCTTCAAAACCCTAGCAACCCAATTTGTTGCTTACGCATTTGTAAGTATTCTTTATGTGCACCGAAAATTATTTTCACAAATACCAATTTATAATCAGGGTAGAGGATCTTCATGTTTCGAAACAGTTTTTTCCCTAATTTTCGAAGAGATATTTTCATCCCCATTGCAGTAAACCCTTCCGATTGTACATGACGTTCCCGTCCCCAATAACTACGTCAGTTATATTAGGTTAGACGCGAGAGAAAATAATATTTCTTCAAAATACCTTGTATTGAAATGTCTGCATGTATTCTTATATGATAGATGTTGCTTATGTTTAACACAGTGTAGAGTTTCCACAGCCTGCTTTTGCAAGTTTATATCGCAGTTGAAAGTATACTACTAGATGGCATATATGGACATCTGCTATTTACATTTGTCTTGTTCACCACAAAATAGTTGCTTAATCGGCATTTGTGTTTGCACCTGGAGATTTCTATTGCTGCGTTTGTTCGTGAGATATTTCGCAGCCATCTCCTGTTCTGGAAGCGCAACAGCGCTGCCTTGAAGATTTGATGTGGCGTAGCGCACCAACTCTAAAAGAGAGACTAAACGTCGTGTTAAAATTTGTTATTCTTTCCCAGTTTACAGGAAATATGCCCAAAATATCCTTTCAGGAAAAAATGCAGTTTTTCAGTTCCATGCCTTTGCTGAGATATGAGCTCGGCAATGCAGGGTTCGTACGTGAAGTCAATACAAAATGAATGATTTTGAGGAAGTTCAATGCCGAGCTGCAAACTATTGTTCTCTTCATGTTTGAGAATTTGGTAGATCTATTCATATTTCATACTGCAGTTTATCAAGTTTTGTTTGATCCATATCATATAACATTCCAAGGCTAACGTTACTGAATCTAATTTTCTTCTATTCTGGGATGGACTACAGCAGTATCATTGTTTCTGTGCACTTTTGAAACTGATATACGTTCACTTGTATATATAAGCCGTAATGTTTCATGAAACAATCCGACTCGTAAATTATGTCCCTAACACCTAACTAATAAATATTTATTAGTTAAGAATTTCACTTCGGATCAGCAGTACCGATACGGATTACTCTCTACAGTATAATGATATCACAAGACCATGAAACCAAATAAGCAATATGGATATCCAAAGTAATTACTCTACGCATTCAGGCGTTCGTTGTGCTTCATACGATGTTGCTAAAACAGAAATGTTCCAGGAATGTTTCAAATGTATTCATATTCTTCATATATTCATATTATCTGTTATGTCACATTTGGAGGCGCAATGGCCCAGTGGTTAGGGCAGCGGACTCGCGGTCATAGGATCGCGGTTTCGATTCCCAGACCGGGCGTTGTGAGTGTTTATTGAGCGAAAACACTTAAAAGCTCCACGAGGCTCCAGCAGGGGATGGTGGTGATCCCTGCTGTACTCGTTCACCACAACTTTCTCTCACTCTTACTTCCTGTTTCTGTTGTACTTGTATTTCAAGGGGCCGGCCTTGTCACTCTCTGTGTCACGCTGAATAGCCCCGAGAACTACGTTAAGGGTGCACGTGTCTGTGGAGTGCTCAGCCACTTACACGTTAATTTCACGAGCAGGCTGTTCCGTTGATTCGGATCAACCGGAACTCTCATCGTCGTAACCGACGGAGTGCTTCCACTATGTCACATTATCGCTGTCTATCATATACTTCTCAATCCCATTTGGAATTTGTTTCACATGTTGTCATTCGAAATAAAATACTACAAAATTAAATAAATTTTTGTCTAAGCGATGGATTCTCTTTCTTCAATTTTCCGGTTTCTTTTTAGTTAAAAACATACTTCAGATCCCTTGATGACTGAGCAACACACAATAAGGCTCTTTCGTCTTCAATTTTCTATATACTTTTGTTCTAGTTCAGCCATGTCGAATATTTACTTTACCTAGTTTTTAAAACGACGGAAAGGGTGTTATTGTCTTTTCCCACTGCTTAATTCACTAAATAGTGGTTGACAAGGAAATCTCCTCATTCTAACCAATCTTCATAGCTAGTATATCATCATGTTTGATTCTATTCTTCGAAGCTTCTCTTCATTAACCAGTACACTGTTTAGATGGATTCTTGCAAATATGCTCCTTTCAATGGACAGTAATAATATTCCACGATAATTCCCACATGAGTTTCATTCATCTTTCTTAAAACCGATCATAAAATTTACATTTTAAATTCTTTTTGAATTCGGAGATCTTCCCATAATCTTAGCATCAGAGTTTTGAGAGACACCATCTCCCTGCACATGTTTCAGTATTTCAATAGGGTTATTGTCTGGTGCTCAAGATTTTCCTGTTTTCATTTTGCTCATAGTATTTTCAAACTCTTGAAATGATGGCTGTACATTCTTCCATGGCTAGAGATTTCTAAAGAAATCATGAAATCACTCGCTACTTTCGAATCCCGATACAGTAGTCATGAAAAATGTTCCTTCGAAACTATCGTGCAAATCCATGAAATAGCTAGAGTTGTCTGTAACTAGAAAATTACTCGCTAATGCTCGTTTGTCAGCCAAATAATGTTTCCGTTCCACCCAAAAATTTCTATGACCACGGACATGTGCATGGTTCTGAAAGTATGAACATGCACATACACGCTCACACACATACACATACATATATATTCTTTTATTTGTTTCAGTCATTTGACTGCGGACATGTTGGAACACCGCCTTTAGCCCAACAAATCGACGCCAAGACTTATTTTTTGTAAGGCTCGTACTTATCATATCGGTTCCTTTTGCTGAATCGCTAAGTTACGGGGACGTAAGCACACCAGCATTGGTTGTCAAGCGATGGTGGGGGGACAAACACAGATACACAAACATGGCCCGAGATTTTATAGAAGAGACTGGCCCAAAGTTCCACGCAGTGGCACCAAACCCGAAACCATGTGGCTAGTAAGCAAGCTACTTACCTCACAACCATTTTTGCACCTATATATGTATGTATGTATGTATGTATATATATATATATATATATATGTGTGTGTGTGTGTGTGTGTGTGTCTGTGTGTGTGTGTGTATGTATGTATATATATATATATATATATATGTAGATATATATATGTATATATATATATAATAAAAAAAGAGTGAAAACACTACACACGGCTCGTGTTATAAGGTTAAAGAATATATTTAAGTCGTTGTTAGAAAAATGTTATAAAATTTTGTGTATAGTAACATAGTTTTTGGAGAAATAACCGGTTTCGTAATTTCTTTTCAAAGTTCTCAAATTTCTTTACCTACATCGTGTCATGTCTTCGCTAGGTAGATAGATGGAAAGGCAGATATATAGATAGATAGATACATACATACATACATACATACATACATACATACATACATACGTACATACTAACACACACATACATACATACATACATACATACATACATTCATACATACATACATACATACATACATACATGCATACATGCATACATACATACATACATACTAACACACATACATACATACATACATACATACATTCATACATGCATACATACATACATACATACATACATACATACATACATACATACATACATACATACATACATATATTATTCTCGATATCGGTAATAAGGTCTGGTTTGAAACAGTTTTACTATGTTTGATCTCTGTTGATAAAGAGATGATGGTGAAAGGTTCTGCATATTCCTAGCCTGAATAATTGAGCGGAATACACACCACTGCTCGTATTAGCCTATTACCACCTTTGCTTTTAGGCTATCGATTTAAATTCGATTAAAGAATTATTATTGAGCCCTCAGGTGTTAAGCACGTCTTATTACCGCTCGTTATTAAATTAGGCGCACGCAAACACACCTTACACATAGGTACACGCACACACGAACACACATATAACACACACGTACACACAGACGCACATTTGCACGCACGCAAATATAATATATATATATATATATATATATATATATATTATATATAATACTATATTATCTATATATATATATATATATATATTATATATATATATTATATATATATACATATATATATATGTATATTAATGTAGTATGTATATAGTATGTAGTAGTTATCTATCTATCTATCTATGTATCTATGTATCTATTTATGTATGTATGTATGTATGTATGTATGTATGTATGTATGTATGTATGTATGTATGTATGCATGTATGAATGCATGTATGTATGTATGTGCGCACAAACAGCATTTACTATAGAAAGAAATATATTTACCTGTCTCTCTTTGTTCTCGTAGACTACAGCTCTGCCTCCCCATCCATCACTTCCAATCCAGGAAAACATCCCCGTGGCATTTCTTCTCGCCACAGCCAGCATCAGTTCTCCAACTTCTTGATCGGATGCGAATATAATTACACCTGAAAAAGAATACAAATGGAAGTAAATAAATGTTCACTTTTGATGTACTTTTTCTTACATTTTTCTTGTTTAGCACCTGTACCAGATCTATCATCAAAACGTTCCCCATATGGCCATCTCATCTTATATTTAGACAATGTATAGAAGTTAGTATTTTCCAGTATGTCTCAACTTCTTGAAAATGGTTGGATGTTAAGTTCGTTATAAGGCAGGATATACTGACATAACTATTTTTCGTGGTGTATAGTTGGTACTGGTGGCGCAATGGCCCGGTGGTTAGGGCAGCGGACTCGCGGTCGTAGCATCGCGGTTCGATTCCCAGACCGGGCATTGTGAGTGTTTATGGAGCAAAAACACCTAAAGCTTCACGAGGCTCCGGTAGGGGGTGGTGGTGAACCCTGCTGTACTCTCTCCCCACAACTTTCTCTCACTCTTTCTTCCTGTTTCTGTTGTACCTGTTTTTCAAGGGGCCAGCCTCGTCACATTCTGTGTCACGCTGAATCTCCCCGAGAACTACGTTAAGGGTACACGTGTCTGTGGAGAGTTCTGCCACTTGCACGTTAAGCTGCGATGTCACTGGTGCCAAGCTGTATCGGCCTTTGCCTTTTCCTTGGATAACACTGGTGGCGGGGAGAGGGAGGCTTGTATGCGCGGGGAACTGCTGGTCTTCTATAAACAACCTTGCCAGACTTGTGCCTCGGAGGGTAACTTTCTAGGTGCAACCCCATGGTGATTCATGAGAAAGGGGGTCACAATAGTTAGTACTACACCAGACAAAATGCTCACCGGAATTTCATACAGCTTTACGACATGAATTCAAATGTCACCCAGGTCGACTTTGACTTTGATCCTTTAGGGGACGATAAGATAAGTACCAATAAAGCACTGCAATCGATGAAACTGGTCAAGCACCCATTCAAAATGTTTTGCCTTGTTTCTGTAGCACTAAGGACCAAATGTTGAAACTATGACTAGAAGACTTAACGTAATTGGTTCTATTAATTATGGAGGTGATAGCAAACATTTCTACTTTGAATGGATTACTAATTGAAAATAATTGATTGCACATTTGCTTGATGATGTTTCAACCTAGATTGATTCTGGTCCCGAAGATAGATAATGAATAGCGTCCCAGTCATAACCAAATCACCATTTTTGTATAAATGCACAAGCACTACGTAATACTACATTATCTGATGTCATAAAGCCTATAGATTAAAAAAAGAGAATTTTATTTTATTTGCTTTATTTAGCAAGACATGTGAAGAACTATAGATTTCTTCATGGGCTCGAAATAAATATTTACTTTGCTTTGATAGTATGTGATTATTTCACAGTGCTATAGAAATGGTTCATGAAATTTCAAAAATCTTGTATTCTTAATATTATCGTAAATGACTAATGCATATTCTGCTGAAAGGATTCCTCACCCAGAAAACGAAAGTAGCGTAAAGAAACGAAGACAACAAAAAAGCAATTTAACGTTGTCAGTGTATTCTGATACTAATTGTCACAATTTCACAATCCTATTTTATTTTCAGTAATAACTATAATGTAGATATATTTTAGGAACCTAATAACACTTGTATTTGACGAAAATTGTAGTGTATTACGTTAGAGGAAGAAAATCAATATGTCTGACGTCTTAGAAATAGAAATTGTAACGAAAAGAGAGTTTAAACAACTTTTGCAATATAAACTGATAAAGTCCTATCGCCCTAACTCTCATATTGCACGTTGAATATTGCAAGAAGGTATCTAAAAATTTTAAGTATTAAATTTTAGTATAAAATTTGAAGTAGTTAACTGAAGCCATACACATACGTACATACATGTATACACACAGGATGTATGCGTAAATACATACACAGACACACACACACACACACACACATATATATATACACATATGATGTATGCATAAACGCATACATACATACACACATACATGCACACACATATATATATATATATACATATATATATACACATATGATGTATGCATAAATGCATACATACATACACACACACACACGCACATCTATCTATCTATCATTCTATCTATCTATTATAATATATATATAATATATATATATATATTTATTTATAGAAGGAGCTTCTACAAGACTAGAAGTGTTTCATTCAAAAGAAATCATCAGGAAGCCCTGATGATTTCTTTTGAATGAAACAGTTCTAGTCCTGTAGAAGCTCCTTCTATAAAATAAATTAATTTACTCTGCTATGTATTGAGTACCTTATTTACTGTGGTTAACCCCGACTCAACCCGGGACCTACATATATATATATGGGATGAACGGCCTATTATGGTCGTTCCTAAATTTTGCTGTTGAATTTATTAATAGTCTCTGACTATTTCCTTTTTTCCCACTAGGCCGCTGGTGGCAAATAATTTCTACTGAATTTTTTGCTACCCTATATTGATAAATTATGAATTTTCTGTTTAATTCCGAAATGGAATCGGCAACGTATATTTGCTGCCGATAAATTTGGCGCGAGTACGATGATTTGAAAATTTTAGGTCAGATATTGCCAAGACAGTAGTTGGTGCTGCCTCGTGAAAATATCGGTCCCATTCTGGCTTACTTTACTGATGAATTTGTTGGCCTATGGAAGATTAGCTTGATTTAATTTAATCAGGCTGATTTACCATTAAAAAACAAAAGAAACGATGCATTGTATAAAGTATTACAGGGTAAATGTTTTTTTAATTTTCTCCTGGTTTACGGAATTAATACCTTTTTTGCGGTTAAAGCCTTGGCTGCTATTTCTAGCGGGATGAACGGCCTATTATGGTCGTTCCTAAATTTTGCTGCTATATATATATTATATATATATACATATATATGTGTGTGTGTGTTTATATATATATGTATACACACACATATATATATATATTTATATGAAACAATTGTAGTGGCGAATATAATTTTATTTAATTTATATTAAAAATTTTTTTTATGTATTGGATTAAGTCTTTCTTTGTTTGATTTGCAAAATAGTGGTTTTGTCTCTAATTAATATTATATAATATTTTACTATAAAATTGGATTCAATCCTAAATCTGATTTTCCCTGTAAATTGGGATTTATTCCCTCATATTTATTATATTTATATATATATATATATATATATATTATATATATAAGTGCACTGCAAAATATATGTCTATCTATCTATCTGTTATATATATATAATATATATATATATAAAGAGAGGAGAGAGAGAGAAGGAGAGAGAAAGAGAGAAGGAGAGAGAGAGTGAAATTAAAGATTATGCATCAACATAAATTGGGAAGTTTTTCAATTGCCATATGTCGTGAGTAACAAGTGAACCAGGCATGTGTTCTTACTAATCAATGTAGTTACATAATTCTCCATTTTATACTTTATTTTTAGGCGCATTGAAATTTAAGAATTATAAAGTTTGTCCACATAAAAAATAATGAAAGCATTTCAATCTTTAGAAAGTGGAAAATAATATTTAGAAATATGTATGCAAAATAGAAAAGTTTGTAACTTCAGGGAGATTTGGTCGCTGTTTTTAACAGATCGAGCGACTGTGTAAAGGCGTCCTCATCAGGTTATTGTACCAAGAAATTCTCTCCCTTTGACACAAGAGGTCCTTTTTCTCTCTAGACTCTTCAAGTGGCAAGTGAAGACCTAAAAAATCGGCAAGATGGACGATTTGCTGTGGATGTTGTTTTTGAGTAGTAATGATATATCTCTTGCAAAGAAAATCAAATACAGAGAATTTAGATTCAGTTAAACGTTTTTAATTACGACATTAAAAGATTATAATCATTATTATTATTATTATTATTATCATTATTATTATTATTATTATTATTATTATATTATTATTATTATTATTATCGTTATTATTATTATTATATTATATTAATATTCGTTATTATTATTTTTTTATATTTTATTATATTATTATTATTATTATATTATTATTATTATTATTATTATTATTATAAATTGGATTCTTAAATTTATATTATGAAATTACGTTGGAGGCCTTCTCATTTTTATAGCTCCCTTTTAATTTTTACCGCTGGAATTTTATGAATTCTCTACCGCGTTACTTTTAAGATTAATTGCTTATCAACACTAATGACTTTTCGATTTCATTATGATCATACTTTCACGTAATTAATTTACCTTATTTTACGATCCTCAATATAACCATCTTGCATTTGATTATATATTTTCCCTGCATCAGAAACCAATGGGAACATTTTCAGCGTCATTATTTGCATTTACCAACTCAGTGAAAAACAATGTACGACCTGTGCTCGTCGCTTTAAGATTTCGAGCGCTGATTGAAACATGCATGATTGAGGAGCACTAATAACACAGAAACCTGTATGTAATTGTTATCACAGGTGTCAAAATTCAGTCCATCACTGTTATCGTGCGTGCAATTAATTTTAGATTGATTGAAATTTTAGCACAACTCTCTTAAGATTAGTTTTTCATTAACACCATGATAATGTTTTCCATTACGGTTATATTATCAAGGGATAAATATTGTTTTTCGTCTCTCCAGCTTACGCTTGTTAGTTTGTAATGTACTGTAAATAAACACTTGGAAGCACTCCGTCGGTTACGACGATGAGGGTTCCGGTTGATCCGAATCAACGGAACAGCCTGCTCGTGAAATTAACGTGTAAGTGGCTGAGCACTCCACAGACACGTGTACCCTTAACGTAGTTCTCGGGGATACTCAGCGTGACACAGAGAGTGACAAGGCCGGCCCTCTGAAATACAGGTACAACAGAAACAGGAAGTAAGAGTGAGAGAAAGTTGTGGTGAAAGAGTACAGCAGGGATCACCACCATCATCTGCCGGTGCCTCGTAGAGCTTCAGGTGTTTTCGCTCAATAAACACTCACACGCCCGGTCTGAGAATCGAAACCGCGATCCTATGACCGCGAGTCCGCTGCCCTAACCACTGGGCCATTGCGCCTCCACCTATAAACACACGCTCATACTCGCACACGCATTCACCATCCATCCCATAACACATACACACAGACATGCACACGCATATGTATGCTTACTCAGCATTATTTCAGAGAAAGGCTTCGTGTTAGAATTTAGACTTCATCAAACGGATAGGTAGATGTGTATGTATGTAGATATATATATATATATATATATATATATATATATATACGCCCATTTTCAATATTTTTTTTCGGAATATCGTATGTATATATATATATAATATATAATTATATATGCATAAATGTATATATTTATACATGTATATACATATATTTATATATGTATATATATGTATTTATTATTTATTATTATATAAATATATATATATATATCTTCGTGACCGACCAGACCATCAGATGTTGTTACACATCGCTGGTCACAATGCGTTCGCATTGTTTTAGCCTTCGAATGACGCCACCCCGCTGGCTAGGCGAGCAGGCCAACAGAAGAAAGAGTGGGAGAAAGAGTGGTGAAAGAGTACAGCAGGGATCACCACCCGCTGCCGGAGCCTCGTGGAGCTCTTAGGTGTTTTCGCTCAATAAACACTCACAACGCCCGGTCTGGGAATCGAAACCGCGATCCTGCGACCCGCGATCCGCTGCCCTAACCACTAGGACATTGCGCCTCCACACACACACATATATATATATATATATATATATATATATATAATATATTATATATATTATATATATATATATATATATATATATAATATATATATATATATATATATACATATACGCCTGTGGGGAGCCTATGTGTGTGTGTGTGCCTTTGTGAATCTCCCCAACCACCACTTAACCACTAGCGTTATTGTTTCTCTGTAACTTAGCGGGTTGGCAAGTACTGGACGATAATTCTTCAAGGTGATCCCCAGCATGGCTGCAGTCTAATGATTCCAACAAGCAAAAGATTAAAATAATTATCGTCAAATCTGTTTCTGCCAGTTACTGTTAATGTTATGTTTTCTCTGCTTCAGAACATCATATCTGGTCTGTTATGATAGCATTTTTTTGACATCTTGAGAGTGAGATTCATTCAGAGTGGTCTCATTCATGTTAAGAATAACTACGCTCTTCACATATCTCGAGATTCTTATATTAGCACACTCGGCATTATGCATTCTATTAAGCGCTATTGACTTTGAATTATTAAACACGGGTGTTTATGACTAGGATCATATCTTCGAGGAGTTTGCTCGATCATAGGAGACCCGGGGTTGAACAAGAACAATAGCATACTTACAATGTCGTTGATGACAACAACAACTACTAGAACGGAGACGGTGGTGCTGGTAAAAGTGACAACGGTAACAACAAGCGACCTGGTCCTTCACACAGAATAATTTAGGGAGACCTGAGATGAATTTTCTAAAGTTGTTAGTAGAGAATTTTGAACAAACTTAACATTAAAAGATTTTAGCCATCATCTGGCTGTATTTTCAGGCCACACTTCCCAATAGTGCAATCTGCAATTATTCCATTCCATGTTTCAATTTTAAAAAGCGTTAGGGTGTAATTGAAGTAAAATTTGGCTGCTATTTTTAGGAGAACGATTAACCACGAAGAGGCTCCAATATTGAAGCGGGTTTCCTCGTTAACATATGGAATATTTCGTTTTTGTAATTTAGCCTTGGGTTTTTCCTTAATGAGCTGATTTACCAGGCTACCTAATCCTACCGAAAATGTATGCACGAGACGAAATTATCTATGTCCGACGTTATCTGTGTCCGACATTTTTAGGTTGATGGAAGGAAATATAAGGAACATATGGATAATCTTTCTAGATCTTTCTAGTACATCGAGTGACCACGTAGAGATCTTTCACAGTCCATGTCTTTCTGCCTGTTTCCATGTGTTTTAGATTAACTTTTAATCGGTCAAGAAGTTTGAACTGGTTACAAAAGGGACTTGACCGAAACATAATGAAGCATAAGGAAAACCAACTTACGGAAATATTGAACAGTTGAAACAGAATGAATTCTTAAATTAAGTACTGAGATCTTCAACAATGTTCGCCATAGATCAAAGACTGTCTCCTCTGGAAGTCACTATTCGTTGACATGTTTGAACTACTGCATTCGCTCTTTCAGAACATCATACTTTGAACTCTTACACGCCAGTCACTTTCAATTAGATGAGCATAGAAATATTTTACGAGAATCTGAATAACTTTACAGGTAAAACAGTCTCCTTTATAGGCTTCTATCGCACTTCGTTTATCATTATAGTCTTCCTTTTTCTCCTGTTTATTCATATTCATTTTTCGCTTCTTTACTAATTCTAACGACTTCGTTCTTCTTAATTCCACACCTCTTACACTTTTATCGATTACCTTACTCGTTTCCAGTATATTCATGATGGAACTTTGTAATCTGCCGAAAGGCAGAGAATATGCAATTTCGAACACATTCCTTCCTTTAAACCGAGCTCGAATAATGTATACATGAAGCTATAATAGAAATTTCTTTTGATTAAACAGAAAGTGAATTACATACGATAGCTAGTGTAATCGTTTGAATCACCTTTAGGATCAAACTGGAAATTATTTTCTCAACCTTAGAATGATGAAAAGTAAAGGTTATCTTTGTTCGCTTTCAATACATAAATATGGGGCCAAAAACTTGTTATCCTAACGTATAGTGTTTACACCAATATTCTCCAGATTCTATAATAATTGTTTAGTAGATATGAATGAAGCGACATTTCTCTATTTCTCGATCGTTGAAATAGTTAATAGAGGTGTCCCAATGCATCTCCATAATATAAGAAACTTAAATTGTGTTTACTCTTGTTTGTGATTGTGTGTACCTCATAACGAAAAATATTACTGCCATCTAGACTTTTTTTCAGACATATTTTACCGCAGAAAACACTAACCAGCGTGTGTTTATTTTGCCTTAACTTCATATCAGAGAGTCTCTCCATATTGAGCCACTATCTCTCCGTATTGAGAGATCACGGCTACGGTAATATAAACATTTCATAAGAATGTCGCGGAAAAGAATGGCAAGACACACTCTTCAAGTCAAGCCGACAGGCTGAAGACCTAGGATAGACCAATAACTAGTTAGCTGGATAATATCCATAGCCTGAGTTGACCACGGTTGACAATTCAGCCAAGAAGTCTAATGGTGTTTGCTTCTGATAGGACACTATGACGGTGGTGCTCGAGAACTCTACCCCAGTGACCCTCCAATGAATACTTTGAAGGTGAGCTACGTATTAGATTGTAACCTTTCGAGATAATCATGCGCGTGACAATGCAAGAAGCGAATGCTACAAAGGGACTGGATTTGCTTTAATGGGAGTATGTGGTGTCAAAGTAATAATCCTGTATTACCTGCATAAGGTAATCCGATAATGAAATTATCTACGTCTGTGGTAGCGTAATAAATTCCTGGGAAAAATTCGTAGAACACACCAGCAAAAATACAAAACAGTACTTTAGTATATCAAGAGATACAAGCTTCTTAGACAAGAACTCATCTTGATTTTCATTGCATTTAAATAATTGAGTTTATAGAACTCAATTATTTTTATAAATAGTGTATAAAACTCAAGTGTTTGAGAAGGTTCATTCTGAAGTATCAACTACTGATTATCATTAGATGATAAGGTTTCATTTGTGGAAGATTTAACTGCTATATCTATCACGCTGACCGATGTTAATTAGGGTCTTGCGTTGGTTATGAATGTGAAAACCAGTTGGTTCATGGATTAACTCGGTTCAGCTACATACAACTAGACTGATGATATAATTCAAATTCTTGAACAAGTACGTGTTCGTTTATTTGGGGAGGGGATATAAAAGTATTTCATTTGTATAATATGTCCTGCTCCCACACACACTGCGTTGCTGTTATAGCAATAATATCTACTCTAGATACGAAAGTACTCGATCGCATGAACACCAGTACTTGGTTGGAAAGTATTGTATCTACCCCGGATGCATGAGAAGAATGCGAAGGTGTTGGCCTGGTAGTTAAGGTATTGAACACACAAGAATAATATTGTGGTTTCTGTTCCTGCAACAGACCAGGCGGTGTGTTGAGTTCTTGAGCAAAACTCTCCGTTTCATTTTACTCCAGTCCACCCGACTGTGAATGAATAACTATGCTACCCACTGGCTTCCCGTTCAGGGAATTTGTTCCGATTTCAGTCGCTTATACACGATAGAAATTAGATATTCGGCCCTATGTGAACTGGGAATCGAGAGAGTAATGTCCTGGGTTGATGATGATGAAAAATGAGTATCAAATGAAACTCGGTGTGATTTGAACTCAAAACACACAACGGCGTAATTCCTACCCGAAGAAATATTGACTGACACGTTATTAATCCTTGTTGGCTACTTTATCTTTTGCTCTATATGTTCTCCTAATCTGCCATTGCTTATAGTATGTTAAGGAAACGAAAAGAGACAGCATATGTATCCTTTAATGTTTTCTGCTATAGACACAAGGCCTGAAATTTTGGAGGAAGAGGTAAGTCGATCGCATCGAGCCCAGTACTCAACTGGTATTTAATTTATCGACCTCGAAAGGGTGAAAGGCAGAGTCGACGTCGACGGAATTCGAACTCAGAACGCAGCGGCAGACAAAACACAATTAAGCATTTCGCCGGGATGCTAACCAGTCTGCCAACTCGCCGCCTTATGTATATCTATGTATATATCTATATCTATCTATCTATCTATCTATCTATCTATATATATATATATATATTATATATATATATAATATATATATATATATATATATATATATAATATATATATATATATAGATATATATATTATATATATATATTATATATATATCTATAGATATATATATATATATATATATATATATATATATATACTTAATGCTAAAATTATTGTTGATACTGCTTTCCTTCAAGGTCAGCTTCCATACTG
>NC_043008.1:56768479-56775979 GCF_006345805.1 Octopus sinensis
GTTTTAGTGGTAGCAGTAGTAGTAGTACTAGTAGTAGTAGTAGTAGTAGTAGTAGTAGTAGTAGTAGTGGTGGTAGTGGCAGCTGCAGCAGCAGTAGTAGTGGTAGTTGTAGTAGAAGTAGTAGTGTGATTGTCACCCGTTTTGATATTCAGGGTTATCTATGTCATCTCACAGCTCCCTCTTGCAAACTTTTCTTATTTGCATTTGCTGTTCCAAGTATGGCCGCCAACTTTGTACTTTCCATTGAAGTCCGAGAGTTCTTAATTCTCATGCCAGGCTTTGGTTCCTAGTTCACCAATCACGACGGGCATCAGAGTCACTGTTGCCATTCTATAATTATTTTTCACTCAATTGGAATACCCCGATAACTTTCAGCTTTCTGATTAAGCTGTCCTTCAAATGTTCAGATCTTCAATTACCGCTATTTCATTGGAGATCTATTCTCTAGAGAAGAGTGAAATCTGGTCGATTATGATGCAGCTTCTTATCTATATAGATTGTCACATTGCACGTGATTTTAAATTCATCATTCTATGCAAAGCGCGGATTAATACTCCTACCAAGTATCGGTACACTCCAGCCCGTAATTCCTGCACATATCCCTGTGTACCTTTTGTGTTCCTTTGTTGAGGCATTTTCTGTATTCATGGATCAATTTTGAGCATTCACTACCTACTTGTCAAAGTGTTTCCGATAACATATCAGAAACCTAAAATTTTGTCCTATTGTACGTCTAAATGCCTATGTATATTATTCAAGGAACTTTAAGAGTTTGCAGACCAAACAAAGCTTAGCATTTGTATTTAGCAATTTTTCGTGTTTAGACATAGTACGTTCGACATTTCATCATGAGAAATCCATTAATAAAAAAAAGAACTACCAAGCATGCTATTTGCCTATGAAATCTCGCAAACAGAAGGTTGTTTGTCATTATCGTTGTAGTGAATAATACATGACGGTAGGCAGAATAATATCGTTTGACATGTCGGAGGAAGATACACGGATAATATAAATATTTAAACGTAAAACACATAACACATTCAGCAGAAGAATTGCTATTATTTAAAAAGGCTTCGTTTATTCCGATATTCTATAAATTTCAGGCGTTTGTTATTGGGCCTACTGAAAGATAGTTCTCAATGTTTTTCGCAACATTAATCGTTCACAATATATTCGGGCACACAATATGACCTGAAATAAAGAATAACGATGTTTACAGAAATTACAGAATGGAGTAAATCATGCCTTAAGAATGATACAGTAATTATTACCTGACTGCTGTTTGTTCAAGGTAAGTAATATCGATTCAACTCAAAGGACATGTTAGATAGAAAATGTGTTTTGCTATAAATTCATAGCATATCCAGACTACATGTTTCCTACAGAGATACTAGATTAGAGTCACAGAATAAATATTTCTTCATTGTTAATGTCACTTATTCGTATTTTCATTCTCCTAGCGGAGGAAAATCGGAATCACTCTCAAAAGTGCTTTTACTATTTTAGTTTGTTTAGCTTCCACTGTTAAGGACAGGTTAGAAAAATGTCAAACTATATTTATGTATTCGTTTGTTTATACATTCATTCATGACTACATTGTCTTGTGGATCTCCAATGAAAAGCATCTTGTGATAGTTCAAATCCACTTATAGCTTAGCATTTTGTATTAGTAATGTAAATTACCGTGGGGGCGCGTGGCTTAGTGGTTAGGGTGCCAGCACCACGATCGTAAGGTTATGGTTTCGATTCCTAGACCGGGGACGCGTTGTGTTCTTGAGCAAAACACTTCATTTCACGTTGCTCCAGTCCACTCAGCTGGCAAAAATGAGTAACGCTGCGATGGACTGTCGTCCCGACCAGCTGTGGAACACATACGCCATAGAAACCGGGAAACTGGGCCCATGAGCCTGGCTAGGCTTTAAAAGGGCACATTTATTATTTTCTTAATATAAATCACCGTTTCGCACAATGTACAATCTTCAGCTCTTGCTCGAAGAAGATACTTGGCTATGAGGCAGACTAATACAACGAGCAGAAATGGATGTTTCCAGTCTTACGAAGTAAACCACGCCAGGGTACATGAGAATAAATGTTTTTAATCAAAGATATGTAATTGTGCTCACACGCGTGTGTATGGATTTGAGCGTATGTGATAGCAGGTGGTGTAGGCTTTAGGATATCGGTCTCTTGATTATAGGATTGTGGTTTCACATTCTACACTCTGTGCTGCGTTGTGTTCGTGCGAAAGGCTCATGCCTTATCGTTGCTCTAGTGTTCTCGGAAGAAAATGAGTACAAGCTGAGTGCTAGTGCTGCCTTCACTTTAGTTGTTGCATCCTCGGAGTCGAGTGTTTGTATTGGAAGGAAGCGAAATTCTTAACCAGTGGACCGTTCTACCCTTAAACACGGGGACACGCGTGCGCATACACGAACGCACACATGCACACGTAACTATTAAATCTATTATATAAAATCCGTTCTGCCGTCTGTGTGTGTGTCTTCTAGGATCTCGGACATCGTCCAACCGATTGTGCTCAAATTTGACATGTAGATACCGACGGGCGTATGAAGGCAGAGAGCTGGCAGAAACGTTAGCACGCCGGGCGAACTGCTTAGGGATATTTCGTCCGCCGCTGCGTTCTGAGTTCAAATCCCGTCGAGTTCGACTTTGCCTTTCATCCTTTCGGGGTCGATTAAATAAGTACCAGTTACGCACTGGGATCGATATAATCGACTTAATCCGTTTGTCTGTCCTTGTTTGTCCCTTCTGTGTATAGTCCCTTGTGGGTAGTAAAGAAATAGGTATCAGGGCGTACATAAGTCTTGAAAACATTACAAAAATCGATTCCAGGTGAAAATGCGATCTATAAATCCGTGGCAACGTGCATTTGTACGCGCAAGTACATTAGTACGCGTAAGTACATTTGTACGCGCAAGTACATTTGTACGCGCGAGTACATTTCTACGGGCAAGTACATCTATACCCGAGAAAAACGCACGTGCAGTTTGCGCAAAAAAGCCGGGTAGCTTGAAACAATTCCACAAAATGCAGAATATTTAAGAGACCAAAACGTAAGGTGCAAAAGAGATATTTTCTTCAAACTTGGCGTGAAGGAAGGACTATTTGTTTCCTCAAGAAGTTTTATTTTTCCTGAACTTCGTTTAACAAAACCCAAAATTTTATTGAAATAAAGGTATGCTCAATTATTTCTTAATGAAAAGAAAATACTGATTGCTTTTTATTCAGCAGATATGATTCAGCACCGTCCAGTGGACGGGGGGCGTTTTTCTCGTATTTAATATACGCGTAACTATTAAATATTAAATAAGTATATTTGTTACATTTGGCAGTGCAGTTGGTCCAGAGTCCGTGTGCTTTTGCTTGGGGCTTTCTGTGAACGTCGACAGCGGAGGCAATTCTAGAAAACCGTTCTCCTGCGGTCACTTAAGGGTTTATATATTCATATAATGTGAACGACAATTAACATTATTTTATTTTATTTTACTTTTTTCTCACTTGTTCAATTTATCTAAATTCCTGATGCAGAATTCTGTTTAGCTTTCAGCAGGATTTTACGGCTTTAATTCATTCAGTATATTTTGCCATCTCTCCACCTTTCCAATAGAGTGACTTCTATTATTTAGCCCTGTAAATAAATAACTAAGTATTAAGCATTTATTCTTTCCTTTTCACACAATTATTCATAATATAATCTTTATTTCTATCACTCTCTTTTGTCTCGGTGCTTGATTTCCTGAATCTATTTTAATTTTGCTTTATTCCATTTTCTCAACTCTGCGTCCTTTCAACATTGCCATCTTAAATAAATAATTAAGTACCTACTTTAGAATCTTCCATTAATTTAGCTTTTTGCTATTATAATTCCTTGAGGACCACCCACACCTATTAACCTTAAATTTCTTATGCGTTAGCACGTCGGATTTTAAGATCACCAAGAATTCTGATTATCCTCAGCACTATCCATCCCACATCACCCTTGTGTTTATCGGTTATGTCAGTTATACTTCCACTACCACTCCTAAAGCGATCTTCGTTTTGTTATCATCATCGTATTCTACCTACTTTCACTGTCGTTGCTATCGCTAACAATACTACAACAACAACAACTACTACTACTAGTACTACTACTAGTACTACTACTGGTACTACTACTACTACTACAACATTTTTTTTTGCTATCACACTTTCCCACATGACTTCATAGTTCGTATTCGGAACTTCCATTCTCTATCACTTGTGGGATAATTGTATATGATTTTCGCACAAAGCTAAACATTGTGATGGGTCAGGAATAATCGATAATATCAGCTCCGGTGCTTATCTATCTTATTTTTTTAAACCCAAAAGACGCAAGGGAAAGTCGTCTTTAGCAGAAAAGGAATTCAGGACGTAAAGACCATAGAACGAATACGGCAAAGTAATTGTTTCCCATCGCTCTCTCGATTCTGTCAGCACACCGTGCTAATAATACTTAATATTCGGCCAGAGAACCTGCATTTGGTTGCATAAGTTAAGAGATACTGAAAAGGGTGATGGGACAGTGATATGAAACATTTTTTTACCAGCTTCCTTAGCCGAGTCAAAGAGTGAGAAAGAGGTCGGATAAACCTCAGTAAGTAGGTAGTAATTTATTTAGCGAACCCAAAAAGCACGCCAAGCAAAGTTCCGCCAGACGTGGTTTGGACCCAGAGTGTAGAAAACTACAAGAAATATTATTAGACCCCGCTAACCCGACGGCTCTGTCAGATTGAGATCCTGTAATAGATTAACTGGTGTTGCTAGTTTAGCTTTGCATTTTTAATGCTAGATCTAGCATTTTTTCTAAGCATTTAGCAATAACATTCTGAATATAGCATTTAGCAGTGAAAATTGTGTTTTGAAAAATTTATTTGACATGTTTTCAGCATTTTTTTCTGACCATGACATTTCCACCATAGTTACTGTTTTCTTTCATTTTCTATTGTTTCTTTAAGTATTTTAAATCCAAATTTTAGTACTGTCGGTTAGTGTTGCATTTTTTCATTCACTTTCATGATACTTCAAATAAAAGATTATCGGTTCTGACAGGAGCTGGGTGGGGTGGAGAGATAACTCACGTCAGCATCTGAGCTCCCCAGCTAGTGTGAACCACTGACAAATAATAAAAAACACATAAACTCGCCCTTTCAATGACCTGCTATTAACAACAATTCTAATTCTGTAGTGGTGAGTTTTCAGCGTGACAGGCGTATAGATTTTTTATTTTGACTCAGTTTTATTAACGGGTTTTGTTCTTAGGTGTTTGATTTAGATTGTATGTCTCGTGTAAACGTACCGGCGCTCTCCCTTTACTTTTCAACTTACATTTTTTCTTCGGGTATACACACACACACACACACACACACACACACACACATATATATATATGGGGAGAGTTTACGAAACAAACAACAAAAGACGATGACAGGTGGTGTACAAAACAAACAGATGTATTAGTATAACGCTCAGGAATAGAAAGAGTCTTTTACGTTTCGAGCCTACGCTCTTCTACAGAAAGGGACACAGAAAAAACAAGGAGAGAAAGAAATGTGTGTAGTGGCTAACGATCTATCATGGCGTCTCATGATATGTATATATATATATATATATATATATATATATATATGTGTGTGCAGTTTCAGCAATAGATATGAAATGAAATACTGAAACGAAATTTGATGTACCCAGGTTCACCGCAGTAGACTCAATGATCCCAGGATGAGACGCTGATGTTGTGTCCAATTAGTGAATTTGTACGTGTATTGTGACCCAATGCTTTACAAAACTGAAAGAAAAGAACGGAGGGCCTTGATCGGTGTACTCATGATCATTGTTTTTCATAATCATTGTTCTCTTGGGATAAAGTATAAACAGAAACAAATGTGAAGAAAAGCTATATGGGAGAAAATATAAACACTAAAGATGCTAATTTAAAAAGAAGAAAACTCTGAGGCGAAGGAAAATAATATGTATATGCTTCCTGTTTGAAAATTCATTCAAACCAATATCGATTCCTCCAACAGGTCGAGAATCACGCAGATGTCTATGTTGTGGGAAACCTGTACAAATCGATTGATTCACCGTCGGTCAATTATTGATTGGTATTTTATTCTCCTCATCGCATGCCTCCCGTACGAGAATCAAGCCTAATCACTGTGAAATTTGAATTCATAACAAAAATGGTGTGGCATCATTATATTCCCCAATAACACTTAAACATGTAGTTTAACAGTGCTGATATGCATCGCCCACTGTATGGATTCAATATCGCTGTTATTTCATTATACACATACACCAATATATTGAGGTTAGAAAAAAGTATCAAAGATGTACACACACAGATACACACACATACACAACAATAACAAAGACAGCAACATACGTAACTGTATGTATGTATATATGTATATTTATATATGTATATATATATATTATATATATATATATAATATATATATATATATATATATATATATAGAGAGAGAGAGAGAGAGAGAGAGAGAGAGAGAGAGAGAGTAAGAGAGAGAGAGAGAGAGAGAAAATAGTAAAAAGTGAAATAACTACAGAAGGCTTGTTTTAAAAGGTTAAAAAATATATTTTTGAGTCATATGTCTGAAGAATGTTATAAATTTTTTTCATCCAATGAAAAGTATAATATACTTTTTACTATTTTCTGTATATTCAACCACGTGCTTTCACACACCTACTTTCTCACCTATATATATATATATATATATATATATATATATATATGTAGATATATATTTAAAAATTGAGGGAGATAAATTAATATTAATTTTAATATCAATTTAAAACCAGTAGTCCACCATTCAAAAAATCTGAGGAGACAGAGAAAATTCAAATATATGTGTATATTGGCAGGGCTGGCCTGCTAGGTAGCCGGCCAGAATGCTAGAAATAGATCATAAACGATCAAACTACAAGGGAAATTCTCTAGAGGAAGAATTCAGCGAACACCAGAACCAAATTTGGCGGGCAGGACATATGAAAAATTAAATAAAAAACAGACTTAAATGCATACCTCGGTTTCGGTCTTAACAAAAGAATTACTTGCATAATTCAAGTGTCCGTGACTTCTTCAGTACATTCGGTCCTCGAGATGCAAACCGCAAGACTAACCCCAGCTCTCTGTGTCAAGACAGACACGTGCTTAGTCTTACTGATTACATCGGGAATAAAATTTCAAATGTCTTGGTTACGCTATTGTGGGAAAGATTCATTACCTCTCTTGAAATCTAAAATTCAACTTAGATACAATAGGTACTTAAATATAGTAGTAAATGCATAAATGAGTCACCTACTGCGTTCTGCTTATTAAACATGTCTTTAAAGAATATCATTTGTCCTAAACAACCAATCAATATGCTTAGACAAAGCAAATCTAAATCATGCTATTTTGCATTGTTTGCGGCAACTTAAAATTATCCCAAATCAAGGACG
>NC_043008.1:56778479-56804039 GCF_006345805.1 Octopus sinensis
TATATATATATATGTATATACATAACGTGTATTTTTGGCGTACTTTCTTATTGAAATTATTATTAACATACTCAGTACATCTTCGGTCTTTGAGAAAGTATAAAATGTTAATACTAAGTTAGTACTAACGTTACTATAATAAACTCAGATGAATCGACATTTCAATAAAATTTATACTTAATTATTACGTCTAAAATTAACCAGGCGCTTGCATTGCTTTTTCCGCTAATCTTGACGCCAGTTATTGATTGATGAAAATCTGTGTATTCAATTTTCTCTGGTGTGTTTTACGGCACATTAATCAAATATAAAAATGCTATTAAAAAATGCACCCAGTGTTCCAATTCAGTAAATTTCATATATTATTCATTCTGCTGACATTCTGACATTATCAAAATATCTCGACACATTTCACCGATGACTGTTCTGTTTTTAATTCAATAACGGTTGATATCATATGACAGAGTTTATTATAAAAGCAACAACAGCAGCAACAACAACAGCAACTACAACAAACACAACAACGTTTGAGATAAAATTCTACAGTGCACTAGGTTGTGTAATAAAATATACCGTTTTACAAACAGCAATCAACTGTTTGTTAATAATTCCATACTGCCTTGTGGCGATGTCTTTCCCTATTTGTTGATACAAAGTGATACGGTTGAGATTTAATTAATCCTAAATCAGAGGAAATTGAGAATTTTTGTGTCTATGATAATTACTCCATGGAGACGTTCTATAAAAACATACACTAAGTTCATTTACCATCAATGTTGAGGACTGTGGTGTTTAGGAACATCGTCTTCCGTCACGTGAGGAAGACAAAAATAATTGATGCCGGTTTAGAAGTTTTCGGTTAAGTAACAATTATGAAGGGAATGAGTGAAATGAGAGAATTCGGATAGCAATGAAGGAAAACAAAGGTCAAAGAAGGAGAGAGAGAGAGAGAAAGGGAGGGATTGAGAGCGAGGAAGCCAGAAGGAGAGTGGTTATGTTATAGAGGTTGATTTATGAGGAATATGGTAAAAGTCTTGAGGAAGATAGAATTAGCCAGTGGTTTTATGTGACAGAGATACGATCTAATAAGCCTAGGGGATGCGAAAATCTTAACAAAGAGTAACTGTCTCTTTTAGGAAAATAGTTTTTTCTTCTTTTTCTCTCTTTTATTTATTTATTTTTTTTTTTTGCCTTTTGTCTGTTGCTCCGGACAACTTGCAGCATGGAATGCATCTTTTACCGCAATAAAAACATCGTATCGAATGAGAAACTGAATTCAGCATAACAACGTGAACAATAGTATCAAATGAGAAAATAAATCCTCAGCTCATCATACCCACCAACACTACCACCACCACCACCACCACCACTGTCACATCACCACTTATACCATCACCACAACCACTGACACTAATATGAGCAATAGAAAACATGCTCTAGCCTACCAAAGAAGAGATAATGAGATTTCAGCAAATCTAATCATAGTTTTGTTTTGCTTGGAAAATGATTTAAAATGTGCTGCAGAGAAAACAACAGAAGATTATTTGCGCTTGAAATCAATGGTATAGAATTGCCGATGAAAATCTGAAACTATCTGAGAAATTGAGAAAGTAGAGTTAAATAGCCAAAGACAAAGACAAAAAAAAAAAAACAAGAAATTAAAAGAAAATATATTTTATTTCCAATGAATTGTTTTATGCTTTGCACCTTATTAACTCTTCCAATACCGACGGTATTATTTTCTTTAGATCGATTTGCAATAGAAAAACAGCAAGTGGTAAGATATACGACTCCAATTATCCCTCATCAGATTTACACGTTTAGGCGTTTCATTTTTGTATATATTGGGAACAAATATGTGTTAATATATCAATAGTTCTTTAATATTCAATATCTTTAGAAGATAATTGCGCTCTTTTAATATGAATGTACCGTTTTGCATAAGACTCTGTTTTCTTGAAGATTTCATATTTTTCATACATCAATACAGTATATGCCAGACTTTATATTGAATTTCTTTTTCACACTAATCGATTGTTCAATATAAATGTTTAAGAGATAATGTATATCATTTACTTCTTTCTAATTACTGAGTAATATATAATACGTAGTAGCATTTGTACTAGGATAATATTAAAAAAATGTTATTAAAAAATTGTTTCTATTTCAAGCAGAAGGCCATCAAATTTAAGAGAAGTGCGAGTAGTTGGTACCATTGAACCGCACCGTCACTTCGTCGGTACTTCAATTTATGCATCGCAAATAAAATGAAAAGTAAAGTGGAAATTGAAGACAGAAAGTAAAGTGTTAGAAAGCATAACACAACATACTTTACCGAGATTCTAATATTTCTTCAAAAGTTCGAAGCCTTAAATTCTATCAAAGACAAAATCGAAAATTTGGGAGTCAATCTAAATTGCAGATGAATATCAGTTATATTGTGAAATGTTATTACACCTACCTGATGATAATAACATTTCACAGATAATTATCTATCTTCATGCAAGTATATATATATATATATATATATATATATATATATATATATATGTATATATTCATATATATATGTATATATTCATATATATATGTATATATATATATGCATATATATGTATATATTCATATATATATATGTATATATATATATGTGTATATATATATATATGTGTGTGTGTATGTGTGTGTGTATATGTGTATATATATATATATATATATATATATATATATATATATACACATATTAGAAAAAAGAATAAGAATGACTCCACTGGTAGTTCTAATAAGATTAATTTATTGTTTTTTTTTCATTTTTTAATAAATGAAGTTTTATTTCATAGATCTAGTAAGTTCCCCGTTAACTTTTGGGGAGAAATTTCTCACTTTCGTTATAAAAAAAATCCGAAGTTTTGGGGCTTTGTGATTTATATATAGGATTTAGGTGTGTTTCGGGTGGTTTTCGGGTTTGTTAATCATCGTGGGAATGAAAGACTGTTGCTGAATGATAGCTGAAAGAATGTAGTGAATGGTCAACACAAGATACTAGATTAAGGGTAGAGTTGGGAGGTGGTGGAGTGTTACAGGAGTGTTTGTGACGTGATTTGAATAGATGACCTTTGGTCTGAAATCTAATGACCAGATGTTTTTTTCCAAATTCTTTCTTTTAGTAATTTTCTAGGTTTTCGATTTCTGTGGTGGTGATGTTAATGAGGTGTAAAATACATGTTTTTTTGTTAAAAATGTTTGTTGATAGAAGTGTTAAAGTATATATGCATCTCTCTCATACACACACACACGCAAACTCTCTCTCTCTCTGTATATATATATATATATATATATATATATATAGATAGATAGATAGATAGATAGATAGATAGATAGATAGATAGATAGATATAGATACAGGGGAAGAATTCACGAAATAAACAAAAGACGAAGACAGGTGGTGTAGAAAACAAACAGATGTATAAGTATAACGCTCGAGAATTGAAAAAGTCATTAATGTTTCGAGCCTACGCTCTTCTACAGAAAGGAACACAGAAAGAAACAAGGAGAGAAAAATGTGTGTAGTGGTTACATGCATACAAAAATAATGCAACGCTCACATATATACATAGACATATATATGTATACATACATACACACACACATATATATATATATAAAACTATATGTATACACATATTCATATATACACACATACAAACTTACAAACACATACACATGTATATATACATACATACACATATATATATACACACCCACACATACATATCCCCTCCAGTTCACATGTACCCACATCTCTCTCTATGTATATATACATGTATTTATACTTATATATATATATATATATATACATACACACATACATATTTATATATACACACATACACATACATACACATATATCTATCTACGCACACGCATATATACATATATATACACACATGCATGGATATACTCATACATACGTACACATGTATATAAATAGTCATCCATACACATGCAGATATATACACAGACACATACATACACATACATAAACTGGCAGAATCATTAGCATGCCAGCAGTATTTCATCTGTCTTCGCGTTCCAAGTTCAAATTTTACCAAGGCCAGGCTTGCTTTTCATCCTTTCAGGGTTGACAAAATAAGTACCAGTTAAGGAGTAGTAAGTCAATTAAACCAATGCCTTGGGCAAGTGCCTTCTACCATAGCCTCGTGTGTGGATTTGGTAGACGGAAACATATATATATATGTGTTGGTGTTGTGTTCTGTATATATATATATGTGTGAGTGTTGTGTGTGTGTGTGTGTGTGTGTGTGTGCCTGTGTTTGTCCCCCCAAGATCGCTTGACAACATCTGTCTCTCTCACTCTCCTTCTCTAACTGTCCTTCTCCTCCCCCCTCTCTCTCTCTTAGAGTCAGGTATGTTGTATTGTGTGAAAGAGTAGTTCTGACGCACCCGCTCAGTAATTTACTCCAGAAACAAAAAAATGGTCGTCGCGAGACGAAAACAATCTCTTCCCAAAGGCAGATGTGTTACTACGACAGTCTAAGGACTGCTGAAATGTAGAAAATTATAGAGTTTCAGTGAGGTTAAAAGATAAATTTAGAATAGATCTTAATTACTTTTATTAATTGCGTCATTAAACCATGAAATAAGTACACATATGAATATGTGGTTAAGAAACTCATTTTGTACCCACAAGGTTTTTGGCCCAGTCACATTGCGCGGACACCTGGACATGTGACTTCTGCTGCAGTCCCGGCCGATCAATACTTTTTAAATGAATATGATAAACGGAAACGGTATGAAAGCCCGTCATATATAGATACACGCGTGTGTGAGTGTGTGTAATTCTGTCAGAGTTTGTTTTTTCAGCACTTGAATCCAGTGTCGGTAGGTTTACGTCCTAGTAATTCAGCATTTCGGCAAAAGATACCAATATAATAGGTGCCAAACTTTAAAAAAAATATTAAGTAGTGGCATCGATTTGTACGACTAAGGTGGTGCCAGACCACGACCGCACTCCAATGGCAGAAAGGAGTATATATCAAATTTATACAAGGAATGGTAAACACACGCGTTTATAATGTCTCACACTCCGATGCAGTATATCGAACTCCTATCCAAATTTTTTGAATCTTGCTTGCTATGTATTTTGTCATTAAATATTCTTTCTACGATTAGTTCACTTCGCTGTGAGGTGGAAACATTAGAAGCTCGATATATCTAACCATATTATTGCTACTTTGTAGTGATTGCTTTTATGTTCTATTACTGGTTCAGGGAATGAGCGAAAACAATTCCCAGATAAAAAAAAAAATTACTTAAAATTCTTGAAATACTTCCTCTAAAAGGCTACGAAGAAACGTCTTCGTTATGGTTCAACTCTATTAATAAATGACATTTAAAAATATATGAAGATAATAAGACTAGTAATAGAATTTCTAAATGAAGTTATTGGAATTATTTGTGTCTCGTATTAATGGTGGTCCATATTAGTCATATCAAATAAATACAAATAACTGAAATAGATTAAAACATATGAAGGTTTCATTTCCCTAAAGACATACAACTACATTTAATAATTCTATATAATTCTCATGAATAAAGTAACAATGTGCAAAAGTATTTATAATCTGCACCAGGTCTTTTACTTATAAATGTAAGAAAAATTGTAATTCATTTTTATTTTTCCTGCAGTAGATATATTGGGAAAGTTTTTACTAGCACTCTCGTTTTAAGTTCCTCTGTACTCATAACAATAGAATTGAATTTTAACATATCGTTTCATAATTTCTGTTCTTGAATAGTTTAATCTTTTAATCTGAAAGGAAGTTAGTATCCATGATTCTTTACATGCCATCCGATGCATGTGACAGGAAGGAAGGAATTTCGAAAATTGAGATACAGCATGAATGCTTGCAAGAATGTTAACTACGCCAAAATCTCTCATAGTGCAAGGGAATCACAAAAACATTTTCTTCGACTTGCACTGCACTAATAAATACAATTTTGTTGCTCAGAGTATTGAATGCTTGGTTATCTCAGAGTGTGTGGAGGCGCAATGGCCCAGTGGTTAGGGCAGTGGACTCGCGGTCATAGGATCGTGGTTTCGATTCCCAGACCGGGCGTTGTGAGTGTTTATTGAGCGAAAACACCTAAAAGCTCCACGAGGCTCCGGCAGGGGACGGTGGTGATCCCTGCTGTACTCTTTCACCACAACTTTCTCTCGCTCTTACTTCCTGTTTCTGTTGTACCTGTATTTCAAAGGGCCGGCCTTGTCACTCTCTGTGTCACGCTGAATATCCCCGAGAACTACATTAATAGTACACGTGTCTGTGGAGTGCTCAGCCACTTACACGTTAATTTCACGAGCAGGCTGTTCCGTTGATTCGGATCAACCGGAATCCTCATCGTCGTAACCGACGGGGTGCTAAAAGAAGAAGAAAAAAAGATCTCAGAGTGTTCTATCCGCTCTGTAGTTGATAGATTAGCCAACATGGAAACCTCTGCTTAGTCACTTATTAAATCGCAATTCAAGCCCGAAACTGTATTAGCTGATGACCCTATTCTTGTTTACGGAGATACTGTTGCGCTTACATCTGTCTATCCCGTACCGTTGGTTAAGTCTATGAGTGTATTCTGTACTGCGTTGTAGTTTCTACGTAGTCACCATGCATACTAGAAAAATTATGCAAATTTCCTTTCAATCATAAACTACTTGAAGTAGGAAGGACACATTGAAATAATCATTGAAATAATCCTTTCTAATAACCGTCAATGGAATGACTCTTCGGCTAAGAGTGGCTAGGTGATTACATTGACCCTCAAAACATGAAATTCAGAGTCGATCTTGGCGGAATTAGAACACGGAAAATAAAGTAATGCCGAAAGAAATGCCACTGTGCATGTACGGTGATGCTAACGATTCTGCCAGATCCGCATCTTGTAGTCGTTGAAATAATAAAATGTGATAATCGTGGCTAGGATGTAGTTTGTTGATGAGTTTCATTTTATCAAGCTTAACATAAAACGAAACAACAGCAACAATTAAAGAACCAATCAAAAGCCACAATAAATGGGAGTGATAATAATTGATACACCACCAGGGAGAAGTATGTTCCTTTTATTCTGTTTAAGTGTTGCTTTACAAGTCATTAGAAGATTTCTCCTCTCTTAAGGTACAGTTACACTTCAAATATATCACCACGAATTAACAACATTGAAGCAGTCTTTCTGGCAAACACAGCAACTCATGTAGATGACCTTTAATCAAGGGCGTATAATCATGAACATTTCTTCATTTCTATATATAGTGCATTCACGATTATAGATTACCATCTTCAAGATTTTCGTTTATTTTTTTAAACAAGCATGTATGATTTGAATAATATTTAGCTGCTATTTCTAGAAGTTAGATTAACCAGTTAGACGCTCTCATAATAATCGTTTTCTCTATGCAAGTGTGGAAGGATTTCATCATAAGTGTAGTCTAAATATTTTCAGAAATGAAGACATCTCAACATTCCATGGCACGCTATGTTGCAATCCAAACCATTTCTGCTACGTGTTGTTGCAGTCTAAGCCATTTTCTTTTAGGCTCTGTTGCAACCCAAGCCATTTCCATCCAAGATCTCCAATTTTCTTTCACGTTACACCACACACCGCAATTACGCTTCAAGATTATTGCAAGCAGTTTCGTTCAGTATCGGGAGTTTTTCAAATGAACAAAATCTACATTTATGTAAACCAAACAAATATAGAATAACTGTCAGCAATGTAATAAATTATAATTGGACGATTGAATCTTAGAAAGCTGCGTTTTTTTCGTCATAGGAGAGACATTCGTTTTGAAGTAAATTCCATCCGGCTGAACATCACACGCTTCACTAAAAAAATTCGAAAGTTTCTTATTCTCAAGAGAACATAATTTCCGTTGTAGATGCGTATATAATGGGATCGAATAGTTTCTCCCACAATACTTTAGCACCTTAAAGGACCTGCAGCACGAAAGAAAATGTGAACTGCAAGTCAATACTTACAAACAATGAATTGTGGCTTTACCACGGGCCTGTGTTTACATATCTTGGTTTGGAAAGCAACTGAAAAATATGTATGTATATATACATACATATATATATATATATATATATATATACATACATACATACATAGCACAGAATCAATCATCTTGCTACAGTCAAAAATTGTGAAGCATGACTGTCAACACTACTACATGAACCCGAAGATTGCAGAATTCAATGCATGAAAGTACTAGTTCAATCAGAATGAACATTTAACATTCTACTATTTCATTTTATTTTATTCAATTATAATATATTATCTTATAATATATCATTATAAGATTGTAAATAAAACGTGAAAATCAGACAAGGTTGGAATTCTTTTTATTAATATATATATATATATATATATATATTATATATATATACATACATACATATATATATATATATATATATATATATATATATATATATATACATATATACATACATATATATATATATATATGTATTTATGTATGTATTTATGCATATGTATATATTTATATATATATATATATATACTAGAATACATATATATATATATATATATATATATATATATATATACATACGTACGTACATATACATGTGTGTGTGTGTGAAGCCGCGTGGCCTAGGGGTTAGACCGTTGCACTCAAGATTGTTTGATCGTGGATTCGATTCCAATACAGCGCGGCGCGTTTGTTCTTGTGCAAAACACTTTATCTCACGTTGTCTCAGTTACCTGTTATATATATATATATATATATATATATATATATATATATATATATATGTATGTATATATATATATATATTATCTCTTAACACTTAGATGTTGTGGAACAGCGGCCCTGCTGGGGTACCACTTTTAACTCGAATTAATCGACCCACGTCCTGTTTATTAAGACTGGATTTATTCTATCGGTCACATTCGCTGACCTGGTACGTTACGGGCTCCTTTCGTTTTCCGTCTGGCAAATCCACAAACAAAGCTTTGGTCAGCCACAGGCTATAGTTGAAGTCACTTACCGAAGGTGACACGTAGCGGGACTGAAGCGTAAACCAGGTAGTTGGGAATGAAGTTTCAAACTACACAACCTTATACACGCATATATACGTATGTAATATATATATGTGCGTGTGTGACTTTGTGAGTTTGTGTGCGTGTATGCGTGTTTATATGCATATATATATATATATATATATATATATATATATATATATATATATATATATATATATATATATATATATATATACTAGCAGTATAGCCCGGGTTTGTTTTCTTTTCGGTTTTTTTTTTTCTTTTCGACCCTTTAGAATCGGAATTTTTGAAAAGTAAAAATTTTGCATTATGTAGCTTGTTATTCTCTTTAAGTGAAAATTTTCCTGATTTAAATACACTGATAAACGGCGACACAGCAATCAAAAAATCGTAATATATAGGGATTTTCATAGAAGAAAATGCACCTCTTTGATGTAAAAATTTTTGGTGTTAACATGGTCCGATTTGAATTTTTCTCTTCTACGGAATGAAGAGCAACCCTTCTTCTATCATACTGTCAATTTTGGTCAACTTGCACCGCAGGGTCTCGGAGGAGATAGTGTTAGTACCACATACAGACAACTTCGGCTTATATATATATATATATATATATATATATATATATATATATATATATATATATACATACATATAGGTGTATGTATGTATATGCATATACTAAGTAATTAAGGGTTTAGCAACAATTTGCCTCACCACACACCGAGTTTAGAAATAGCAGTCAAAGAGTTATGGCTATTCTTCCTACTTAAAAGGGAGATCTCAGTAAAACTACAGCACTTAAAAGGCAAACGCAGGCAAAAGAGAAAGAAATGACGACAATCATTCTATATTAAGTCACCTACGGACGTACGTTTCGAAATTAAGTCTTAGGAAAGCATAAAAATTAGATAATTATGTCTTACCCAACTATTTTTCTCATCAGCTTAGGAATCTACAATTATGAATAATTGTATATTAAATTTGGAGGTACTAGAAGACATCACCTCAACTCATGGTATCAGAGCGAGCTTAAGCCGTTACCAGTATCACCAAATTCAAAGTGTGAATGAAAGTTTGTGTCACCAACCTCCTCCCACCAGCGTGCTGCCAGGATAAGATGTTGTGGTTATTTACTGGGATGAAATATGGTTATCAGTAATAATATAGGGTGAAATTTATTAATTTGGAATAATCATTAATTTCACCAAGTAGATTTCGGCGTGTAAAAGCCCCATTCGAGGAAGGTTTAAGTAATACTAAGTAATTAAGGGTTTAGCAACAATTTGCCTCACCACACACCGAGTTTAGAAATAGCAGTCAAAGAGTT
Source organism: Octopus sinensis (assembly GCF_006345805.1). Taxonomy (NCBI): domain Eukaryota; kingdom Metazoa; phylum Mollusca; class Cephalopoda; order Octopoda; family Octopodidae; genus Octopus; species Octopus sinensis. The sequence continues at coordinate 56,788,912 of NC_043008.1, forward strand.
ATGGCTATTCTTTCTACTTAAAAGGGAGATCTCAGTAAAACCACAGCACTTAAAAGGCATGTAGGTAGATAAGATATATAAATATGTAGATGTAATATAATTGTGTACATTTCTTGATAATTGCGTTGACTTACCAGTAAAGTTATTTATTTTAAAAATGACAATATATATATAGAAAGTCTAGGAAGTTCACACTTTTCTCATTTGTAAAGTTTCTTTCCTACGACATTTTAAGAAAATGTTTTACTTCAATTTAGTTAAACATTTTTATGACATTATAAATATTTTGCTATCTAAAATATCAAATTACTCAAAACAGCATACTAATCAAATGCTCTGGTAAGGTATGTAGATATAATGTTAACGTTGTAAGAATTTAGAAAGTTCCAGAACTTTGTTTGAAGAATGAATCTCTAAGCCTTAGACTTTGCCATTAAAATTGTTTTACGAACTCAATATTTATACGCGAGCTGGCAGAAATGTTAGCGCACCGGACGAAATGCTAAGCGGTATTTCGTCTGCCGCTACGTTCTGAGTTCAAATTCCGCCGAGGTCCACTTTGCCTTTCATCCTTTCGAGGTCGATTAAATAAGTACCAGTTACGCACTGGGATCGATATATTCGACTTAATCCGTTTGTCTGTCCTTGTTTGTCCTCTCTGTGTTGAGCCCATTGTGGGTAGTAAAGAAATAGGTATTTCGTCTGTAGTTACGTTCTGAGTGCAAATTCCGCCGAGGTCGACCTTGCCGTTTGTCCTTTCGGGGTCGATAAATTAAGTACCAATTGCGTACTGGGGTCGATGTAATCGACTGGCCTCCTCCCCCAAAATTTCGGGCCTTATGACTAGAGCAGAAAAGAAACGTTAGCACACAGGGTGAAATGCTTAGCGGTATTTCGTCTATCTCTACATTCTGAGTTCAAATTCCGCCGAGGTCGACTTTGCGTTTTATCCTTTCGGGGATGGATAATCTAAGTACTAGTTGCGTACTGAGATCGATCTAATCGACTGGCCACCTCCCACCAAATTTCGGGCCTTCTGCCTAGAGTAGAAAGGAATATTTACGCACTATTATTCGTAGCTTTAACTTTCTAATTTCTCATGATGTCAACTACCCTGGTTAGTTAGAAAAATCGTTTCTAAAACAGAAACCAAAATTGAATGGTTGCAATGGTCTAATGGTAGAACATCTGTCCCATTTACAGGTAATGCAGGTTCGTGTCACACTTACATCACTCGATTTTTTAATTTTTTTTTATATTTAAAGGCGGCGTGATGGCAGAATCGTTAGTATGCCGGGCAAAATTCTTACCGACATTTCATCTGTCTTTACTTTCTGAGTCAAATTCTACCGAGGTCGACTTTGCCTTGCATCCTTTCGAGGTCGCTGAAATAAGTACCTGTTGAAGACATGTATCGACATACTCGATTTAGCCCCACCATGATATTGCTGTCCTTGTCCCAAAATCTGGAAACATTATTTCTAATTTAATCTTCACCGAAATTCTTGACTGTTAATTTATTGATAGAATGCACTGCTGACATCGGGGCGATTCAAACGTAGAATTTAGAGTCAGAATAAACAGTGGATGATGTGTTTTTCTGTCCGTCGCGCAAACGATGCTGCCAAGTTACCACCACGGAGATATTTACTTAATGATGCAAATATTGATGTCTAACATTATCGTGATGAAATAGATTTCAATGAGAGACGAACGTCAGTTGAAGAAACCGGCAACATTGGACTTCTGCGCATTTTGTTAAGTCTTAAAATAACGAATTGAAAAAGCGGCAATGATGGCCTAAATGGATATTGTATGGTATTAATCCTTTAGCATTCAGATTATTCTGTCAAACATAATGCTTATTTATTCACAAGGTTTTGAATTGATTGTGCATTGTATTGTTGCTTCAAGATTTCGATGATGTGATTCTTTCTTATTACAATTATCTCGCGTTCCCTCGAAGTTCATAAATTCATAGTGTTGTAACAACACACAGTCCTAGATACTAAGATTAAACCATCTGAAATTGATAGAGAATTTCATTGGACGGTGTTAGTCTACTGGCAAACGTCCTACAATATCTAGAGAAGATGTAGGTTCAATAAATTATAGCGTGTAAATAATTTATGAGAAAACCTACCGTATAGAAAAATCGAGGCTGCCCGACGCCTTTGAATCAGTTAGTGTAAACATAAAGCAGGGTAGCGTTCGAATCTTTCTATTCAATGAGTTCTTAAACCAATATTTGTAGGATATTATTTGTGACTTTGTGCGTTCTTGCTTTGAAATATAGCCATTTCATATATGTATATATATATATATATATATATATATATATATATATATATATATATATATGTGGTGTGTGTGTGTGTGTGTGTGTGTGTGTGTTTGTGTGTGTGTGTGTGTGTGTGTGTGTGTCTGTGTGTCTGTGTGTGTGTATGTATGTGTATGTATATATATATATATATATATATATATATATATAGCCGGCCGCCAACACTAGTTTCTGCAAAATAGGGGTAGCTTATCTTGTTCAGGCTACAGTATTAGCATAATCCTGCGTTTGAAACTTTAAAATCACTTCTTTAACCTTCTAAGACATCTCAACGCTTCTAAAGCAAACTTCGTTTGTTAGTTTATGTTCATCGTAATTTGAATTTAATATATATATATATATATATATATATATATATATATATATATATATATATACACATATATATATATACACGTACAGAAACACAGTTACATACATATGACTGTGTGTGTGTAATAAACGAAGGATGATTTCTATCAACCAAATTTCAGGGAAGAATTATGAGTTCATCGAAGGATATTTTAGAAGGGAATCATAGTAAATTTCTTCGGGATGTGATCGGACTACAGTGAATCGTTTGCAAACGAAGGGATTTCATCACACAGCCATATTATTCATCCCATTTTACGTTTCTTGAATTTTTAACATGGCGTTTTTATATCCTTTTCTTCTCTAGGTACCAGGCCCGAAATTTTGGGGATGGGGGCCAGTCGATTAGGTCGGCCCGCATTTGTTTTTATATCGGCATATTCTTTTCTACTCTAGGCACAAGGTCCGAAATTTGGGGAGGAGGCGGACCATTCGATTAGACCGAACCCAGTACGTAACTGGTACTTAGTTTATCGACCCATGAAAGGATGAAAGGCAAAGACGACCTCGGCGGTTTTGAACTCAGGACGCAAAGACAGACGAAACCCTGCTAAGTATTTCCCTCGACGTGCTAACGTTTCTGCCAGCCCACCGCCTTCGTTTTTATATCGATATATTCTTTTTTACTCTAGGCACAAGGCCCGAAATTTTGGGGGTAGAGGAAAACAGTCGATTAGAACAAACCCAGTACGTAAGTGGTCCTTAATTCATCGACCACGAAAGGTTGAAAGGTTGAAAGTCGACCTCGGTGGAATTTGAACTCAGAATGTAAAGGCAGAGGAAATGCCGCGTCTTTTCCTGAATTATAAGCAGGCTTTGCTGTCCTTTGAGGCATAATGTCTTGAATGCATAGACAAGCATAAACCGCCGTTGAATGTTCTCAAATACACACGTGTGGGTATTTTCCATGAATCTGTAATGTTTGAGCGTTTGATCTTTTCTCTCGGAAAGGAAATTATCGTTGTGCTGAAATGATATTGATTAAATGATTATTATTCTGTTTACATTTGTCTAATATTTACCTGGAAAAAAAAGGTCGTGTAGAAAATGACCGAGAAGCAATGATGAGTTGTAAAAACAGGTTATTATTTACAGTAAACCTGATTATGTGATGGAAATCTCCTTTACACAAAATAGATTGCTGTAAATTGTCGGCATTTGCAATTGTAATAATATGCAATAATATGCATATGCATGTCTCTCTAATCGTTTCGGATTTCTTTTGAAATATTTATGTATGCTCATGAAATGCTGATATGGAATTACTCGTCACGGAGCAGCATTTGTTGACTTCGGTTACCATTATGTCATTATGCAAGACTGAAAGCTGATAGCCCCGTACCGTAGCGCGTAATTATAATACACATGTAATCGCAATTATCACTTAAGCAAACATTGAAGTGCATACGTCATGCTGCTATTTCCATTTAATCAGAGCAATATGCTGTCCTATCCTTAAATATTATGTATGGTGTGTGTACATGCGTTTATCGTCTATGTCCATCTTGTTATTTAATGTTCTACGCTTCTCGTTTTATTTACACGCATACCAATGGTTTCATATATGTGTGAGTTTGTGCGTGTGTACCCGTGAGTAAAATATATATTTGTGCAAAACTAAGATTGGCGCTAGAACGTCACAGAACAACTCACAAAAGAATAAGTCGTATAAACTTCGATAGCATTCCGTCTTCTTTTCCTAGAAAAACTTCAAACAATTTATATGCCAGTATACAAACAACTCTCTCTCTCTCTCTCTCTCTCTCTCTCTCTCTCTGTATATATATATATATATATATATATATTAATATATATATATACATGTATGTGTGTATGTATTATGCGTTAAATTAAGTAACGTTGACGAGTGAATATTATGTAATAATTAAAGCTTTAATCTTATAAGCATTCACCGTGTATTGGGTATGGAAAATAGTCTAATATTGGAGTATAATTAGCCCTCGACGGCAAAAGTTGGTGTTAGTACGTGTGAGGAAATAATGGGTGCGGGTTCAGTTCCTGTGCATTCTAATACCCTTTCTTTTTCTCGAGGGCTTATTTGGTCCAATATTAGACAATTTTCTATAACCAGTGCACGGTGAACGCTTATACGCTTACGCACATACATACACACGTACACGCGCACACACACATACCTCATACATATATATCTTATATTAAACTTTTTAATACTTTTTGATAGTTATATACATTAAAAAAAAAATTAAATAAAAAAATTTTAAAATTTTAAAATTTATTAATTTAAAATTTAAAAAATATAAAATTTATAAATATAAATTAAAAATTTTAAATTTAAATAATTCAAATTTTAAATTTTATATTTTATATTTTTTGTATATTATATTAATTATGTTTATTTTTATGTTTTGGTTTATGTTTTTCATTGTTTGATTTGCCTAATAGTGGTTTTATCTCTAATTTAATTTATATATATATATTATATATATACACATTCGTACATACATACATGTATATGCACACAGAAACACAAATACACACACACATATTGTTTAGTCCCACTGCGTAGCACTTTGGACTAATCTTCCAATATAGCCTTAATTCTTTGTGATTAAATATGGAAGACAGATAATGGGTGGAAGTTCATTTGTAAATATATATGCATGCGCGCGCATGTGTATGCAAGCGTGTGTCTTTGTTTATGCTTGAGCCTTTACACCATCATTTGATTACCAGTGTTGGCTGTGGTTCAATAATGTAAATTAAGAAAGGATACCTGAGTTACAGGTGAACAATTTTATTTCTGTCATTTCAGTTTAAGGATCGATGAAATAAATCACTCTCAGAAGTTGATGAATGGCATAGTCCACCTCGGTGGTTTTTAATCTCAGAACATAAAACCATAAGAAATAGCATTAAGCATTTTGCCCTGCGTTCTAACGAGTCTAGCATCTCGACACTTTTTCTAAATTTCATAAAGTTTTCTACTGGTGGTGCTCCAGCATGGCCACAGTCATATGACTGAAACAAATAAAAGAATAAAAGAAAAAAACTTGATGTACAAAGACTGAAATTTGTTGGGAAGTGTAGGTTGAGTAAATGGACCCCAGTATTTTACTGGTACTTATTTTATCAACTCCGAAATGATGAAAGACTCAGCCTAACACTGCTAAACTTGAAATCATAAGGTAAAGACGGAATAAAATACTCTAAGCGTATTGTCTGGCATAGTAACGCTTCTACATGCTCACCACTTTATTGTAGTTAACAATAGTTTCATGTGAAGGCGCATGGATCAGTGGTTCGAACGTCGAGCTTACGAACGGGAGGTTGTGAGCTCGAATCCCGGACCGGGCTGCGTGTTGTGTTCTTGAGCAAGACACTTTATTTCACTTTGGCTCCAGTTCACTCAGCTGTAGAAATGAGTTGCAACGTCACAGGTGACAAGCTCTATCGGTCTTTGTCTTTCCCTTGGATAAAATTGGTGGCGTGGAGAGGGGAGGCCGGTATGCATGGGCGACTGCTGGTCTTCTATAAACAACCGTGCCCGGACATTTGCGTGGGAAGGTAACTTTCTAGGTGCAATCCCATGGTCAGTGTCGTGACCGAAGGGGGTCTCAAGATAGTTTCATATTTTTGGCATAGGCGAGCAATTTCGGTGAAGGGGTAAGTCTATTACATTAACCCAGTGCTCGACTGGTACTTACTGTACTTATTTTATCAATCCCTGAAGGATGAAGAGCAAAGTCGACTTCGATGGTATTTCAACTCAGAACATAAGGACGGACGGCACGCAAATTAGCGGCATGCTAATGTTTCTTATTTCTTTATTGCCCACAAGGAGCTAAACATAGTGGGGACAAACAAGGACAAACAAACAGATTAAGTCGATTATATCGACCCCAGTGCGTAACTGGTACTTATTTAATCGACCCCGAAAGGATGAAAGGCAAAGTCGACCTCGGCGGAATTTGAACTCAGAACGTAGCGGCAGACGAAATACCTATTTCTTTACTGCCCACAAGGGGCTACACACAGAGAGGACAAACAAGGATATACAAACGGATTAAGTCGATTACATCGACCCCAGTGCATAACTGATACTTATTTAATCGACCCCGAAAGGATGAAAGGCAATGTCGACCTCGGCGGAATTTGAACTCAGAACGTAGTGAAAGACGAAATACTGCTAAGCATTTCGCCCAGTGTGCCAACGTTTCTGCCAGATCACCGCACTATTTTTATTGTAATTCACAACGAAGTCAATAAAATGACATTCATTCACCGCTTCATTCAAAACTTTTTACATAATTTTATCTACAATGGAAAATGTTTGTTGAATAGAATTGTTATGCAACTGTAAATAAATCACATTACACGCGAAAGCAAGGTTTCATAGTCATAAATCCATTAAAATTTAAAGAATAATTCAAAGATATTTGATACGTTTGACACCGACAGCTGTTAGAACATGAGATACTAGCTACTGACATCTTAACACGTCAACACCTCATAAATACAGAAACTTGAATACATACAGCAAAAGTCTAGTTTAAAATGGGGAGACGTGCAATTATTAAAATCTATCCGCAACTGCGTATTGAAATCACTGTAAAAAGATTGAATAAATTTGATGCTAAACATTTTGTTATTTAGAATAACCACAATAATAGAGGCTATCAAATGCTGTTACACATCGCTGGTCACAATGCGCTTCGCATTGTTTTAGCCTTCAAATGACGCCACCCCGCTGGCTAAGCGAGCAGGCCAACAGAAGAAAGAGTGAGAGAAAGTTGTGGCGAAAGAGTATAGCAGGGATCGCCACCCCTCCTGCCGGAGCCTCATGGAGCTTTAGGTGTTTTCGCCCAATAAACACTCACAACGCCCGGTCTGGGAATCGAAACCGCGATCCTACGACCGCGAGTCCGCTGCCCTAACCACTGGGCCATTGTGCCTCTCCACACACACACACACACACATACATATATATATATATATATATATATATATATGTATGTATATATGTATGCATTTGTCAGTGTACGTGTGTTTATTATCCCAAAAGTTAGCCTGTCTATTGTAAGTTTCACTTCAGCATAGTGTGACAATCTAAGTAGACAATCAACATTTGATATGACAAGTATATCTATGTACTATGTATGTGTGTGTATGAGTATGCATGTATTATTTATCTATCTCTCTATATATGTATTTATCTATCTCTCTAGATAGATAGAGAGAGAGGGGGAGTTACATACAGTCATGTAGTACATACACTACGTTAAGCGATCACACATAATCGGAAAGTTATTCAAGTCCGGATGCAGAATATATTGCCAGTTAATCATTTATTGCAGCTACCTCCTTTAGCAGGTATCCAACTAATTTTGCAGTCATGCCTCTCACAACATTTGTGGAAGAACTCATTGCATCTTTTGTGGCAGTGAAATCTTAATTTTCTACTTTAACTGCAATTATTATGAAGGTCATCCACACGAATGCATTGATCCCTAGCTTTTGGTATTCTATTACTATGCTGGTTTAAGCAAGAATCAATAACAAGACATTAGGGTCTCCTCTTGTACGATGTCTGGTCTTTCGGTCAGCGATATAATATTCTGGTTAACAGGCAGTGTCACGCAGAAATGAAAAATGCAATATTCCTGTTCTGCTCGGAAGGAATTCAAGATATATCGATCAAAATATCTGACGACGTTTAGATCGATATGTCGATTAAATAACTGGTCAACACGTTAGTGATGTAAACACGTGTATTTCATATATATAATTCAGGGTGTTGTGGATATATTCTCGTGTACATTACACAAAAATGGAAATAACACTGACATCTCATTTTAACAGTTATATTTACCAAAATTACATTAAAAAATGTCTTGCAATACTAAAGAGTAAATCTATTCAATAAAATTGCCATTGGCTTCAACCACAACCTCCGTGGAGCCGCAATGGCCCAGTGTTTAAGGCAGCGGACTCGCGGACGTAAGAACGCGGTTTCGATTCCCAGACCGGGCATTGCGAGTGTTTATTGAGCAAAAACACCTAAGCTCCACGAAGCTTCGACAGGGTAGTTGGCTGGGTGAACCCCGTTGTACTCTTTCACCACAACTTTCTCTCACTCTTTCTTCCTACTTCTGCCACAAAGCAGAGGAACCATGGTGTAACCCACTATGATGTGGTAAACTTTCAGACCCTAGTCTAGATTGCGAAGCCTCTGTGCCCCAGGATGGTTCAGCACTCCACCCGTTAAAAGCCACCGTTTACGGAAGGAGGATAACAGAGTAGCTTTCGCGCCCGTGCAACCGCCAGTCTATCGCGTGTGGTGGGTGGATCTTCAAGTTGCCACATGCATTCTTAGTAGCTTAGAGTAGGCTCGAATTAGAGATTATTCTTTGTGGCTAATGACGTGAGTGCTGATTGGAAGAAGAAGAAGAAGAAGAAGAAGAAGAAGAAGAAGAGATCACAACCTCCTGACGACTTCGGAATCTTATGCAACTCTTCTACACGGTCCTCCTGTTTAATTTAGTGAATGCTACCATAATCCTTGCCTTCAGTTCATTTTTGGTGTTACAAGGAGTTTTGTTGGTTTCTTGCTCAACTGCGTCCCATACAAGATAATCAAGGTGGTTGCAGTCTGGGTAGTTAGCTGGCCAGATGCTATGGATGATGTGGTCGTAGAAATTGTCTGACAGCCATGACTGGGTTATCTTGCGTGTGTGGCATGGTACCGCGTCTTGCTGCTAGACATAGAGTCTTCCAGCAGCCACCCTCTTGACCCAGGGCAGCACTACCTCTCTAGCACTTGATGTTGGACTCCGTGTTGAGAATGAGGCCGTATGGGAAGAGGAATGGAAGTATAACGTCGCCATCACTAATGATCACTCCAAACATTATGATGTTGACTGTATGTTTGATTTTTATTACTCTCAGTACATGTCCTCAGATTGCACTGTCTTCAGATTGACACCAAAACACTCTGAAATATTTGTACTGGAGTTTCCGTCGCGAATGCCAAGCAGTACAGTATGTCATTTCCAAGTTTCTGGCTGAGTGAATTGAGTCAGACAGTGTCCAACAGACCCTCCTATACTGTATAGTCGACAAAATCAAAAAGAAGCAATACAGTTGCGCGAAATAAGAAACATGAAACCGACAATTTACATATTGAACCCTGTATGTACATATATATTTATATATACTTCTCCACGGAAATAATAAGAGTTAATCCGACTAATATCTCCACGGAAATAAGAGTTAATCCGACTAATTTTTTTTTCTTGAATGATGTGCGAAAAACACATTAAAAGAATTATTTACCTTATTTACGCAGGTTAAAAATCAGGTATTGTACCGGTACAATTATGTAAAGCACGTTATGTACTGATGTGAACTGCAAAAGAAATGTCTAAGGTGAAGATTAGACTTTCACCGAGTTTCGATATTTTTTTTTTTTTTTACTGCATTTCTATTCCGTAAATACCTTTGGAAATGACTTCAATTACAGACAATCGAGATTTTAGACATGAACGAAACGAGAAAAAAAATACCTACTTTATAGATTTGTGTACTGCTTGTTTATTTGACTATTTATTTTGATTGCTGTTCGCAGGTGATTTTAGCAAAGACTTGACAAACGATTAGTCTTTAGCAAAGCAAATTGTTACATACAGCAAACTAAATAACATGATTGTATCACAAAGTAATTACTCATTACATAGTCAGACTTGATCTTTCGATTCAGTTGTATAACAGACAAATTAAACAATTCACACATAAAAAGAAAAGCCTGTACGAAACGAAAATGTTGTAATTATTAGACTAATTCACATAAGATTCCTGTACTAGAAACCTCTACACACTAATCAAAATGTATTTAGCTGTATTGTTCTCAGAGAGGTCTTCTCTAATAAACAGCATACTTATCTCTCAATCAACAGCTGCAATGTTTCGAGCGGTTTGACGGAAATGAAACATCTTCATATTACTTTCATAACACCAGCTAAGCTGTTTTCAAAAGAAAATTATGCGGAATTGTTTAAAAAAAATAGACAACCTTTTTTTCTAATAATTCTATCTTCTAATTTTATTATCTTTCTTGTATTTTATATTTTGATAGATTGAGTCATGGAAGCTCAATTTCTCTCCCACGATGGTGATATGGAGGTTTTTGAAATCCAATTAGTGTCCTTCATAATATTTCTGCTTGAATGTATCGGCTATCATCTCATGTTGATATGAGGTCACACATATTTTAAATATGTCTATCTATCTATCTATCTATCTATCAAGGCTGTATATTAAGAAGCTTGCTTCCCATCCACATGGCTTCGGGTCTTCCTTGAAGTGTTTTCTACCATAGCCTCGGGCCGACCAAAGCCTTGTGAATGGATTTGGTAGACGGAAATTGAAAGAAGCCTGTTTATATATATATATATATATATATATATATATAATATATATAGGGAGAGATTACGAAAGAAACAAAAGACGAAGACAGATGGTGTACAAAACAAACAGATCTATTAGTATAACGCTCAAGAATAGAAAAAAGTCTTTTTCGTTTCGAGCCTACGCTCTTCTACAGAAAAAAACAAAGAGAGAAACAAGGAGAGAGAAAATGTGTATAGTGGCTAACGATATATATATGTAAATATGTGTGTGTGTGTGGCTGTGTCTGAGTTTATCCCACACTACCTCTTGTCGATAGATACTCATGTGTTTACATCCCAGTAACTTAGCGGTTCGGCCAAAGTGCCGAAAGAATAAGTAGAAGGCTTTAAAAAGTATAAGTACTTGGGTCGATTCATTCAGCTAAAATTGATTCTAGGCAGTTCGCTAGCATGACTGCAGTCTAATCACTGCAACAAGTAAAAGATACGGTCTCATATTTCTGACAGTCTCTCCACAATTCACGAGTTTCCATTGCTCTACACAAGTTCCTCTTGCTCACGTTTGTATCGTCTGAGAATTAATCGAGGAAGTTTTGAGGAGCAGGACTTCTTCTGTTGTGTCTTCCGCGAGTTGTTTCTCTCAACAGTAGCTAAAAAGAGCTGTATTTTCATCAAAATCTGTACCACACATGACAGGTGACAGGTTTCGCTAACACCTCCTTTGTGTCGACGTAAAACGGAGATTTTGTTCAATAGCATGCATACACCAGAGTGATTATGAAAATATATGTCAATGCGCAATCCTGAAGGACTCCTAATTGGATATCAGAACCGTCAGTATCACCATCAGGAGAGAGAAACTGAGCTTCCATATTTATGTAGAGTATATTTACAGCAGAAACTATGGCATCGGTTATTCCATACGCAACGACTATTCGCATATGCTTTCTTCTATGCATGGAGTAAAAAATGACTTCTGTATGAGTCTCTTTATCTTTCTGTATACATATATAAATATAATATATATATATATATTATATATATATATATATATATATATTATATATATATATATGTATATACATATATATGCAATTTAAAAATAGGATAAAATCTTTATCAGAAATTATCAAGTAATTAGCAGGAAAAACCGTATAAGGGAAACAATTATTAATTATTCCCTTTTGCCTCACGCTAGGATGGACTCTTAAAATCAAAACTAACATAATAAACATATTGTACCGAACGCGAGGGAATGCCACTCTCGCAGCGGGCCTTCTAAAACCAGATTCAGCAGCAGATCATATGATTTCATATTCAGTGGACAAAATGCACTTTTAAATCAAAACGTTTATTATGGTATTTCTGACTTTATAGTAATACCCTTATATATATATATTATATATATATATATATATATATATATATATATATATATATATAACAAACGAAGGTAAAATGATTCCTTCAAAGGGGTGTAAAACATCCAATTCACTGGTACGGTAGTTGAATCCCACAGAAATAGAAGTATAAATACAAATTACAAACAATAAACTAAATAGAGAAATATAATTGACAATCTAACAATTTATTACATTATGATATACTGATATAATATGCTGTAAAATATAATATAATGTAACAAATTAAAAAAAACAAAAATTTCATTGATAAGCAAGTCATATCTTTGTATACAATTTCTTCAGGGCCTTGGTTCAGAAATGCTGGCGAAATTCCATGTAAAAGAATTGCCAGATTGCATAATACTGATTCAAAGACACACACATACACACGCGCACATGTTTTTTTATGGTAAAATGCATTAGTTAAAAATTCAACTTACCCCGTGCATTTGATTTCAATTTGAGATTGTCAACAATCTTATCGTAGGCTTCAGTCCCAGCCACACCAGAATCCTTAAGAAGTTTCTCTGTTCGGGCTATACATATTCCATTATCACGGAGATGTTTTTCAACTTCATTGAAGCCCTAAAAATATAAACCGTGAAGAACAGAATATAGATATATATTATAATTACATCATAAGTACTCTGTTAATCGAAAAATAAAACGGAGAGATGCTGAATACAAACAGTAAATCTAGAAAACTGTAGCGATTATGAGAAGGTGCATTCTTTGCAGGTTATAAACGCAGGGAAAGAAAAGAACGCGGATGACGGCGTTATATTTATTACTCAGTCCCGGTTATTTCAATAACTAGCAGTATAGCCCGGCGTTGCTCGGGTTTGTTTGTTTTCTTTTCGACCCTTTAGAATTGTAATTTTTGAAAAGTAAAAATTCTTGCATTATGTAGCTTGTTATTCTCTTTAAGTGAGCATTTTTCTGGTTGAATTACATCGAAAAATGGCGATACAGCAATCAAAAAATCGTAAAAGATAGGGATTTTCATAGAAAAAAAAAGCACCTTTTTGAAGTAAATAATTTTTGATGTTAACATGGACCGATTTGAATGTTGTCTTCTACGGAAGGAAGAGCAAGCCTTCATCTATCATACTCTCAATTTTGGTCAACTTGCGCAGCAGGGTCTCGGAGGCTACCAAACCTGCCACACACTCACACAGACAACTTCAGCTCTATGATGGCCCGCATGGGTAATAAAAAAACAGATCCCAAAATCTCATGGGTTTGTGCCAGTCACGAGGCCAAACATCTTGAGATGTCTTGTTCACGGTCAAACAAACAAATACGACTGAGAACAATACTACCGCCCTCGCTAAGACGGAAGTAATAAAAGAGAAAGAGGACAGAGTTATTTTATATTTTATACTGCGATATTATTTTAGAATGTAATTCAGAGAAAAGTTATAACACATATTATTTATCATTTCAATGGACTATATATACTTTCCATTGTTCAAAGAAAAAGTATTAAGTATATAATAAATTATAGTGCACTTACTTGTGAGAGGAATTTACGTTTTTATGTGAAAAAAATTGAAAAAATATGTAGTTTATAATTCGTTAGACATTCTAAAGTACAATTGTAATAACTAGTAATCTCCATTTGTTCGTGTGGTTAATTTTTTCCCCTGAGGATTTTATTATGAGAAACAAATTACCATTTCATTTACTAGAGAAATATATTTATAAGATCTGTGGATAATACGAATATATATATATATATATATATATATATATATATACACGTGGAGTTTTACAGTGCATATATGTAGATAAGTTGAATGCTTCAATAGTTGTTGATGTTGGTCTATAAGATTTTAGAAAATAAAAGATAAATGCTTGTAATAGCATTTTATTAAAAAAATGTGGGTTACATAGAAAAAATATATATACAGGGTTATTAAGTAAATTGCTGAAAACAAAAGAGTAATTATAATTGTCATGAGTGTATAAAATTGGAATATAGGAATATTCCATTTTAACAATGAAATATTACAGATTATTCTATAAACTTTGGTATTAAAGTTTTTCAATGTTATAATTTAAAATGTGAGAGATCTATGGATTGAACTTACACTGATATTATGTTTTAATAAAGAAGCGTGCTAATATCATGAGTTTAAAATGTGGGTTATATGGGTATCATTATATGGAAAGTGGTGGATTATTGTATATGATGCGGAGGACTGATATATAATTCATAATTCCAATGTTGGTATTAATTTTGATATGGAGGAAAAAGTATTGTAATTGACCAGAAGTAAATTATAACAGGCGCCCTGTGACTCATATAGTATGCGCAGCCGAAACCCGTTTGGGTGTCCTGAGGGACGACCAGATATATATATATATATATATATTCTATATTATATATATATATATATATAATATATATATATATATATATATATTATATATATAATATATATATAATATATTATATATATAATATATATATATTATAACAACATGTTACATTACTCGGTAGTCAAGATAAAACTCTGAGTTTTCAGATGCCGAAGTGGAAATCCACAACACCATCTCTTCGGTTATCTGGCTATTTGAAAACGTTATGAATAATACCGTTAAATAAGGGAAATTACTCTATTATAACTCTGCTTGCCTGCG
>NC_043008.1:56804139-56809139 GCF_006345805.1 Octopus sinensis
TATACATGAACACAGATGGAGTGTTGAAAAACCGGCAAACGATAAAAAAAATCAGAGACAAGCAAAGGGGGCATACAAATTATTTCCCGTAGGCCGTAAATTATAAGGCTTAAAAGATAATGATACACCTATTGAATCTGGTGAGAGAGCTCCTTTCTAATTCGTCAACAGGAATTTAGACATTAGCTTACAACCGCTGAAAATTTCAGATCTAGAATTCAGCAGAAGTTAGATACATACATACATACATACATACATACATACATACATACATAATATATACATACATACATACATGCTTATGTACATACATACATAATACATACATACACACACATACATACATACATAGATACATACATACATGCATACATACATACATACATACATACATACATACATACATACATACATACATGCATACATACATACATACATACATACATACATACATACATACATACATACATACATGCATACATAGTGATTGTCGGCTCCTTGCAGAGCTTCACGTCTTCCTGCATCTGAAAGTGCTGTTTCCGAGCATGGGATCTCAAATGACATTTGAGCCCTGAAAGTCGTCTCAGGAGCTGATCACTTACTGCAACAATGTCTCACTTCTGTTTTGGCTGGGTTTTTTTTGGGGGGTAGGGGGCTTGTTCATTATGAATGTTCAAACTCCGTTTCAATTCGTAATCAAAATCAACATATATCAGTGCATGACATGGCTTTTACTTTGAAATACGGCTACAATCCACCCAGATCTTTCTATACAGTATTTCTCAACCCAGTTTTACCCACTATGTATGGATTAACCCGAGGCTATAATAATTTAAAGAAATATAATAATTTAAAGAAGAAATTGTATGATATAAAGAAACAAATGAGAGTCTATGTTAGCAATTACTATAAAACAAGTTATATTTCAAACGGCGAAAGAAATATTCCATTTCTAAACAATAATGGAAGAGTTCAGTATTGATTTAATTTTTATATTTGATATATTGTTGTCGTTGTTGCTGCTGCTGCTTCGTTGCATACATCTCTGATTTAGCATGCATACAATAAAAAGTGATCCTGTTGTTCTCTCATCTTTTATTCAGATGATTTATCGAAAAATATTTAATGTAGAAAAATATTTTTTATATATATATTGCTGTTATATCTAGGAAATCGATTGACCACAGAGATGTTACTTTGTTAACAAGAAATAATGTAACTTCAGAGAAAGCATGAGTAATAATATGCAGTAGTTTATGAGGTTTGCTTTCAACCAAAGGCTAGAGCCAAAGTGATCCAGCCGTGACCCTCCTCTTAGTTGTTTGCTCATAATATATTCAAAAACTACATAATGCAAAAGGCTATTGTCTAGTTAAGTTCAATATAATTTGAGGGAATTTTGGCACAGGCAATTCTATATAGTTAGGGGATAATAATAATAAAGTGTAAAATTAATTAATCAATTAATAATTAATAATTTTACTAAGTAGTTCGGTATGTTAAAAGAACCATTAGCGGTAACCTTATAATTTTATAATTATAATTATGATTATAATTATGCAATTTTGGCATAGTGAGGGGATATATGTATATATATATGTTTCTTTATTACCCACAAGGGGGCTAAACCAAGAGGGAACAAACAAGGGCAGACAAACGGATTAATCAATTACATCGACCCCTGTGCGTAACTGGTACTTAATTTATCGACCCCGAAAGGATGAAAGGCAAAATCGACCTCGGCGGAATTTGAACTAAGAACGTAACAGCAGACGAAATACGGCAGGTCGAAATATATATATATATATATATGTATATATATATATCCCTTATTATTGCTTTTGAAGTTACTGCTGACTCGACTTATTAAGAACGTCTTTTTCAACTATAACAGCTGTAGTTATTGCTTTATAGAGATTCACCTGATATTTGAATGAATTACATTGTTGCAGGTTTGGAGCAAACTATGTAATGTATGCTGATTGCTCTATTTTCATAGTAGATTACCGTCCCCTTTCACTTCCTCGTTGTGAATGACATTTCTGACCTTTTCTCTTTGACTGTTCAGCTGACTGTCCATTCCCACTACAAATCTGTATGGTGTGAAGCGTAGATGCCAGACATAGAGCTGTAACTTCCACTCGATTGATCTGATCACTTTGTGACATAAGATGTTCCCCAATCAAGTGTTTAAACGCTTTTTGACTTGAAATTCGACGCTCCCACTGGTTAGGTCTGCACATGTCGCAACTCCTCCATCGCCATAGCGCTTATCTGACTGGAGTTGGTTGTCTTACGAATTGTATAAACGATGCTGTCTCTCTCTCTATTATGGAAAGTTTCCTCGACTTCAGGATTACATACGTAGAGAGTAACATAATTATAGCATAGATAATGTTGCTCCCATTATTTCTAATTACAGATTTAATGGTTACTGCGTTACGTCTGTTAACATTATATGAAGTATATTACATTATAAATCTACTATTTAGCTTCGCAGTACATACTTTAATAACTTTCAAGATATAATAGAATATGTTATTATGTGTAAATATTTCCACGACTTTCTGAAGGTGTTTTAATGTAGCAATAATATACTTTGAAACTGACTCAACATTAAATATTCTAATTTCAAAAAAACACGAAGACAAGATACACTATGCTTCCATCAGACTAAGAACGTAGAAAACACTACTAGCTTGTTCCTTTGTTGCAAGATACAGTTCAGTGATGTTGTCGGAGTCTCGGGAGTTTGGGAGGTCTTTTGACATTAGATCAGCTCGACCGGTGGGTCACGCCCGAATTGATCAAGTCCTAATTCCAGTTGCAGGAAAAACAACTGGTCTGCTCTCTTTATCTCAAGACATGTTGTGACCTTCTCAGTGTCAGGAATAGAATTTATGGTTCTCCTTTTTGCTACTCCAGTAAATTCAAATCCAATCAGAGCTTTGCAATATCAACGGCTCAAACACTCCAGCAGCCTACTTAAATCGCCTCATATGGTGTCTGCTAACCTTAGTTTCTGCTCAGCTCTTATAACTCTCGATATTTCGCAACCTTTCTCTCATGATCCCCCTCCATGGTCAATCCAATAACAATAAACCTCCTTTGAACATTACGAGCATAACACAGATATTATACCTTCATTACTATTATAGTGGTGTTTGTAATCTGAAAAATGGTGCACCGTAAGTCAGACTAATAATGACTGAACACCGACAGGCAAAGGATGTTATAACAACATACACTACCTGGGACACCAGTGCTTATCGACCGATATTTAAGCACTTAATGATCAAACGAAACATTTTGTAGATGATCATATATGCACGATTTTCTGACTTTGATATTTAAATGAAGTATGTTAAAATTAGTGGAGTGATCAGTGTGTTTGACTCATAATCGTAAAATTGTGGTTTAGGTTCCTGCAACACAGGTTGCCCCGATCACTCGGGGTGGTAAAAATGAGTATTCTTTTGACAAACCGACATCCTGTAGAGAGGAATATATACATAAGAGAAAGCGGAAAGTGACCATCTATGTATGGCTCGGGATGTTTTGTTTTCTATTTCATAAAGTCCAACATTAGCTAACCACTGCCTTATATATATATATATATATATATATATATAAAAATTAAATAATCTTATGTATTGGCTTAAGTGTTTCATTGTATGATTTGCCTAATAGTAGTTTTGTCTCTGATTTAATATAATATAATATTTTACAATAAAATTGGATTCAATCCTAAATCTGATTTTTCCCTGTAAGTTTGGATTTATTCCCTAATATTTATTATATATTATATATATATATATATATATATATATTATATATATCTATATATATATAATATATATATATATATATATTATATATATATATATAGAGAGAGAGAGAGAGAGAGAGAGGAGAGAGAGAGAGAGGAGAGCGAGAGAAGAGTATCGTAGTTCGAGTGAAGCATTGTGTATTGTTTGTAAAGAATATCTGAAGAAGGAATATTATTCCGAAATATCATATCAGACTGTGGATGACTAAATTACAACAGGTATATAGCACATTGCCCGTATTATAGTGCATTGTTGTACCATTGAACACTTTTTATTCTTTATATATAGATATGTGTGTGTGTGTCTATGTATGTGATGGTGGTGGCGGTGGTGGTGGTGGTGGTGGTTGTATTACGGTCGACAAAATAGAAGACATGACGGAGGGTTATCCTCGCAAGTTTAATGTGTGACCGTGTGACCATGTGTGAAAGGTATAAATTTACTAGTATCGGGGATTGGTAATATCAGTAGAGCATAGTGCAATATACTTTGCAGTATTTACATAGAATATTCAATCAATTTCTCTGCTCTATCAAATAAACCTATGTATCCACGATCTTAAGATCCTGGCTCTATTTTTAGCCTGTTGAGCTCACGATAAGTTATTAATCTTGAATCTTGATTCCGGACGGCAGTTTATGTCCTTTTACAAAGTAATTCATTTGACATTGCTGCAGTATTCAGGGATGAAAATGAGTACCAGCGATGGCTTGGGAACTGGTTAATCGTACGATGATTTGGAGTCCGATTTAGAAGGGTGTTTTGCACTCTCAGCGATTCCAATACCTATTTCGTTACTACCCACAAGGGGCTAAACACAGAGAGGACAAACAAGGACAAACGGATTAAGTCGATTACATCGATCCCAGTGCGTAACTGGTACTTATTTAATCGACCCCGAAAGGATGAAAGGCAAAGTCGACCTCGGCGAAATTTGAACTCAGAACGTAACGGCAGACGAAATACGGCTACGCATTTTGCCCGGCGTGCTAACGTTTCTGCCATGAAAAAACCAAAATGATATCCATTCTAATTGACATAGATCCTCGAGAAACGCTTCAACATATTTTTGATCGACTTATAATGATCGAGTGGAGGTGCATGGTTTAGTGATCAGGGTATTCAGTTTACGATTTTAAGGTTGTTAGGTCGATTACCGATGGCAAAAAT
>NC_043008.1:56814139-56821639 GCF_006345805.1 Octopus sinensis
TGGTTTCTGTAGCAAAAAAAGCACTTGCCTAACTCGGAGGCATGCGGTTGTAAAGCAGGCTTCTTACCAGGTATTCATGCCAATATCTCTATGTTATCCATGCAGTGTAATTATGTTTTTTTTTTGTAATGTCCAACTCAATTATTTAAGCCTCCCTTGTTAATTAATATTTGTCAAATTCTCTTAAATTACTAATGTTCTGGATAAACATTTAAAAGCTATTATCAGAGGACATTTAACTCTGCAGATGTAACATGCGTGAATAATTACAATATACGTCATTAACAAATATTTATTCGTATATTTCGTGTATATCGATGAGCTAGCGATAGTATTCTCCCTATACCTGCAACTAAAGTCAAGTAGGCGAAGATATGCTTGGTATTATTTTTTTTTGTATAATTTGTTAGTTTTTACTGAAAATAAACTACTTGGAAACTTCCGATAAACAGTAATGAATATACTTGAAGCACAGAATGTCAAAATAATAATTTAAAAAAAAACTATTATAGCCTAATGACTCCTAAGTACACTGACCAATTTGCAGTATTTTAATGTTAGGTGTACAGTCATTATTTACGGCGGTCTATTATTTTGCGATATTGGAAATATTATAACACCTATAGGGAAACTATTTTAGATTAACTCGGAAATATAATGAGAATTGTTAGAATTAAAATTTGAAACTTGATGTCGTACTGTCACTGACAGAAATTTTAAATTTTGCATGACAATTGAATATCCTGAAAGGCATTGTACACGCCCATCCACAATCACCCACACACACCCATACACACATACACACACATACATACACACACACACACAAATATATACAAACATACATATATATATATAAATATATATATATATCATAAATTGTTGTCTAAATTCTGCAAAGATGAAAATAGCAGACATCTCACTTTAAAAGATTTTTTTACCATACCAAAATTATGTAAAGATATCTTGAAATACCTAAAGAGTAAATTTATTCGCTAAAATCGCCATTGGTTTCAAGCACAACCTCCTAACGACTTTGGAAACTCCTGCAACTCTTCTGGACAGTTTCTTTATTTAAGTTTGTAAATACTGCCATAATCCTAGCCTTCAGTTCATCTTTGGTGTTCAAGGGGTTTTCCTGGTCTCTCGCCCAAATGCACCCACACAAGATAATCAAGGAGGTAGCATGTGGGAAGTTAGGTGGCCAGATGTTAGTGGTGATAGGATTGCAGAAATTGTCTTACAGCCATGACTGGGTCTCCTGTTTCTGTGCCATTGTGTAGGGCCCTGTTGCCAGGCATAGGGTCTTCTTGCAACCACCCTCTTCACCCAGCCACCCTCTTCATCCACAGCAGCTCCACCTCCTCCAGGCAGCTGATGTAGGCCTCCACTTTCAATCTGAGGCCGTGTGAGAAGACGAATGGAGGCATCATGTCGCCATCACTAGCGATCACTCCAAATACTATGATGTTGACTGGAAAACCTGCTCTTCTTTGCAGTCAGGGCCTAAAAGCGAACCATTTTTGCATCGTCTGGTTATGTGTGAAGAAAATGGATTCTTTTCAACAATAGCAAGCTTTCTACACGGTGATTGGATAAAGACGAAGTGCCAAAACAAAATCCAGGAAAAAATATTCACCAAAGAAGGCTAATTGTGTCTGTTTGGTGATCCAGCGCTGTTGTCATCCATTGAAGCTTCATGAGACCTAGTAAGTCAATTACAGTGGATGGATACATCAACTAAGTGGATAAAATGATGAGTGAAATTGAAAATTAAACAATCCAGATTGGTCAATAGAGGCAGGCTGATTCTCTTGCAAGACAATGCTCGACCACATGATGTACAAAGAACGCTACACAAGTTACAGCTACTGAACTTGGAAGTACTCTGTCATCCATCATATTCACCAGACCTTGCACCAACTGGCTATCGTGTTTTGCAGACATTAGAAAACGTTTCGCAAGGAAAAGATGTCAAATCTGAAGAAGATGCAAAAGCAGCCTTTCGTGATTTCATCATCTCTTGCTCTCCAGAATTTTCGATGCCGGTATAAATATGCTATCGATAAAATGGCAAAATTGAGTTGATAATTTAGGTGCATACTGCATTAACTGCATAGCTTTGTGTTGAGATAAAGTAAAATAAACTTTCAGTTCAAACTCGGATATTTCATTCTTAATGACCCGATATAAAGGTAGGTATAGGCATTAATATCTTAAAATGTCGTTAAACCTTAGCAGCTTCGTCTAAAAAGCTAGCAGAATTTATCTGAATATAGCAGATAGTAAGCGCTAAGCAAAACATTTGACCTTATCGAGACAAGCTCAAAGTAGTGGCCGACATCGTCCTACAAATAAAAGATGTATTGTACTATTTAAAAGTTAACATTAGTTGTTCATTCAGTCAGTGTATCGTGATAAAGTTAGAGGGGAGAAGTATAGGATTAAAAAAGAAAAAGAATCAGAGAACAGACTAACAAAAATGATGTAACGATGATAAAAACAAGAGATGAAAAACAAAAATAGAGGGGGAGGGGGGGAATAGAGGAAGAATAGAGAGGAAAAATGAAGCAAAGTGTTCACACGGTGTCTGGAAGACAGATCAGCATGAATAAAAACATGAATAAATAAATAAATAAATAAATACGGTATTGAAATAATAAAATGTGTGCTATCTTAAAGTTATAAATTTATAAATGTATAAACTTATGAATTTATGAATATACATAGGAATGTAGGATAACAAAACGTGTGGTTATGAGTTAATTTTCTGTAAAGAACCGTTTTGCTGAAAGGTCAGATCTTACTTGAGAAAGAAAAGCAGAACCGATAAATCAACCGTAATACTTTAATCTAACGATTATACCAAAACATTTTCTAATGATTTAAAATTTGGGCGGAAGCGGTAAATTACGAAGTGTTAAAAGAGTTTATAAAAACGATAAGGGTTATTAGAGGTTATAGCACTAATCAGTATTAAGAGAGTATATAGAATTATAACACAAAAGATTTGTAATTGCTATGATTACGATGAGTGATGCAATTATTATAAAGATATACCAATGTTAAAATTAAATTCAAGTTAGCATGTCTGACAAGGCTCCGTGTTACATAGAAATCAACATTCTTTTCTCTTTTGATACCTAGATTTTTGCTGAGAGTGATACTGTTTCCGCTTTAGCTCCCCTACCCAAACTGTGAAAACAAATACGCAAACTTACTATGAAGAAAGAAGGAGTATAACCCACGTGGGTACATGTATGTAGATTACATTTATATACGTTAATTATGACCAAACAGCTGTTATCTAGCGGGCATTCGAATCTTTCGTACAATTACATGTTTTAGATGACGCGATGATAGAATTATCCTCGGTTATATAATTTGTAGGATTATGAAGTATATATAATTATCAGGATCATTATCGGCGTTAGACATTTCAACGACACCAATATTAACACAGTTACTATTAGATTAATAATAAGTTTCGTTCAACTCTACAGGTGTTCATAACTACGTGTTATCATTATTATTACAATAATTTAGCATGCCAGGCGAAATCTTAGCAGTATTTCGTCTGTCATTATGTTCTGAGTTCAAATTCAGCCGAGGTCGACTTTGCCTTCCATCCTCTCGGGGTCGATGAATTAAGTACCAGTTGCGTACTGGGGTCGATCTAATCAACTGGCACCATCCCCCAACATTTCGAGCCTTGTGCCTAGAATAGAAAGAATATTATTACAAGGTGGCTGTGTGGTAAGTAGTTTGCTTACGAACCATATGGTTCCGGGTTCAGTCCCACTGCGTGGCACCTTGGTCATAGCCTCGGGCCGACCAAAGCATTGTGAGTGAATTTGGTAGACGGAAACTGAAAGAAGCCCGTCGTATATATGTATATATATATATGTGTGTGCGTGTGTGTGTGTATTATGCAGTTATGCATGTGAGTGTATATGTTTGTGTGTCTCTGTATATATATATATATATATATATATATATATATATATATATATATATATATATATATATGTGTGTGTGTGTGGTGTGTGTGTGTGTGTGCGTGTATATATATATATATATATATATATTTATCTATAGATCCATATATGTATTTATATGTGTGTGTATATCTCTGTAAGTGTGTGTTTGATGGAGTGTATTAGCGTTTGTAATATTTCACGTGTTACAGACGCTATAAAAATTTCTGTAAACAGTTTGAAAACAATGATTCCAGAACAAACATATCAATGGAAATCATTAAAACACGTTATATATATATATGTTCTTTATTCATATATACGTATGTATATATGTTCATCCAAACACACATCAATGCACACGCACACACACTCATCATGCACACACACACACATCAATGCACACGTGCACACATCATGGACGCACACTCACAAACACACGTGTGTGTGTGTCTGTCTCTCTATGTGCGTGCGTACAAGTGCGTGTAGGTGTGCGCGCTCATGTGTGTGTGTGTGTGTGTGTGCGTGGGTGTGTGTGTGTGTGTATGTGTGTGTGTGTGTGCGTGTGTGTGTGTGTGTGTGTTTGTGTGTGTGTGTTGTGTGTGTGTGTGTGTGTGCGTTGTGTGTGCGTTGTGTGTGTGTGTGCAAGGATTTGCGCATTTGTGTCAACATCTTCAGATTTCTCGACTGATTTTATTAATTTAGCTTTAAACAATTTCCCGAATTTTAAGATATGAGATACTTCGACATTACTTTTTTGCCTACTTCATTCCTGATCATTTTTCTTCTCAAATTACTTGTTGATATGTAAATTTGCTTTTCGGTTAATGTCAACACAACCTCATATATTTGTTGGAAATATCGAAAGGTAAATGATATTTGGCAACCAAATCGTTTCCCGTTAGTGTCTTATGACATTCACCTGCGACACAGATATGTTACTTCTTCAAGTATGAATCCTCATGTTCGTATGCCGGAGCAACATGTTCCATTTAGATATCTTGCGTGGTTACTTAAGTCCTTTGATGAGTCGACAGGAGATGGAGAGATGCGTTATATAGACATTCTACGACTTGTATATTTATACATATTGCGTTACAACAGCTATAAACGTGAACCATGATGTGTTCTTATGTTGTTGTTGTTGTTTTTTGTTTTTGTTGGTTTTTTTTGTCACAGGAAAACAACTTGTCCTTCACAACGAAAGTGTGTTCACAGTTCGCAAGACACTCGATTTCTCAGCGCAAGAGACTGTGAGACAGCCATTGTTTCAATATCGCTGTGTCTCGTCAGCGTAAGGCACTTCCGTCTATCGATTTCGAGAAGAGTTCGATGTCCTTTCTATAACTTCAGCAAACAAGCAAGCTAAAAGCATGATCGTCGAGCTCATATAGATATATTGGTCTGTAGTGGCTTTGACTGCCGTGACACAAGGAGGTCGAAACAGCGGCTCCTCATAATTCTTTTCGTTAATGAACCGAGTGTGTGATGAAAACGCATTCATCGGGTAGTAGACGTTGCTCTACTGTGAAGGAAACAACTATTAGCATATTGACTTACTCTTTCTCTTTTACTTTTTTCCTTGTTTCAGTCAAGTGAGTGTGGCCATGCTGGAGCACCGGCTTTGGTCGAGCAAATTTACCCCGTTATTCTTTGTAAGCCTAGTACTTATTCTATCGGTCACTTTTGCCGAACCGCTAAGTTACGGGGACGTAAACAAACCAGCATCGGTTGTCAAGTGATATTGGGGGGGGACAAAGACAAACACACACATACATATATATATACATGTATACGACGAGCTTCTTTCAGTTTCCGTCTACCAAATCCACTCACTAGGCTTTGGTCGGCCAGAGGCTATAGTAGCAGACACGCAGTGGGACTGAACCCGGAACCATGTGGTTGGTAAGCAAGCTACTTACCACACAGTCACTCCTACGACTTGGAAACTTTTGGAACATATTAAGAATAGATATCCAAATCATCAGCTCAGGACTTTCTCTTTGCTCAACATATGACGGGTTATTAGATATTTGCCTTCGTGAGTGTATGAGCGTGTATGCCTCTGCAGGTTTCCACTCATCATCAGGACAATCGCGTTGTTTTGTTACATTTGTTTCTTTATTATCCACAAGGGCTAAACACAGAGAGGACAAAGAAGGACAGACGAACGGGTTAAGTCGATTACATCGACTCCAGTGCGTAACTGGTACCTATTTTATCGACCCCGAAAGGATGAAAGGCAAAGTCGACCTCGGCGGAATTTGAAATCAGAACGTAATGCCAGACGAAATACGGCTACGCATTTCGCCCGGCGTGCTAACGGTTCTGCCAGCTCGCCACCCTTTGTTTTGTTACATTTGACAACCAAAATTAACACAGAAAGTATTTTTCACGTGTAGTAGTGATACAAGTGATATTTTCTTCAATTGCTGTATATTAGAATCGAACCCGCGACTCCGTATTCTTTGATGTGAATCTTTACAGCTAGTACCGTCCTATAAGAAATATATCTAATCATAAAAGCAAAACCACATGCTGTGGTTCTTCCCCAGAAACACAAACGAAATACACACTCGTAAACATAATACGATTCGTAGGTTCGCAAACTGTGCTTATGTATATATTACTCTCCAGGATGTATTTCTTTAGTTTAGACGTCTGGTAATTAGATGGTACATCATTGTTACCCACAGCACATCAGCTTCGTTAGATTGTACGAATATTTCCATTCCGACGGTATAGTAACGATAACAAATAGTGTTTTGGGGGAAAACATTTCTACTGCCCACGCACCACACATACCTACTTGTATACATACACAATATAAATATGTGTGTATTTATATACGCATTAAACATGCAAGTATGATGTATGCGTTAGTACACTCCCCTATGGATAAATACATGCAGAGATAAATATTTCATATTACTATATAATTATATGCATGTATATACATACATATATATATATATATATATATTCCTACATATATGTATACGTTATATTATATACAAGTTATATACACGTTATATATTTTAATTGTATGTATATATACATATATACATATAAACATATTCAAAATGTTTATATATATATATTATATTATATATATATATATATATATATAATATATATATATATATATATATATATTCCTACATATATGTATACGTTATATTATATACAAGTTATATACACGTTATATATTTTAATTGTATGTATATATACATATATACATATAAACATATTCAAAATGTTTATATATATATATATATATGCATATTTGTTTCGATATATGTATTGTTACTTCCATATATATATATTTGCTGATGTATATCTATTTATATATGTATATAAATATCCATTCGCACGCTTACATATATTCACGTACACAAGCACATACGTGGGTTAGATTAATCTGACTATATTCATATATCTGTGTGTGCATATATATATATTTTTAGAAGACAGTATGAGTGAGATATATAAAAAAAAGAATCGTTTAGAAATAACTTAATCG
>NC_043008.1:56826639-56851639 GCF_006345805.1 Octopus sinensis
TCAATTACAAGAAATAAATGTATTATTGTTCCCCGCATCCATCCATTTTCGCCACTCTTCTGGGATTATCATTGGACAGAGTCTTCAGGCACTTCCTCTATACAGTCCTATCAGAAACAACCATCACCAGATCTTCCGGTTGGATTCCCAAGTGACCAACTTAGACCGTGGGTATCATCCAACCATCTCGCTCTTCGTCTTCCCCAAGATGTTCTACTTGAAGAATCTGTCATATGATTATCTGCTGTTGATTTAATTTAATAATTACTTCCTTACATAAGTGACAACAGATTTGATAATATCATTTCGAATATTGTTTGAGAACGTTGACATTTGTGATTTCATTATAGATGAGATACATTGCATCACTGCATCTAGATACTTTCCGATGACACTCTCACATTTGACAGAGAGCTGGACCAGTTGAAGGAACTTTCTTCTATTTAAATTTATCTGATATATTCTTTTAATGGAGAAGGAAAATGAGGATAAAATATATAAATGATAAACACAAGAAATCAAGATTTCATGTTAATTAACAAAAATATCAATCAATGTCAGGCCATTGTTACAAACACAGCTATACTTCAACGTTCGATTTTTTTTTTATTTTCCAAGAACTTCATACATATATTATACGCATTACATTTAATGGCGTTTTTTTGCGCTATTTGTCAGATATTCAGAGATTTTCTCACCAGATTCCCAACATTTTGACGTCTTGATTACGTACATTTTGTAAAAATTTAACATGTATTTGTTATCGCACTGATATTTATTTATTTCCATTGATTTTATATTTTATATATTTCTTTTTTTTCTTTGCTTTTTTATTTTGTCTTTTGCGGTGTTGGCACGTATATATCATTATGAGAATAATAAATCTATCCAAAGCATAATACAAAACATGTTTCAGAAATTGCCGGTATTGTTTTCCTTCCGAAAATGTCTTCGAAGCCAAATTGTAATGGACCTTACGTATCTTGTGCGGAAATAATATTCGGTAACATGACACATGCAACCAAATACGTTGAAGTGTGAGGCATGTATTCAACAGAATACAAAGTGCACGTCATAATTCAGGAAGAGTTCCATTATTTTGTAATAAATAACCTAAATAATTTAGATCAAATTTCATTCAGAAATGCATTGCATTAAATAATCAAATGTAAAGGTTTCTGTTGTTTTATATAATATATATTGACTATCAAAAATATTACTTGTAATTTGGTGATAACATCAACTGGAACATATACGTTTAGGAAAAGGCGGAAAAGTAGATGAAAACTAAATGCCTGTAAAGAGAAGTGTATTCAAATGTCGAATTCAATTTTCATTCTATAAATATCTAGTGGAACCCGTGGAAATTCTACAGAAAGAAAGAGATTAAGAGAAGTTATTTAAGGAAGAGAGAATGATTTGCATTTTTATTTTTATTTTGCTGAGTTATTTCACTTTCAGTCACAATAATATATTGTATGATTTTCAAATTTCCCTTAAGTAAGCACTTTATATTTCTCTCTTTCTTTTCTCCTCTCACTTCCACTAACCACATGAATGACAGCATAATGCATCGACTGGCTATCTGCTCTCTCACATTATCTCTTCCTCTTTCTCACTCAACCTCCTCCTTTCCTCTAATAAATAAACAAGTAACGTTTGAACGAACAGGTAGAATAATAGTATTCTAGATTTATTTCAATAAAAAAATACTTTTCACTGTCGAAACACCACCACCATAATCACCATGACTCTTGTTTTCAGTAACAAACCATTCATTTCAGTTCAGTTCAGCTGTTTGTTTATATCTACTTTTTCCAGCTGTCGATATATCTCTACTCCGGGTTTACAAGTGCCAGCTCTCTCTCTCTCTGTCTTAATATGACTGCCTCCTCTGCACAACTCTCTTTATTTGCCAACCGGTAAGTCTAATAACGGTTGCTTCTGACTGGACAGTGTAGAGGAAGTCCTTGAGTACTGTATCCCACAACGATCCCAGAAGAGTGGTGAAAATGGATGGATGTAGAGAACACTACATTCATTTCATGTAATCTTCTGCAGTCCTCCAGAACACCACTTCCTGTAAAATATTCTTCTCTACACTAGGTACAAGCCCCGAAATTTTTGTGGGAGGGGGGGCAGTCGATTAAATCGATATCAGGACGTAACTGGTACTTAAATTATCGACCTCAATAGGATGAAAGATAAAGTCGATCTCGGCGGAATATGAACTCAGAACGTAACGGCAGACGAAATACCTATTTCTTTATTACCCACAAGGGGCTACACACAGAGGGGACAAACAAGGACAGACATAGGTATTAAGTCGATTACATCGACCCCAGTGCGTAACTGGTACTTTATTTATCGACCCCGAGAGGATGAAAGGCAAAGTCGACCCCGGCGGAAATTGAACTCAGAACGTAACGACAGACGAAATACCGCTAAGTATTTCGTCCGGCGCGCTAACGTTTCTGCCAGCTCGCCGCCTTACACACTCTTAAATATTGTATCCTAAACATATTTCTTTCTCTTTACATTTCCTTCCCCTCTCCACAGTACGTCGTTAGCATTTCTCTCTACCTCTTTTCTCTCTCCCGCTTTTTTCTCACAGTCTGTTTCTCTCACCCTTCGCCTCTCCTTTCAACTAACCATGTGATGCATTTTGCCTTATTATACATCTGCCTCTACTTCTTCCTCAGTTCTTTCTTCTCTACTGACACTTCACCCCTTTCTCTCCTACACTTTTACTCCACCTCTTAC
Organism: Octopus sinensis; assembly: GCF_006345805.1. Lineage (NCBI taxonomy): Eukaryota > Metazoa > Mollusca > Cephalopoda > Octopoda > Octopodidae > Octopus > Octopus sinensis. The sequence continues at coordinate 56,829,403 of NC_043008.1, forward strand.
TCACTCTCCCTCCATCTCTATAACGGCTAACGAACACAGATTATTATATAACTTTTGAATGTAAACAAATTGCGACTGAGACACACTGACATTCCTTCTTCGCCATCCTTCTAGTATGTGTGTGTTTGTGTGTGTGTGTATGTGTGTTTGTATGTGTGTGTGCCATGCGTTTGTGTGCGTGCGTGTGTGCGTGTTTTGGCTTGGTATTTCGTTCCAAGTATTTCAGGTTATCTAACCATTGAAATCGATAAAGAAAACAGAGATCACATAGTAAGTCCCTGGTGGCAGGAATCCTGCAAATAAAACGATGTTTCAAGAGAAACATTGGTACATATGATGTACAGTATACTAAGAAGAATACAACCAATGAATATTTTGAGGTCATTACTACACGTGTTTCCATCACGTATGTATTCGCAACACGAGTACAACTTGATATGTAACACTATTCAACGTGCGCAAGTTCGTATCTTCATAAAGTCAATGTTTACCCTTGAAATTTAAAGCCTTTTTCCTTTCATCCTTTCTGGGTCGATAGAATAAGTACCAGTTATGTTTAGGTGTCGATGTAATCGACTATCCGTCCCATCTCTCCCAAATTTAGAGCCTAGTAGCTGTAGTAGAAATGATTATTATTATTATTATTATTATTATTATTATTATTACCATCATCATCATCATTATCATCAACGTCGTCGTCATCATCATTATCATTATCATTATTATCATTATTAATTTTATTATCATTATTATTATTATTGTTATTACTGTTATTATTGTGGCTTTTATTATTATTATTATTATTTTTATTATATAAAGTCTTGTTTGTTTTTATGATTATTATTTCATATATTCCTGCTTTCGTCATAGGATATAATGCATATATGAATTTGGAAAATAAAATTTCACCGTCCTTCATAGGTTTTCACACATATCCGAGCCTAGTTAAATATCATTTTGAATGGTGTATCCAACAATTGTTGAATATAGCGATTTTTCAGTTTGAGTGATATCAGCATTTGTAGAGGATCATTTAAGTAATATTACACAAACTTTCGACCAACCATCCCCTTCTGGGCACTGTACTGGGCTCCGGAAGTGATTGTGTGTCCTCAATACTTCGACAGCATAGCAATTATTAATGAGACGTCTAATAAACCTTAGTTTCGGCGTTCAAAATGTCAGCTAGTTTGATTGGAGTTAACTGTGTCCCATGAGGAGAGGATGTAGGGGCGCAAGAGAAGAGACCTATGAAGCCGGAGTTACTGGAAAGCTGCTGCACGATTGGGTGAACTAAATGTTTGCCAGTGAAGGTTGACAGTTGAGTGTCCACAAGTCATGTCCTCAGTAAAGCCTATTGGGCCTAGGGCGTTACACGAATAAGGACAAGAAGAGCCGTCACGAATATTATAGACGCTGTTGAGAAAGCATTTGGATGACTCTGGTTGAAGAAGATGGAAGTAGAGCCGAGATGTATGACACTTGGACATAAATTTAAGTTTAATCAATGTAGATCGAATCGCTTGGTTGAAGGTCTATGTTGTAAGAGCGAAACCTAGTTACCCTTGGATAAAACACCGTTGTTTTCTCAAAGTATTGCGAGAATCATACCCTGCTTGTACTGAAAATTCCTGGCTTTGGATAAAAGAAACTACAAGAGGATCAGTTAATTATGATTTTATTCAACATATCCCCCTCTCAGGTTCACACACTTATTGTAGTGATCCTTCGGTTTTTCTAAGCCCTACGAAAGAAGTTAGAAGTTTTGGCCTCCAAGCAAGCCTTTCATGATATCTTAAAGCCGTGAACTTTTTAGCGCCCCTTCATACGTAAAAATGCATCTTTTTTATGTGGGTGAGATTAGCAAGTAGAAAATGTAACTAAATGAATGTATGTTAATTACTAGTAAAGACTACATTTCGTTTATAATTCAAGCGCAATTCAGACTAACTTTCAGAAGTTATAGCAAGAAAGTTCTGATTTGAAATGTTAATGAATTTAAAGCAAAAGCTGAATTTGGGATCAAACTAGAAATTCAGAATCACCTTGCCAAGGATATTGCATCGCTGTAGGAAGATACGCTGAATGATAATGAATACAAGAAAATAATTTCTTCTTAAGACGAATAGCTTTATAACCTCGGAAGCCGAGCGATGTTTGGAACGGTCAGTAGTCGGTGGTTTTAATATGACTTACGGGATGCTGTCACTTCAAGTCTACCTTTACATTTAATCTCTGCCAAGATTAACATTGTCTTTTGTTGTTAGAATCAATAAAATAAAGAACCTCTCTTTTTCAAGGATATATTAAATGGAATTTAATAGAAGTCCTTGGACTCGCTAGATTTAGCACACAATCATCTGCTACATCATAAATTACTGTCTTACTGAAATAAAATTGCGATAGCTATGGAGGGAATATCTTTCAGCGAAAATTCATTGGATCAAGAGTGAACATTGTAAGCATGGAAATGTTACTCTTCCTCTTTACTCTTTTACTTGTTTCAGTCATTTGACTGCGGCCATGCTGGAGCACCGCCTTTAGTCGAGCAAATCGACCCCGGGACTTATTCTTTTGTAAGCCCAGTACTTATTTTATCGGTCTCTTTTTGCCGAACCGCTAAGTGACGGGGACGTAAACACACCACATCGGTTGTCAAGCAATGCTAGGGGGACAAACACAAACACACAAACACACACACACATACATATATATATATATATATATATATATATATATACATATATACGACGGGCTTCTTTCAGTTTCCGTCTACCAAATCCACTCACAAAGCATTCATTGGTCGGCCCGGAGCTATAGCAGAAGACACTTGCCCAAGATGCCACGCAGTGGGACTGAACCCGGAACCATGTGGCTGGTTAGCAAGCTACTTACCACACCTGCGCCTAACATGGCTCCTAGATCACGATATTTACTCCGTAACTACACTGTTTTGAGTTTAATCTCACTGCGCATCAACTTGAACAAGTGTCATTTCTTTATTTTCCCTGGCCTATATCCAACTGCAGTACCAACGAATTCAAAATATACGTATGAGGCTTCGTATTCTCCTTCACCTACCCACGTGTGTTGTCGAGTAACAAATTCCTACAGTTGGTGGGTGAAGGAGAATAAGAAGCGTCATTCGTACGTTTTGAATTCGTTGGTACTGGAGTTGGATATAGTTTGTCTGATGTTACTTGAATCAGATAGGTATGTTCAATTTTTTCGGTGCTCTCTAATTTATAATCTTGAAATCTTTGTGATGATGAAGAGAATGGTAGAATGAAGATGTAATTCTAGCATCTCCATATCTATCTATCTCAGAAACGCGTCCACAAGTAATCAAATGCCGAGTGAATTTTCGTTATCGTTTCCTCTATGCCTACGTGAATTGTTTTCGGGTATACGTTGTCTGGGAGATTCTTCTTATAGTAGAAGAAATAGCTAAGTTCTTTGGCTGTTATTTCTAAAAGTTCGGTATGTGGCAAAGCAAATTTTTTTGCTGAACTCTAATTATAATGATACTCATATTTAATACTGATTATATATATATATATATATATATATATATATATATATATATCAGAAACAAGAGTTAAAAATGATAGTCATTACATCTCTTTATATAGATAGATAGATAGATAGATAGATAGATAGATAGATAGATAGATAGATAGATAGATAGATAGATAGATAGATAGATAGATAGATAGATAGATAGATAGATAGATAGATAGATATAAATGTATATGAATGTATACACGCACACATGTATGTTTGTGTATGTATATGTATGTATACACGCAACAGAGACAAAGAGAATTTCATCTTTTACCTAAACTCGTATTTTCATACGTCTTAAGCGAGGAAGATTTTGCGTATATTTTACGCATGCAATTACCTTTTGTTCCCAATTCTATTAACTTTTTGTCACAGCATACAACATCACACGCTGCACTTTGATAGAATATAATGTTTTCTCTTCATCCACCTTCACAGTAGCCATCCAATATTTTCACTCGTTCAGCTAATTGTTATGTTAACGTTACGTCTTTCCTCTTAACAATATACGGCTTTATACGTAGTATGTTATTGCACAAGTGATGATAGTATATTATAAACACTGTACAGTAAAAACATATTTATTTATGGTTATCCATTTTAAATATTGAATCTTATCTCGTTTTCTCATCACGCATAGCCCCCAACCCACATCGTTTTAGTGGCTTTTTGCTATCGATTTATATATCTCCCTAAACTTCTACTTTCGTTTCACGATTCGGTGTTTATAAATACATCACTTCTTGAGATGTTTATCTTCCCACATCTTCTCATCATTTACATTCAACCAGTCAGTACCATCATGTATGAGTGCACAAACACGTGCGCGTTTACCCTCACTCACACACACACGCGTGCACATACGCACAGACGAATACACACACGAGCTCGTCTTACGCCATCGATATTCATATGAATGCCAAGGCTGAGAGTTTATATGTAACGATATACCATTAGTAGAGATGTTTTGACAGGGTAGATTGACCTATCAAAAGAAAGCAGCCGCCATATTAATTCCATCTAATCACAAAACAGATGGGAGGAGTTACATTTATATATATATATATATTGGGTTCACAAAAATGTAATTTCGGTTTTTAAGTGTGAAATAAAAGTCTTTTTTTGTTTTCATACAAAGAATGAACTTTAAGCACTGATACGTTTTCCATTTTGCTCCAAGACCTTTTGCCATGTTTTTACTAACTTCGTGATTCTGCGCTCGTAGTATTTCTGGTCCTTATCACCCAAAAACTGAAACAAATGCGGTTTCAAGTTATTGTCTTTATTAAAAGTTTACACCATTCAGAGAGTTTTGCAAACTTCGAAATAAATGGTAATCTGACGGTACAAGTTCAGGGCTATATGGTGGATGTGGCAACACTTCCTAATCAAGCTCCAATATTTTTTCAAGAATAAGCAAAACTTGTGGGGGCCTAGCGTTGTCATGGTGGAACACGATTTAAGATTTGCCAACTCTAGCCGTCTATCTTTGATTGCTTCCTCTAGTTTCATTAGTTGTTGACAGTAAACATCTGAAATGATCGAAGCAGCTTAAAATATGTAATGTCTTTGTAATCCCACGAATTTAACAACATGGATTTTTTTAATGCAAATATACAACAGATTATTCATCCCTCCAAATTGACAGCATAACCTTTTTGGACGCAATTCAGCTTTCAATGTGATTTGTGCTGGTTCTTTTACGCTTGGACCATGATGGTTTTTGATTGGTGCTTTTGTAGACAATCCATTTTTCATCACCAGTAATGGTTCGTTTCAAAACAAGTTCGATTTCATTGCAAGACACAGGTCCTGCTTAATATATTCCCGTCATCGTTCAATTACTGGTTGCGCTGTTCAGTAAGTAGATTACAGGGTGACACTGCTAAGCACTGATGTATATAGATACAAACGTTAACAGCATATATAATACTGGAGTGATCTTCGAACCAGTTGAGAAAGCCAAAATCAGTGAGTTTCAATCACGGGGAGCGACCAGGAATATAGATATTGCTATTGTTAAGGACCAATACAGAGCGCGTTATGAAGATTATAGCAACTTGAATCAGGTCATACAGATTGTATGATGTAATCGATGAATGTAGATACAAATCATCTGCGCGTATCTACTTTCATTGCGATAGCAATGGGAAATCATTAGATAAATAAAGCTTACATACACAAGAGATAGATTGGTAGTATTCGATTTAGGAAGATCAAAACGAATATCATGGAAATTATGATGCCACCAAATCAAATGAAAACGGGAAAAATGTTGCCAATGGATTCTAAAAGCATTATGAAGTTCACCACGAATCCATGCATTTTCATATTTTGAAATTGTCACTCTACTTCGTCTAAACCATTATTTTCATATAAGAGATCGCTTCAAATTTATAAACATGCGTAACACGCCATTATTAACGGGAAGATGTTGGAACATATCAGAATATATAACCAGATAATGCAACGTGGGATAAGTTACATGACAAATTAAGACTTTGTTATGAAAGTAAAAATCAATATTTTCTGACATAACTGAAATATATGGAATCTCAGAAAGAAATCAAGAAAATTATCTGTAACGTTACGACTATTATTTCATTTGATAACTTGGGTGGACATTACACCTTTACTTTATTCTATATTCAGCTCCATTAGCACATTAGTTTACGCGTTGGTTTTAGCATTCGCTTCATCCTAATTCCTTTACTAATGATTCCTTACAAGTGATGCAACTGCGTAGATGTTACTATATTTTTCATTCTCTTGTTTGAAAATATTAGGATCTTGTTATTTTATAGAGGATACACGAAATATTCGAACTTTATAGAATTCTTAACCGTTATTTTCTCATGATATTCTTATACACTTTTATGAACACACATATTCATTTACAGATGCCGTATTATTTTGTAACATTTAGAGTAAAATGACTTGAATAAAAAATCTAATTCTTAGTGAGAATTTCAAGAAAAGACTTTGAAAAATATCTTAACAATGCCGTTGGGTAGGGTTATATGAATGTGTTCAACGAACACGGCAACCTGTAGTAATATTTATAATGGAAAAACATACAGAATCGACAATTTAGTCAAGTGACTTCTATTATAATCCCAAAATTGTCAATGCTTTGTGAGTTACTTTGGTAAAGGAAACTGTGTAGAAGCTCATCGTATAACTTAGCTCTTCGCCAAACGTGTTCGATAAAATAACTTAGAGGTTTGCCAAACGTGATCGATAAAATAATCTCGCGGTTCGCAAAAAGAGATCGATAAACTATCTTAGCGGTTCACCAAACGTGATCGATGAAGTAACTTAGTGGTTCGTCAATCGAATCGATAAAATAACTTAGATGTTCGCCAATCATGATCGATAAAGTAACTTAGCAGTTCGTAAATCGTGATCGATAAAATAACATTAGCGGTTCGGCAAAGGTGTTCAATATAATAATATAGCGGTTCGCTTAATGTGATCGTTAAAATAACTTAGCTATTCGCAAAAGGAGATCGGTAAAATAACTTAGAGGCTCGCCAAAGAAGATCGATAAAATAACTAGAAATTCGCCAAAGGAAACCAATAAAATAACTTAGTGGTTCGCCAAACGTGATCGATAAAATAATCTCGCGGTTCGCAAAAAGAGATCGATAAACTATCTTAGCGGTTCACCAAACGTGATCGATGAAGTAACTTAGTGGTTCGTCAATCGAATCGATAAAATAACTTAGATGTTCGCCAATCATGATCGATAAAGTAACTTAGCAGTTCGTAAATCGTGATCGATAAAATAACATTAGCGGTTCGGCAAAGGTGTTCAATATAATAATATAGCGGTTCGCTTAATGTGATCGTTAAAATAACTTAGCTATTCGCAAAAGGAGATCGGTAAAATAACTTAGAGGCTCGCCAAAGAAGATCGATAAAATAACTAGAAATTCGCCAAAGGAAACCAATAAAATAACTTAGTGGTTCGCCAAACGTGATCGATAAAATAACCTATCGGTTCGCGTAGGGAGAACGGTAAAATAACTTAGAGGTTCGCCAAAGAAGATCGATAAAATAACTAGCGATTCGCCAAAGGAAATCGATAAGATAACTTAGCGGTTTGCCAAACGTGATGGATAAAATGACTTAGCAGTTCGCCAAACGAGATCGATAAAATAACTTAGAGGTTCGCCATAGGTGATCGATAAATTAACTTAGCGTTATGGAAATACACACACATATATATATATTGCATGATATGCATATTGTAATATTCATATATTGTATTATATAACTTTTGTTATATATGTATAATGAAATTGTCCCTTCCAGCATCGTCATTTTCCGATCATCTGGAAATGAAGCAGGCTTGGTTATGTACCTAAATGTAGGAAAGATTCATTTGAATGACATGCTAGGTTAATGCATAATAGCCATTCTTCCATAAATCATTCTATAGTAACTAATTTCCTGGGAGGTCTGTGTACCTCGAAACACACCTCACTCTTGGTACCAAAGTCCATCCTACATTGCTCGGGCTGTATACTCTTACTTACTCTTACTCTTACTCTTACTTGTTTCAATCATTTGACTGCGGCCATGCTGGAGCACCGCCTTTAGTCGGGCAAATCGACCCCGGGACTTATTCTTTGTAAGCCCAATACTTATTCTATCGGTCTCTTTTGCCGAACCGCTAAGTGACGGGGACGTAAACACACCAGCATCAGTTGTCAAGCAATGCTAGGGGGACAAACACAGACACACACCACATACATACATATATATATATATATATATATATATAACATATATACGACAGGCTTCTTTCAGTTTCAGTCTACCAAATTCACCCCCAAGGCATTGGTCGGCCCGGGGCTATAGCAGAAGACACTTGCCCAAGATGCCACGCAGTGGGACTGAACCCGGAACCATGTGGTTGGTTAGCAAGCTACTTACCACACAGCCACTCCTGCGCCTATATTGCGTTAATTTTTAATTAAAATTTCGATGCTGCTTCTATCGTTTTATTCCCGAATTAATGACGTTTCCCCTCCTTAAGAGCGTAGTTTTAATTAGCAGTTTATATTTCACTACATGAAGTTGGACAATCAACATTTCATTTTCAAAGAGATCATATCACTCAGTGTTTCCTCTGAAGAATATAATTGTTTCACCATTTGGCAGAAGGCCAACAATTTAAGGGGGGGAAGGCATAAGTTGATTATATCGACCCTAGTGATTAATTGGTACTTATTCTATCGATCCCGATATGGTTAACGACAAAGTGAACATCGGCGAAAATTGAACACAAAACGTAAAGACGGCCGAAATGCTGCTAAGAATTTTGCCCAGCGCGAAACGATTCTGCTATCCCGCCGTCTGATCTGAAGCTTATGATATATAGAATGCTGAAGGCGGCGAGCTGGCAGAAACGTTAGCACGCCGGGCGAAATGCGTAGCCGTATTTCGTCTGCCGTTACGTTCTGAGTTTAAATTCCGCCGAGGTCGACTTTGCCTTTCATCCTTTCCAGGTCAATAAATAAAGTACCAGTTTCGCACTGGGGTCGATGTAACCGACTTTATCCCTTTGTCTGTCCTTGTTTTTCGTCTCTGTATTTAGCCCCTTGTGGGTAGTAAAGAAATAGAAATAGGTATTTCGTGTTTTTACGTTCCGAGTTCAAATTCCACCGAAGTCGATTTTCCCTTCTATCGTTTCGGGGTCGATAAATTAAGTACCAGTTGCGTACTGGGGTCGATCTAATCGACTGGCCCCCTCCCAAAAATTGTGCCTAGAGTAGAAAAGAAGATATAGAAAATTGTTTAGATTGCCGTGTGACCAGCTAGTGCTCTGGAAGGAACTATCCGGATGATATTACGCCAATTTTATCAGTATCATATTATTCAGTGTCATTAGATTTTGCTAGAAGGAGAGCACTTGATGATATGTATTTAGAGTGAGAAACCTCATAAAAGTTATGGGGTAGGAGCTGTAACCAGTGATATTTATAAATGCAATGTTATTAACGTACTATTGGCATATTCGAACGGGTAATAACATTGCATCATAAAAGTATTTGTAGAGAAAGTGACTCATGTGTTAATGCTGGAATGGGTTTCTCTTGAAAATCAAGTTTGGCATGCCGTTGTGAAGAACAACTAGAAGAAATGAGATAATCGTATATAATTGCACACATAAAACTCACTAAGGCCGGTTAGAAAAGATAACTGCTCTCTTTCAAACACCGGATGGTGTATTATATATATTTATTTACTACCCACAAGGGGCTAAACACAGAGAGGACAAACAAGGACAGACAAACGGATTAAGTCGATTACATCGACCCCAGTACGTAACTGGTACATAATTTATCGACCCCGAAAGGATGAAAGGCAAAGTCGACCTCGGCAGAATTTGAACTCAGGATGTAACGGCAGATTTCTTTACTACCCACAAGGGGCTAAACGCAGAGGGAACAAACAAGGACAGACAAACGGATTAAGTCGATTAAATCGACCCCAGTGCGTAACTGGTACTTAATTTATAGACCCCGAAAGGATGAAAGGCAAAGTCGACCTCGGCGGAATTTGAACCCAGAACGTAACGGCAGACGAAATACGGCTATGCATTCCGCTCGGCGTGCTAACGTTTCTGCCAGCTCGCCGCCTTGATGGTGTATTATATATTTCTGGTTGTGGATTTAAGTTTAACATTTGACACCTTGGTTAGTGGCTTGGGTGATGAACTCACGATCATAAGCCCGTATTTTTTGATACCTGGACCGGGCAACGTATCCTTTCTTTGGCAAATTACATGATTTCATTTTACTAAAATTTATTCAATAGTAAAAAAAGTACCAGCCTAGAGTAGATGCAGTGAATCATAACTCCTTGCCTCTGTTTTATCTCGATGTTTCGCTCGATCAATGGTGGATACCAATACCTGTCTCTGCTCGTGACTACATAATCAAGAAAGGGTGGCACAAGCTAACAGGTCATACACAGTTGCAGGTGTTTATGGGAAAAGTCGTCCTATAAGACTGCATCATATGTATGCAAGAAGTTTCCCTACAAGACTTCCTAAGTCTTGATCATCAAAAAGTCTTCATATAACACTTTTTTCTGATACTGCTGTTTTGGTGTAAGCCACACAAGCAATTGACCGAAAATCGAGATGTGATCCCCATCTCCGTTTTTCTAATCTTCGTCCGACCTCTTACTACACCGCACTTTTGGAGAGCATGTTTGGTGTAAGTCTGCCACTATAGCGGCTTTCTAACTCCTTGATTTCTTGGTGAAATCGGTCACCATGCTCATCACTTACATCACCCATATTGGATAGAAATAAGTCAAGATGAAAGTGGAGAATATGAATTTTTGCAGACATCCTTGCCCCAAGTTGCTTATAACCTTTCAAAAAGTCATTCATAATTGCAGCATAGTTGATTTTTATTTTATTTCTCCAAAAATGTTTTACAAGTGAAACAAACTTTCCTCAAGCAGTTTTCTCTACTGGGCTTAATTTTTCTTGAAAACGCTCCTCACAAATTAGTGTGCGAATTTCTGGTCCATTAAAACACCAGCTTTGATCTTAGCTTCACTCTTGCTAGAAACAAATTTTTCAATGAGATATTTGAAGCCGTCACCGTTTGCCTTCATGGCCTTAACAAAATTCTTAAACGAATAAAGTAATGAGTAAGGGAGAAGGATAAATTTTGTGAGGGTCAACTAAAGGGATATATTTAACGTAGTATCTCCTTGGAGTGAAATCACTTCTCTTTTGGCCACTCGTTTTGATCATTGTGATGCTTGTCATCTCTGCTGTTCCAAAGCTCAAAAATCGCTGATGATTTGTATACCTCGTTTGTAATCCAAGAAGCAAACCAATAACTTTCAAGTCCCTGCATATATTCCACTTGTGTTCAGAATATTTAATCAAGTGCAAAATTTTATCCATTGATTCATAAGTTTCCTTTAATCCTACAGCATGTGCTAGTGGTATTGATATTTTTTGATTGTCCTTATGCAGCAAAACGGATTTTCAGGCTTGCTTTGCTGGAATCTATGAAGAGCCTCCATTCTTCAGGATTATAGCCGTACCCCATCTCACGTAGGAGTCCTTCAACATCACAACAAAAACAAAATACCGTCTTTCTCCGTAAAAAATTCATGCAATTCTGTATGCCGTTTTCGAATATACGAGCATTTTACATCATCGTATAAAAGGTTCCATTGTTTCAACCTGGAACACAGTAGTTCAGACATTTCTTTTGTTAAACTTAAGTCTCTAACTAAATCATTTAACTCTAGTTGAATTAATTAATGAGGAACATTTTTTGAAGATCCTGGTTCATCACAGTGATCTGCTCTATCATTCGGCATACCTTCAATTGAAGTAGATGCAGTACTTTCTTCACTTAAAATATCTTTGTCAAAAGATGAAGGAGGTTCTGGAATTGGAATATTTTCAGCATGATCAACTGGTTTTAAAGCTGAAGGGCAATCTGGGTAAACAATCTTGGATTTGTTCTTAGAGAAGCATGTTATGTTACTTAAGCAGAAATGGCAATCGGTATAGTGGTTTGTTGGTGTGCGCCATATCATTGGTACTGCAAATGGCATACTTTTCCGTTTATCTTTCCGTCATTGGGTTAGTGCCATGTAGCAGTTTTTACAACAAACATGAGGTGACTACAGTTTATCTTTGCCCCCAAGATTGCACCCAAATAAAGTTTGTAGTTATTTTAAAATTTCTTTGTAAACCTATTTCTCAGAGCTTTCCACACACGTAACAAAAGCTGTTCTGGTGATTAACACAAACTTTTCTGTACATCACGAATACATACAGTAATAACCTAAATCAACACTCAAGAAAGCCTATCAGCAAAGTAAAACATAAGATTAATCAACTGTAAATGTATATTTCTCAAAGAAAAATAATACAAATTATTATAGAATAAACTGAAGCTATGGCCATCACGAAACAGTTTTTTCCGTCTCTAAATTTCAGACATTGATCACTTTAATAAATAATTAAACTTACTACAAAACTACTTTTCATATAACCTGGCTCTCTTCTTTGATGTACATCGTTTTAACAGCACTAGCTGTAATCAAGAAAAGGGGAGCCTGAGTGGCTTACTATAATATCAATAGCCTACTGTAAGGAGAACTTTACTATAATTACAGCAATAACAAAGTAAAATAAATCCACATCTTTTGAGGCAAGTTAACAGGTAGTCTACATTTCCTTCTATCAGCACTTATCTTCGTTCTAGTGATAAGTATATGAATGAAAATCGAAAGCAAATAGCATGCTAATTTCTCAATATTATCAATTCGTTGGAAAATCTGATGCGAGTAACTAAAAAAACAACACGAGCTGTCAGAAAACTGATGTCAGATCTGAGTTCAGCACCCTAAAATTACCCTAAATCAAGTGAAAAAGCTTTCGAAAAAATTTTGTTTTGTGCCCCAGTGTAATCTGCGTGAGGTGTATCTGACTAGTTTATATAGATCTATGAATACATCTACGAATGCTTCTATTTATATAACTTCTATCGCTCCATCAATTTGCCACCGTGCCCACCTATCTGTTTGTTTCTCTTTCTCCTTCTTTCTCCCCCCTCTATCTCTCTCTCTCTCTCTATATATATATATATATATATATATATATATATATATATACATAAATATAAATATATATGTGTATGTATATAATATATATATATACATGTGTGTGTGTGTGTGTGTAATGTATATATATATATATATATATATATATATATATATATATATATATATTATTTATATATATATATAAATATATGTGTGTAGAGAGAGAATCTAATGATGTAGGTAAAAGGAAAAGAAAAATATGTGGTGTCGGAGGTAAAGTTGAAGTGAAACATTGGACCATAGATATTCATATTGATCTAAACAGAATTTATATCATGTCATGCACGAAATAATTTAAGATGTCTAGAATAATAATAATGATAATATATATATTATATATATATATATATATATATATATAAAGATTTCGTTGGCGCTGTTTTGTCGGCAATCAATTTCTGCTTTGATTTCATTCCTCAGATCGGTTTCCGTGAATCGCATCATTAGTTGACATATTCATGTCTTCCATTTTACAGTTATTCTCACTCTATTCAAAGATCAAATTATTTTGAGAATATATAACACAACCAACAACGTGTAACATGAAATTATTTCCGAAATCTAATTAAATAACATTACGCTTAAGTATATACAGACACAAGCACACGCACACACGTTATACATATATAAATACATACCTACTTATACATATATATATATATATATATATATATATATATATATGTATATATGTATATATGTATGTATGTATGTATGTATGTATATATATGTGTATGTATGTATATATAAGTATGTATGTATGTATGTATAAATATATATATATATATATACTATATATTATGTATATATATATATATATATATATATATATATATATATATAATATATATATATATATATCTATATATATATATATACAGCGTTTGGACGAGATAATGGAAAACCTAGCATCATAGCATCATAATTTTGAAATATCTATATAACCGTCAAAGTTTTTTTATTCTTATGTTTTTTGATTTATTACTAGTGTTGCTTAATATGTTTTGCTAAAATTGCTGTTTCTTTTCAGATATCATCAGAAGAAGGTAATTAAAGTTTTTTTAAATGGCAGAGCTATCGGACTTTCAAAGAAGTCAAATAGTTGGTGCTCTTATGGCAGGCGCTAGCGTAACGAAAACAGACGAAATGTTTGGTGTATCAAGTGGTACTGTCTCGAAAGTAATGGCAGCCTTTGAGAAAGAGAGAAAAGCCTCCTCGCCGAAACAAAACTCCGGTAAACCCAAACTTACAGATTGGAGTAAAAACCTACAGAATTGGCATCTAGAGCAGTGGAAGAATGTTATTTTCTCAGACATGTCATCCTTTACCTTATTTCCGACCAGCCAAAAGAAACATTTGACTCAAACTGACTTCTTCAAACTGTCAAACATGTGATGATCTGTGATGATATTGGGGGCTATATGATAGAAATCCGTCGGCCCAATGGTTTCCATTCATGGGAGAATTAATAGTCAAGACTATTCAAGCAAATTCTCTGATCAAATTCATACTATGTTTGAGGAAGATTGCGGATAATGAACCAATTCACATAGCTAAAGTTGTTACTGAATGGCACGAGGAACATTCTAGTGCAGTTGAACATCTTATCTGGTCATCACAGTCTCTCAATATTCTTGGACATTTATGCTGCATTTTAGAAAAGACAAGAAATGAGTCAATATCCCGCAGCATCATCACTAAAAGAACTGGAGATTGTTTTAGCTTTAGAATGGGCAAAATTTCCTTTAGAAACAATTCAAATTTTGTACTAGTCCATACCTCCTAGAATTCAAGGTGTAATTACTGCCAAAGTCGGTCCTAGCCCATATTGAAATAAATTTGTTTGAAATTTTAAGGTGTCTCCATTATTTTGTCCAACCCCTGTATATATATATATATATATATATATATGTAAGATCCCAATATATATATACTGTGTATAAGTTCTGTACTAGGAAACACCAAGTTTAAATACTGCTGGATCTCACTCATGAGGTACTGGAATCTTACATTATGTATAAACTATACATTTGGAAGGACTCATTTTAAATTCTGTTGGATTTTATTCATAAGGTATTGGGATCTTACATATATACCACACTGCCTAAAAAATGGATCTACAACTTCAATATCCCTACATATCTCACATCTATTTTCTTTCCTCCACCTCACTCTCTATTTTGTATCCTATCTAAACTAACTATTACTTAACCATCTTCTCACACCATCTCTGATAAAGAGATATAATTAATAAATATCCTGGAAAGAGATGTAAGACATTCTATCTATAAATGTTTTAATATCCACACAGCCTTGGTTTTTATCTCATTACGTAAAAAAGTTATATATATATATATATATATATATATATGTGTGTGTGTGTGTGTGTGTGTGTGTTTGAGTGTGTGCGTGTGTGTATGTGAATATTTTCCCCAAATTTAATTGTTTTCCATGCTTACAGTTGAAGAAGTCTCAATGACTGAAACCGGTACTGAAATGTTTTTGAAATAATTATTTTAGAATTTTCTACGTATTCATTTGAAATTAGGGAAACATTTCTTGGTGAAGTAGTTATGGATCTATTTACAAGACTTATTTATGTTCATGAACGCTGTTTCTAAATTATTTTGGAGGTCACGTTTGCTGTCATGTCTAAAATTGAGCTACCATTTAATTGTATTTGATATCCGGTTTAGTAGTAAATAATACTACAAGTATTTTATGATATTTAGTCAAATAGTAATTTTCTTAATTTCTCCTTATTTTCTGGGATACACTAAACTGACAGTGCCCTTCCATGACCGCAGCACGAAGTTTGAGAAAGTTAACAATGTATCCAGTTTTCCTTAATTTGATCCAATAACATTTCGAATTTTTTTCCTACGCCATTATAGGCATTTGTATAAAAACTTCTTCACTACTGTATCAGATAATAAAATACCTTCACTTTTAATCAATAGAATAGTAGATATGATACACATATAAGTTTTCACGTATGTATTTAAACTAAGTGGAAACAGCCGACACGTAATGGATTCGTTATTTCTCATATACCATTATGCAATACGTATCTCCAGAACGCTGGCAGCGTAATTGTTTTCAATTATAGTAACATTAACAATATTTTAAATAAATATCATAGTACCATATAATTTCCATTTCTTGATTTATTATACTCAATTCTTTACACACGCAAGTTCGTGTAGAATTCAATGAACAAATGCAGCGCGTGATTTGTTGAAAAAAAATCATGCGTTTTCGTTGGAGTTATTTCCATTACAGATTCTCTCTTCTATGCCCCATAGAGAGATGGGGGCAAGGATATAGCAGTTATTGCACTTGTAATAATGCCAAAGTAAGACCGTATGTCAAGCGAGCCTGTGTTAACTTCAATAACTAGGGTAACGTCCAATTACGTGACTGTATTAAGCAAGTGTGTCGTAATTGATTTTACAATGTGTCGATTGTTTCTGCGTAGCATCAGTGTTTATGTCATGGAATGTATAAACAATAAAATTTTATACGACACCTTATGCAGCTCTGCTGAGAGATGCATCGGGTATTCGTATATTTCAATGAACGTCTCTCTGCTAGAAGGATGATCGTGTTCAGAATAAATTACTTATTTATTCCAAGATGTACTGTAATTGTATTTTGAGTCTTTATTCCCTTTCGTTCAAGCATCATTAGACAAACAAATCACAGGCACATAAACGCACTTACACACACACACACACACACACATATATATATATATATATATATATATATATATATATATATATACATATGTGTGTGGTTGCATGTGTGTGCGTTTAAGTCCATGCATGCATGCAAGTATATATGTATGTATTCATGTATATATGTATGTATGCATGTATATATGTATGCATGTATGTATGAACGTATGTATGGATGTATGCATGTATGCATGCCTGCATACATGTGTGTATGTATGCTTGCATGTATACGTACGTATGTATGTATTAGAAAAGTCATATAAAGCTTTATTACCGCACTGACTCATTATTGCCCATCTCTTTTAACAATATATTCCAAGAAAATTTTCCTGTAACTTTTCAGTGGGTTTAGATTAACAACTGATTCTGATTTCCCAACAGATGCCCTTTTTTGGTTTCGATATCATGCTTCACGCTGGAGAAAGGACCATAAAAGTGTAAATTCTAATGAGATACGAGATGATATTTCGGACGTCTTCAGAAAATGACACCCAACAAAACAATTCGGCGAAGAAAGTAATGATGAATAGGTTGTACAAAAAGAATAGTGACTACAGCTAACCGAAAGACTTGAACAGAACCTTGAATAACTTATGTGATTGTGCAGCTATCACTCCCTATAATGGATGACCATATCTAAAATTTATATGAAATACAAATCGGAAGAAATGAATATCATGTAAAAACTGAAAAATTCTGCTGATATAGTAAAAAAAGTGCTTTGCAATATATAGTAATATACAGTAAATTGTTGTGTCTCATCGACATTGTGATGTCCTTCTTTGAACTCAATCTATATGCCACTTTATAATGTGGACTTGTGACAAGCTTATAAAATACAAATATAAATCAGAAACAAACGGAACAAACAATATCTGTTCTCAACGATTTCTACGATTGTCTTCACAAACACCTGCACACACCACACTGTCCTTCACTGACAGTGCGTATCTGCCTTTGTGCGATTTAGGACAGTATACTTGCTATCCCACAGAAGCGTCAGGATTTCAGCACAACATAAATTTATATCAAATACTTATCGAGAGGAATAAAAATCATCTAAGAAATGAAATATTTTACTGATACAGTAATACAAAAATTTTGCATACTCATAAAAAAGATTTGCGGTCATTAGAGATTTTGAATGTTACAAATCATCTCGTTAAATTTATTACAAGATATTACCTATAATGAAAAGGTTAACAATAATAGTGAACAAAAGTAGTGAAGACAATTATCATCTATATTCACCAACTATCACTGAAGTCAGAAATTGAAACCTTCAAAATAATCATATTAAGTTTGTTAACATCATGTACAGACAGTTTAGTGGAATCACAATGGGAACAAAGTCGCTTCAAATTACGCTACTTAAGTCATTGCATACGTAAGAGCTCTGACATATGAACAAGCTAGATTACGGTAAGACATTTTCAATAAATATTTCTTTCATAGTATAAGTGATAACACAAAAGTGTTTTGATTATGCAAGATACGCTTTCTCTAAATTTTAATACAGAACTCTAATTCTTAATGTAGTCTTCTCCATCGCTTACTTCAGACATTATACTGTAACCATAGACCACAATATTGTTGGAATAGTCGACAAATCGACCCCAGTACATGCTTTGGCACACTACTTATTCTATCGAACGTCATGTTTAATCACTAAGTTACGGGTTCGTAAACAACCCGTTGTGGATAAACGGACAAATGGAGTCCATAAGCATTCGCAAATATACATACATACACATATATATGGAAATATGTGTGTGGTGTGTATACGTATGTTTGCGTGTGTGTATAAGTATATATATATATATATATATATATATATTATATATATATATATATATATATAATATATATATATATATATATAATAAATATATATATATATATATATAAACTATATATAGATATATATATATATATATATATATATATATATGTACATATATATATACTTACATATATATCTATATATGTAAGTAAATACATATATGTTTATATATATATATATATATTTATAAGTAAGGGTATCTAACAGATACCACCATGATTGATAGCAGCCAAAACTTGACTCTAGAACCACATTAAATGTTCATACAGCACCAGGAGAGAAGACAAAGAGACAAATAGTCTAGCAAAAAAACTATTAGATAATTCAAGATCCCGGATTTCCTACGTTGCATAAGGAATGTTTTGCCTCATCAGTGGAATACACACTGCATGTCTTATGCAAAACCAATAATATTTTTGCTAGTTTAGTTTTCTCTTTGTCTCTTTTAGATGCTCTAAATTATAATTTTAAAATAATTATTACGTATGAGGTTTTTATTACCATGCTAGCCACTTGATATGATCGGCATTTTAAATAACGATATTATCCTTATTTATATAAATATATACATCTCTATATCTATATCTAATATATATATATATATATATATATATATATATAAATGTATGTCTGTCATGTGACTTTGGGACAGGGTGAGTGAGGCCAAAAAGCATTTTATTGCCAAACAAACACCAATTCAAAAAGGAATATATAATCTGTTACCTTTTTGAAAAATTTGCCATTTTTAATATTCGAAAATATGATATCGCTCAAATTGAATGCAGTGGGTCTAACTCTTCTTTTACAGTAAACTTCCTACCTGCCATTCTTAATTGTAGAGAAATAACAGGTATCACAAAGTGTCGTCATGGAGTTCTTAGTGAAGGAGGAATATAGGATGCCCGACATCCAGGCAATGGTAAATGATTTTAACGGAGATGAAATCAAGGATATATGAAGAAATTGAAAGAAGAAGAAACCAGTTTCGAGCTTAAACTACGAAGTGGTAGACCAATAAATATTGCCAGGGACAAGAATCACTATCGAATGGACAAATAGATTCGCACGCTCAGACGATTTACAATCTATAAATTTGCTGCATTGCTGGACTGTGATCAAAATGCGTTACGGAAGACGGTAGGAAAGTTAAGGTATCAGAAATGATTTAAAGGGCGTCTCAGTAGTTAACAGTCGATTCGATGGAACTCGGCTTCATCAGCTGGAAGCATTTGAAGCCAACAATGAAACGTTTCTTTTTAATTTGATAACAGTGGATGCAACCGTTCACACCATAGAATGGCTTCATATCTCTATTCCAGTGTCTATGAACTTCAAGACCCAGCACTCGGTAAAGATATCAATGGTGCTTGTTTTGGGGAAGGACAAAGGGCATCATTCACTTTCATTTTCTGGAACGTAGCTGTACTGTGAAGAGCGATCGGTAGAGTCAGGCACTCAAAACGCTTAGAAATGTCAGTTTTTTCGCCAAATCGCCTTCCGCATGTTTGATCCAATAGAGAACAGTCTCCGGGGGAGATTTGACGACAGAGACGAAGGAAAATTGATTGCGACGTAGTGGATACAACAGGGTTCACCCGAGAAAGACGATTTGATAGTTGACTTCAACGATACCGCTAATGATTTGTAGACGAGTACGTCTGTATAACAGAATATCAAGATATACAGTGCATAGATTTGTGACAGCTGAAAGCTACCAAACTTTTACATTACGTTATGTACAACTATGGAAGCGAAGATTAAAATCAATCAAAACCAGTAAAGGAATTATTAACCAGCCACAAAATCTCCACTGAACAAACAAATCAGTCAAACTTGCGAAAGTTCTAAATGTGACATGTGATTTAATTTTAATGACGGAGAAACTTGGGAATTTTAGCGGTAACAGATTTTTATAAGGCAATTATATGACAGATATAAGGAAAACTGCGTAAGCGGGATCAATTTGAGAATTGTGACTGCATATATTGACTATACTCGGCAGGTACAGAGTAATTAGAGTTTTGAATTGTGTGCAGAAAATTTCGCTACATATCAAGTTTCTCTCGTTGTACCAACACAGTGACTACAATGTTATCGAACAAATACGACGGATTAAAGTATCTCATACCTTTAAAAATAGAAAATGTGTGTAAGTCTCTATGCAAGCAGAAACGAAGCTAATATTAGTTTTGGACACAAATAAATAAAAATTCTCATTATTTTACTACGCGCATGTTATATTACAATCTTTGTGAAGTTGTTCGGAAAAAGAAAAAAATTAAGGAATTTTCATCTCATGGTCTGTTCTGTGTATGTGTGTGTGTGTGTTGAAGTATATCTGATCTATCTATCTCAACTATCTATCTATCTATATTATAATATATATATATATATATATATTCAAGCAAAATGCCCCCCGTCAATGGACGGTGCTGAGTTGTTTAAACATTTAACCGAATTTCTCTCAAACATTTGTCCGACCGTCACATAGGCCTCCCTTTGAGAAACACTGATTTAACCTAAATTGGAGACACCAGCAAAAGAAAAATAAAGATAGATTTCTTTCTATTCCAAGAAAAACGATTTTACAAATGCACGTTCCCCACGGCTTTATCGATCGCATTCTCATCTGGAATCGATTTTTGTAATTTTTTAAAGACTTATACACGCCCTGATACCGACGGTATCTTCATATCAAATGTGAGCGCAACCGGATGGAGATGCCCGAAATCCTAGAAGACACTTACATAAACAGAACAGAAACGGTTTTATATTATATGTATATATATATATATATATATATATATATATATAATATACATATATATCAGTTTTTACATAACGTCGTACGGTTATTAGCTGATATTTATAGCAAAAATTGCTGCCTTTTGTGCAACTTTTTTCCTATTTATTATAATTCAAACTTTACAGTGATTATCTCTGAAAAATAATACAATTGTATTATAATTATATTTATAATTTTTTTTATGTAAAACCATCCACTGATTTCGGCTTTGTTTGTGGCTTGGGCTATCAGCCGAGTGTGTAGGCATTGAAGTAGCGGACATTTATATTTAATCTTAGGGGAACCTATCTTACGAAGACCAACTAGATTTGCAATAACAAACATATTTTGGAAAGTCCGAAACCGAAATACTCGGTTGTCCATTTCTCTGGCTTTTCTCCTAGAGGTAAGACGAATTTTCTTTTTATGTTCGCCGCCCACACACAATTTTGCCTCTATACATTCAATGATGCTTTACATACACTCATACGGTTATCGACTGCTATTTCCAACAATCATTGGTGCTTTGTTGTGCCACTATTTCTTATATATGTGTGTATGTGTGTGTTTAGGCGCAGTAATGGTTGTGTGGTATGAAGATGATTCTAAGTTCAGTCCCACTGCCTGACACCTTAGTTAAGTGTC
>NC_043008.1:56856639-56909139 GCF_006345805.1 Octopus sinensis
GGACAATTCCCTGACATAGTGGTAAAATAAACCTAACATTTTATGTTAAAGTATAATTCTTTAGCATTTATGCTAAGTGATCATCGTAGCGCAATCATGGTTTGCAAAAACTGATGATTGCCAAAGCTATCCTTATTTGATATCTTTTCTGCTCTTTGAGGACGGACAGAATTCGGAAAAGTTACATTTTCGATTCCTAATTGTAGTTGTATTCATCGATATTCCGCCATCTTCCCTTCCTTTTATCTAATTACCGAGATCACGGAATCTCCTTATATATTTATTTCAAATTTTGGCTCAACACAAGTAACAACCAGTGGGAAGGTGGTAATTCGATTTAAGCGACTTATACATATTTTATCAACTCCAAAATGATTATGGCAAAGACTCACACACACACACATACACACATATATATATATATATAATATATATATAATATATATATATTATATATATATACACATATCATACATACATAAATATATATATATATATATATATATATATATATATATTATATATCCGAGGGGTTCTTTCGGTTTCCGTCTACCAAATTCACACACAGGACATTGGTCAGCCCGAACCTATAGTAGAAGACACTTGGAGGAAGCGAACTTCGTACAACACAGGCACGCCTGCGCCTCACTCTCTCCCTTCCTCTCTCTCTCTCTCTCTCTCTCTCTATTTTATGTATATATATATTATTATATATTAAATTATATTCTAAGATATTGTTCCAATAATTCAATGATGCATTGGATGCATATTCACAAATAGATTATATTTTCTTAAAAACAGGGGATTTATAGAAACCCGTCTCAATTACATTTATTTATCTAATAGTTGGTCGTATGTGTTTTAATGTACTGTCTATTATCTTAAACAGTATGTGTCAAAATAAACAATGACGTGTTTGCGCAATTGTAGAAAGTGAAAGTACACGAAACACAGGCGTAAACGCATTTATCTATCACTGGAGTTATTATTATTGATTCATATTGTTTCGTTGATTTTATTCTTCGACGAATTCTATAGCACAATTCTACAGAAAGTTTCCACATCGGTGAAACGCGATAACATTCACCGTTAACTTAGCGACAGTCATGAGACAAAATAAGAACAAAAAAAAACGAAAACAGAAAATTGACATCTATTTCGCAATTTCCCGAAACTATGATATGCTACAATACTTTTAAATAATGTCATTTCGAGAATGAAAATATATTTAATGGATAAAGCCGGGCCTTTCACTGTTTGTAAAGTATTTCTTTTCCATGCTACTTGCTATCCTATTAGTTTAGAGTCATCATTCCGGAACCAACGAATAATCTCCTTAGAGTAGGCTAGCAATTTTCCAACTGCCTGAACTGTTAAATTATATTGTCCATTATAAGTGGATTATTGCAGGGAACTTGGCAGCATCGTATTTCAGTAGAGACATTTCACCAAAGCCAGTCTCAGTTTTGTGGATGTGATTTGTTTTGATTGTTTTTGAGTTTTGTTTTATTCCTTTTAAAGAATATATGATAATTTATAATGGAATATTTCTATAAAGATAAAAATATTTTGTTGTTTCTTCCATTTTTTCACCTGTATATTTTTGGGGATTTTTTGTTTTGTTTTTTTTTTCAGTTTTGTTTTATCTCGATTTGTTTACAAAATTTTATTGCTCTCTCTCTGTCTCTCGCTCTCTCTCTCTCTCTCACACACACACACACACACACGCAAATACACAGATGCACACACATACACAAAGCACACGGGCAGACAGACTCTTCTTTGTTCCCTGACCCTTTCACTTTCTTTCATGCTCGATCACTTGTATGTCCACTCATTTTTCCATTGTTAATGATTAACTCCAAGAAAGAAATTAAAGACAGAAGGAAACAAAGAAAGAAACAAACAAACAAGTAACGAACGAAAGTGCCAGGTTCTGAATAACCAGATCTTGCAAATGTGCGATTTTTTGCATCAAACTGTGAGGAAAGGCGAATTAGATTGTAGATTTTCTTGAAGACAAAAATAAACAAGAAATTGAAATTTGGTTTCATTGGACAAAGGTCCCAAAATTTGGGAATTCTTGTGTAGTGTTTTGACTTACTTCTTAACCACTAAATAGATTTAAAAAATTAAATTTGTGTCTCATAGAAAATATATTCAAATCCAAATGAAGTTAAATCGAAGTTCAGCGACGTATTTTAGGAAAAAACAACTTTTTCTTTATTGTATGGATTTCTGCATCTCTATATCGTTGATTAGATTTAAGAAAAAATAAGATTGTTTCTAAGACAACATGTATTCAAAACCGAAAAGACTGGCATCAAAGTTCAGTGAGTTATTTTCCTAACCAGATAACCATCCCTTTTTGGATTCTCATCTCCCTATGTCTATTCTTTAATGATTCGGTTATGACTTGATGTCTCATTAACTTTTAATTTCATGGATACACGAGTTGTTTATATTTCATAATGTAGTATAACACTAAATAATAATGTGTGCACTTAATTTATTAATGTAGTGCTGAAACGATTTTATTTGACATGAGATTTAATTAAGAATGCACTTTTAGTGTTGAAAAAAATCGAATCTTTAATGGAAGAAAATACACGGGAGGGAACCTCAGAAGTTCTTCTGTAACTCACCACTGCATTCTATTTTTATCAATTTTAATGATTTGGGATCCTGGGCTTTTCTGCTTTGTCTTTTAAAACGATAATGAATAATTCAAGTAACGAGCTGTTCTCATCACTGCAAGTAGAAGTTTAATTAATTAATTAAAATAATTTATATACATGTAAATATTTTTATTTTAATCACCTCTGCTTAGTATGCCTTTAGTTAATTCCAGCTTGTCAAACATTTGCATACACACAGGCAAATTTATTATTTGAAGTTTACCTATGACAATGGTAGTTTACCTATAAGGCAGATTCGGTGTCAGTAACTGATTAAGTTAACTATGCAGAAAAATATGTTCAACGATGTCATTCACATTCCAACACGTTGTCTGTTCACACACAATGAATCTAAGGGACATTTATGTCCCGAAGTATTTACCACATCGTAGATCTCTCCACGTTTGAATGTGTATGAACATGTTATATATAAGTGTACATAAATTTACTTTAATCATCGCATCTCCTTGTGTCATTAATATATTAACTCCAGCTTAACGTAGCTTTACACACATCAGCGAATTTAGTATTTGCTGCTCACATAGAACAACACGGATTCGGCGTTCGTAGCTGACGAATCTTAACAAAGCAGGGTATTATTGTTCATAGCCCAGGTTCCTATGTTTTCACGCGTATTTTAAAATTTGAAAATTGTTAATTACGAGAAGATAGACAATACAAGCGCTTAATTCAGTTCCAAAGTTTTTCTTTTACAAAAGGCTCCTGTCATTTTTAATTCAAGAAAACCTTTCTTGAAATACTGCGACTGTTTCAAGAATTATTTGCAAAAAAAATTTTGTGTGTGTGTGTGTTAATGCAGTAGGGTTTTAAATCCCGATATAGACAAGAAACATATTATACTTTGTTTCGATTAATTACGATCAGAGGAAAGAAGAGGTCTTGTAGGTAGTGTACTTTCAGCACCTTTCTTGAAATATTCCGACTGTTTCAAGAATTATTTGCAAAAACTTCTCTGCGTGTGTGTATGTGTGTGTGTTAATGCAGTAGGGTTTTAAATCCAAATGTAGACAAGATACACACTATACTTTGGTTCGATTAATTACAATCAGAGGAAAGAAGAGGTTTTGTAGGTAGTGTACTTTTAATACTATTATTGTAAAACATCATGTGTATGGAAATATCCATGTATTTCATAATAGCATGGCTTAAATGCACGTACCTGTTAGTGTTGGATATTTTGTTTGTTTATATAGGCTTGTTTTACGTGAATTATTCACAAATGTCAGGCTTAATTTGTAAAACAAATTCATAATTAATTTGATTAGTTCCCATGAGAAAGTGATGAGAAGGCTGCAAAAGTGATGCGTTTATCTAATCTGAAACATTTCCAGTAGAACACAGTATTTATTCATTTATTTATTTATTTCGTCGCACCTTAAGTGGATAGGAATTGTAATTTCTCTTGATTCAAGGGTCAGATTATGAATATAGAATCAGCATTGATACTGCAGTACATTTTTATTCAACAGTCGTCCTATCGATTCTCTTATTACTTGCTAAATTTACTTGAACTGTTTTGTTAAGACATAGGCACAAGTGTAGCTGCGTGGCTGAGTGGTAAGAAGTTTATTTCACAACCAGATGGTTCCGTGTTCAGTCCCACTACGTGGTACTTTGGGCAAGTGTCTTCTTCTATAGTCTCAGGCCGGCCAACACATTGTGGATGGATTCGGTAGATGGAAACTGAAAGAAGCCTATCATAGACACACGCATTTATATATGAATATATATATGCGTATGTGTGTGTCTGTAACCTACCACCGCTCGACAAACGGTTTTGGTGTGTTTACGGCCATGTAAATAAACAGTTCTGCAAAAGCGAGAGAAAATATGCTAGGTGTCGATTCATTCGAATAAATTACCTCCAGGCGGTGCCCCAGCGTGGGCGTAATCTAAGGATTTAAACAAGTAAAAGATGAAAAACCGGTCACACTATGTAGTCGCAAGCATGGCTCTGTGGTTACGAACCTTGCTTTGCAACCACGTTTCTTCCATTTCAACCCCACCATGAGAACGTGAGTAAGTATTTTTACTACAGTTCCGCATTGGCCAATGACTTGTGAATAAATTTGGTAGCAGGGAACTACGTGGAAGACCTTTGCTTATGTGTGTGTGTGTGTGTTTGTATGGGTAGGGTGAGAGTTTTTGTCCCGCTCCTTATTGCTTGACATCTGTTGTTTGTTGTTTACATCTTGACATTGCGGTTTGGCAAAACTAGTCGATAGAATGAGAACCAGTATTTTTGTTTATTGCAATTACTTGGGTCGCTATATTCCTCTAAACCCTTGGAGGTCGTGCCCCAGCGTTGCTGCAATCCAAAGTTAAAAGATAAAGACTTATTCTAGATTGCATTATATGTCATGTTATAAGGCAGAGAGCTGGCAGAATCCTTAGCATGCCGGGCGAAATGCTTAGCGGTATTTCTTCTGCTGCTACGTTCTGAGTTCGAATTCCGCCGAGCTCGCCTTTGTCTTTCATCCTTTCGGGGTCGATAAATTAAGTACCAGTTACGCACTGGAGTCGATGTAATCGACTTAATACCTATGTCTGTCCCCTCTGTGTTTAGCCCCTTGTGGGTAATAAAGAAATAGGTATTTCGTCTGCTGCTACGTTCTGAGTTCAAATTCCGCCGAGGTCGACTTTGCTTTTCATCCTTCGGGGTCGATAAATTAAGTACCAGTTACGCACTGGAGTCGATGTAATCGACTTAATACCTATGTCTGTCCTAGTTTGTCCCCTCTGTGTTTAGCCCCTTGTGGGTAATAAAGAAATAGGTATTTCGTCTGCTGCTACGTTCTGAGTTCAAATTTCGCCGAGCTCGCCTTTGTCTTTCATCCTTTCAGGGTCGATGAAATAAGTACCGGTTCCGCACTGGGATCGAGGTAATCGACTAGCCCCCTTCCTATCAAAATTTCCAAGGCAATACAGTAGAGGACACATTCCCAAAAGGACGTGTGATGGAACTGAAACCAAAAGAAGGTGGTTGCGAATCGAGCTTGTTAACCACACAGCTAAGTGTTGTTTAAAAATTGCTTTATGTCTAAATATTACTATTTTCAGAGATAAATCTACAATCTCGCGTTCCTTTTATCACAACCTCAGTGAATATGTACTTGATGACACTTCGCTGATGAGTTCAGAATCGTTACCATTGTAGGCACAATGTGCTCAACTAGTAGTAATTTATCGACCCCTGAAATGATGACAGACGAAGACCACCTCGGCGGAAATTGAACTCAGAAAGTAAAGACGGACGAAATTCTGCTAAGCACTTTATTCGGTGTACTGATGGTTCTGCTAGCTCGCTGCTTAAGCCTCCATGTAAAGGAATGTGGAGATGAACTCAGTTAGATTCTTCTTCTTCTTCTTCTTCTTCTTCTTCTTCTTCTTCTTCTTCTTCTTCTTCTTCTTCTTCTTCTTCTTCTTCTTCTTCTTCTTCTTCTTCTTCTTCTTCTTCTTCTTCTTCTTCTTCTTCTTCTTCTTCTTCTATTATTATTATCATTATTATTGAAACAGTCGCGGAAAAATTCTGAGAGTGACTGAAAAAAAAATGTATTTGCTTATTTCTTATAAACAAGCAAAAAAACCAGCATACATTTCGAAAGCATGCTTGAATTTTGTGTAAGTTCTCATAATTATTTTATTGTGCAAGCACCCACGTTGAATTCAAAGACAAAAAGACAATCATTTTTCTTTAGCCCCCATCCATGCTACGATTTATGTAATCTATGGGCAAGAAAGACTAATTCTCCAGACGTATTTCACACGATATGCACTGAAGACCAAACTAACCAATTTTGTATTCCCCTTTGACCTATATAGGTTTTAAATGCTGATGCAGATGATATCGACCAAATCCCTCTTCGAAAAATAAGCAGCTTATATCATTGTTAAAGAATTGTCATTTGGCTGACTCGTTGGAGGGTTGCATAAAATAATTGGTATTTCTCCAGGCTCTTAAAGATTTTAGTTCAGGGCCACGCCAAGGTCAATCTATGTCACTTCTCTCCGGAATCAAGATAATGGAGTATTAGTTATATACTTGTGTTGATAGCATAGAACAACCTATTTCTCTTGACCACGCCAAGGTCAATCTATTTCTCTCCGGAATCAAGATAATGGAGTATTAGTTATATACTTCTGTTGATAGTGTAGAACAACCTATTCCTTCAAATTCACTGGCCTTGTAATTAAATTAGAAGTCATTGACATTATCATTGTTGTTGGTTGCGTCCTTCTATGGACTTTTTTTTTATCAAAGAATCATTTCGCCAAATTCTAATGTCGTGTCTACTTCATATTTCTCATCAAAACTCTGCAACTTCTTATTTTATATAATTGGCTTGTTCCATGGAATAATTAAAAGGTGAAATGTATTAACTTTTTTTTTAATTTGTATCCGTTCAACGTCATTTGAAATGGCGTCCATTCACCGAAAGGCAAAGCCAGTCAAAACGAAACCAAAAGTCATTTGGTTATAGAAAAACAGGAAAAACAACTCAATTTAAAATTCAAGCATGTTTCGAAATGGATGGTGGTTTTTTTTATGCTTGTTTATAAGAAATAAACAAATACTATTTTTTTTCAGCCACTCTCATAATTTTTCTGTGACTGTTTCAATAATAATGATAATAAGAAGAAGGAGAAGAAGGAGAATGGAGAAAGAAGAAGAAAAAAAGGAGAGAAGAAGGAGAAAGAAGAAGAAGAGAAGAGAAGAAGAAGAAGAAGAAGAAGAAGAAGAAGAAGAGAAGAAGAAGAGGAGAAGAAGAGAAGAAGAAGAAGAAGAAAAGAAGAAGGAGCAAGAAGAAGGAGCAGGAGCCAGAAGCAAGAAGGAGAAGAAGAAGAAGAAGGAGCAGGAGAGAGGAGGAAAGCAGGTGAGGGAGGAGAAGAAGAAGAAGGAGAAAGGAGCGGAGGAGCAGAGAAGGAGGAGAAGGAGAAGGAAGCAGGGCGGGAGGAGCATGAGCAGCAGGAAGGAGAGGAGGGAAAAGGAGCAGGAAAAAGGGAAGGAAGAAAAGAGGAGAAAAAAAAGAAGGAAAAGGAAGGAAAAGGGAGAACCAGGAAGGAGCAGGAAAAAAAGAACAAGGGAAAGAAAGAGAAAAGAGGGAAAAGAAGACAGGAAGAAGAAGAAAAAGGAGAAAGAAGAAGAAGAAGACAAGACAGAGAAAAAGGAAGAAGATGTTCTGAAGAAGAAAGAAAGGAAAGAAGAAGAAAGAAAGAAAGCAAAAGAAAGAAAAAAAAGCAGTTGCGACGAAGAGACGAGAAAAAAGAAGAGAAAAAAAAAGAAAGGAAGAAACAGAAGAAGAAGAAAAAGAAGAAAGAGAAGAGAAGAAGAAGAAGAAGAAGAGCAAGAAAAAAAACAAGAAGAAAGAAAGAAGAAGAAGAGAAGACAAAAGCAACAGAAGACCAGAAGAAGAAGAAGAAGAAGAAGAAGACGAAGAAAAGAGAAGAAGAAAAGAAAAAAGAAGAAGGAAGAAGAAGACGAAGGAAAAGAAGAAGGAGAAGAAAAGAAAGAAGAAGACAAGAAAATAGAAAAAAGAGAAGAAGAAATAAGAAAAGAAGATGAGAAAGAAGAAGAAGAAAGAAAAAAAGAAAAAAGAGAGAAGAAGAAAGAGAACGGAGAAGAAAAAAGAAGCAAGGAAAATGAAGGAGAGAAGAAAAAAGAAGAAAGAAGAGAAAAAGATAAGAAGAAAAGAAGAAGAAGAAGAAGCGAAGAAGTAGAAGAAGCAGAAGAAGAAGAAGAAGTGAAGAAGAAATGAAGAAGAAAAGAGAAAGAAGAAGAAGAAGAAGAAGAAGAAGAAGAAGAAGAAGAAGAAGAAGAAGATTGAAACACTGATGGAATGACAATCAAACAAGCCCTAACATGCAGGTAATTCAGTGTCCAGGATAGAAATTTGAACCATGAAATGAATCAGATGAAAAATGTAAAGGGACTCTCGTTTCCTTGCATAGAGAATATATTCGGAAGCAGCTGTGTATAAAACTAATCGAATTTTTTCTCACAAAGAGAGGGGAGCTTTATTTTTGCTCAATTTAAATGAGCATATTTGCAGTTAATTTAGACAATTGCCCGTTTCTAGATGTGTATTTCACTTACGGAGAAGGGTACAGTACATAGTGCCTTCTGCTTTATGATTATGAACGAGGCTTACAAAACGTAACGAAACTGTGCTTGAGACTCCCCTCTTCGTAAGCTTTTGCGTCAGCACATGGAGCAACACAATATAAGAAATATATCGAGTGATGTTCACACAATATTCGTGATCACCTTTGTAAAGGAGTATCGATGACGTGTGTTAAGTGCATAAGGGGCAACAAATGATAGGTTGTGGAAAGGTGATTAGAATCGGCTTGAAATTCCTTATGTTTCTTCGCGACAGGATATGTATTCTGTCATCCTCTCCCGTTGAGAGCTTCGAGTTTAAGGCACCACAACTGTCTGAGCAAAACAGAATGCACAGCTGGTACATTTGTCAACAGGAGATTTTTTCAATTTTATTTTTATTGTATTTACTATAGGCGCAGGCGTGGCTGTGTGGTAAGAAGTTTGCTTCCCAAACACATAATTTCCGGGTTCAGTCCCACTGTGTGGCACCTTGAGCAAGTGTCTTCTACTATAGCCGCAGGCCAACCAAAGACTTGTAATTGGATTTGGTTGATGGAAACGGAAAGTAACCCCATCGTATATGCATGTGTGTGTGTGTGTGCGTGTGTGTGTTTCCCCCTTTCACCATCGCGCGACAACCGATGTTGGTGTGTTTATGTCCCGGTAACTTAGCGGTTCGGCAAAAGAGGCCGATAGTATAAGTACTAGGCTTACAAAGAATAAGTCCGCGATCCAATTTGTTCGACTTAAAGTGGTGCTCCAGCATGACCACAGTCAAATGACTGAAACAATTAAAAGAATAAGAGAAAATCACAGTCTGCAGATATTGTTGTATTACATATGTGTTAGACATATATAAAATATAATACTTTGTATTAGACAAATATATAACACTAGCAGTATCGCCCGGCGTTGCTCGGGTTTGTAAGGGAAATAACTATATAAGCATTTTTAGAGATGTAAAGTATAATAGCCATCTCAATATGGCTAACCACAAAGGGTGGGGGTTACTGTAGCTTTTTACTTTCTGAGATTTAATAATAATTTTTTAGAGAGTTACTTCCCTTATATATGCCAAAAATGCATTAAAAATGGGAAAAATTGATGGTAATTTTTTTTTTAATCGTAGACTCATCGTAGACACGCGCTAATACCCAGAAAGGCTCGATATGAATCACGACTATAAGATACCCGCTTTTGGTTAAACTGCACCGCAAAATGTGGGAGTAGTTAGGAATCTAAATCGTAGGAGACAGACAGCACACAACCTCTCTTTTATATATAAAGATATAATACATATGTGTGATATATTATGCACTTATTGTGTTATGTTAAGCGTTTGATCTTCTGATCGGTGGAATAATTGTATTGAATGAAGCCGGTTCGAGGTGCAAAAATATCTGGGGACCGATGATCTAACACACAGACTTGCTTTGTGGAAAATGAGGAAATAAAGGGACAGTTCGGTATAGCAAAAATATAAATATAAAAGTTCGCATGGCAATCATTAACGGCGGCAGCAAACTAGAGGATCAAAATAATTAACGAATTTGTTCATAGAGTCATCATAAACACTTTCTCTATAGGAAATTCTTGCGAATAAGAGCGATAACCCATCGTTTGCAAGTATTCTCTTTAACAAGAAATCTCTAGAAATTAACGTTTTTGCGGCAGAAAAACAATGCTTGGATATTTGTTCATGAGTACCATGTGCTATTTTGGCAAATAACTGTACCTCAGGCATGCAAGAGTCTGCACGAGTGAAGGCTTTTTTGGAGGAGGTTTAACAAGCAGAAACCCTCATGTAGACAATCCAGTCAGCTGGCAGAAACGTTAGCAGGCCGGGCGAAATGCGTAGCCGTATTTCGTCTGCCGTTACGTTCTGAGTTCAAATTCTGCCGAGGTCGACTTTGCCTTTCATCCTTTCGGGGTCGATAAATTAAGTACCAGTTACGCACTGGGGTCGATATAATTGACTTAATACTTTGTCCTTGTTTGTCCCCTCTATGTTAAGCCCCATGTGGGTAATAAAGAAATAAATCCAGTCAATGTTGGTCATATCCCAAATTCTGTTCAGTTAGTATTGCTCGAGGTAGCACTACCTTTTCCAGGACTCATATCGCCTGATCTACAGCTACCGAGAGATACCTGTCGACTCTATAGTCACTTGGTGGCTTTTCGCCTTCTTGCCTCATGATGCTCGGCAAGATGTCAGTCTTGAAGAATAGGCGCCCACAAAACCCCTGCATTTCACCACAGTGGAACCATGCATTACTCGCCACACATTGCTTATAACTCCATCATCTCGACGTATTTTAATTTCTTCCCCTGAATACGACCTTCCCCCATATCCCCCGTAGCCTTTGAAGGAACAGCAATATATATAAACTAAAATGAATATGAAAAATCATTGAAAATATAACGATATATAAAATGAATGCAAGCTTAATATATATTTCTTTACTACCCACAAGGGGCTAAACACAGAGGGGACAAACAAGGACAGACAAACGGATTAAGTCGATTATATCGACCTCAGTGCGTAACTGGTACTTAATTTATCGACCCCGAAATGATGAAAGGCAAAGTCGACCCCGGCGGAATTTGAACTCAGAACGTAGCGACAGACGAAATACGGCTAGGCATTTCGCCCGGCGTGCTAACGTTTCTGCCAGTTCGCAAGCTTAATATAATCATGAAGACGGTACGGCTAGGGAACATTAGGTATCGCAGTAAATGATAGTCTCTGAATAGAGATTGAGATGAGTGTTAAAAATAAGATAACCATTTTTGGTAAAATTAAATAATGATATTAAGCTGGCTCGTTAGGGTTTTGGTGGCATACTTAGGTATATTCTCATTAGCATCATTATATATGAGAGTGTTTGTATTATCATTTGAGAAAGTATTATTTGCAATTTCAAAAATTGTAGCGTTACTTCTTGTTTAGATTGCATCTTTGAAGAAGAAAGGTTGGCGCCAACTTGCCACAGTTGTTAGGAAAATAATTTCCTGCAAGATATACATATATTACATTTAGTGATTTAGTGTTGAAATACCATGATAGATAAACGGATATTATTCACATGATATCTGGATATCAAATGTATCGCGGAGCTTTATTTAATAAGAAAGACTAGAGAATCTGCAGGCTAGACAGATATCAACTCTTAAACGTATGTCCGCACAAGTATTAAGGGGACATATGTGTATGAACTGTCCCATACGGATATCATACACTTACACACATACACAAATGCGAACACACTTTTTCATTAGGTTATATATATATATATATATATATATATATCTATATATATATATATATATACCTACGTATATTTTGTGTAAGTTCACATACAAAATCTATATACATATATGATATGAGTATAGTGAGTTTAAAATCAAATTGTGACTGCATACATATATATAATATGTATATATATATATATATATATATATATATATATATCATATTATATATATATATATATATATATATATATAATATATATACATATATACCAAAAATAAATACATATCATACATTTACATTTGCCTGCCATGTATATATAGGTCGGGTGCTACCGGGAATGAGCCTAATTTTCAGGCAATTTGATTTCACTACTATCCAAATCGATTTACGTATAATTTGTTTTTACTTTACTTGTTCCATTCATCTGACTGTGGGTGTGCTGAATCACAAACTTAAAGCGTTTTAGTCAAAGACATCGACCACATGAATTATTCTTTGGAAGACTAGTACTTATTCTATGACTCTGTTTTGCCGAACCGCGAGATTACGGGACACACATAAATATACATACATACATATATACATATATATATATATATATATTATATTATATATTATATATATATATATATATTATATATAGTATTGGGTTGTCCGGAAAGTTCGTGCCAGTTTATAGTAGCTTACCTTTCGACTTATTTTAGAACATGGTTGGGTCCATAAAATAGGATTTGACTACAACTCCATTTAGAGCACAGATTAAGCTGTCTTTGCGTGGAAGAAGGCTTATGTTCCTATAACCTGTGTTAATATATATATATATACGACTAGTTTCTTTCAGTTTCCGTCTACCAAATGCGCTCACAAGGCTTTGGTAGGCTCGAGGCTATAGCTGAAGACACTTGCCCAAGGTATCACGCAGTGGGACTGAACCCGGAGTCATGTGTTTGGTAAGGAAAGTACTTATCACACAGTTCCTCCTGTATATGTATGTATTTGTGTGTGTGTGTCTGTGTGTGTATGTGTGTGTGTGTGTGTGTGTTGTGTGTGTGTGTGTGTGTGTGTGTGTATTTGTGTGCGTGTTCATGTCGATACGTATTTGCTCTTGCTGTGCGACTAGACTCTGTGACATGTATGATTTGCTGGTTTGTCATTTTTTTCCTATTTGTCGGCACGCGCAAATGTTGACTGACGCGTTTTAATTTGTGTGTATTTAGCTACTTACTGCCTATGAGAATTTTATCTTGGCTTCTCCAACACCGCAACTGCCAGAAGGTACAGAATGTTAGAAATGGAAATATAATTAATGTACTATATTGAGCAAAGTAGCGGAAGGCAAAAAACCATACAATTAGTAAAAGTTCTAGGATAAAATACAAATTATCGGAGTCCCAATATTGTGGCAATTGACGATTGTTAAAGCCCTTAACTCCTTAGGGGTCTTTGGGGCGTTGCAGCCATGCGGCGTATCTAGAGCGAGAAAGCCTGGCAGTGTCCATCCCTCTCCAGGCTAATGTAGCAATTACAAATAAATAATCAGTATAATATCCGCGTTTATTTAGCGTCCCTGTGTAATTAGGCTTCGTGTGTAAACCATTCAGTGTTTGCTATTTTTTCTCTCATTTTTTTTTTCGCTAACGGAACCATTATCGCTGTCCATCACGGATAATTGATATACTTTTGCTTTAATTATATGCCCAGTACATCTCACGCTGTTAGTGAAGAACTACTCATTAAAATACACGCGGCGCTCTACGAAGAACATCATATCTATGATAGATTATTGTGAAACAATGGTTAACACTAGTAGAATCTAAAACTAAATCCACCAAATGTATCAAACAACCCTTTCGCATTCCGATAATTGTTTCTTCTTCCCGAGGATTGTATTGGTGGTTGACAGATCTGTATTTGAGGAAATTATGTTTGCTCTATATCTTAAACGTGTTGCTTTTGGTGTCGCAGACTTCAAATGTCGCTGTTGTTGTCATTGGCCCTTTGACGGTGTATTATGGCTTCTACTCACATTGTGGTTCGTTTATTGTTATTGTTGCTTTCAGTTGTTGTCGTTGTGGATGCGTTGTTGCTGCTATAGTGGTCCATTGTATTCTTGGCTTATATTTTTGGCTTGAAGAGTCTGGTCAGTAGATTTCTCTGCCCGAGTTGTCTTCCATTTTTGATAACAGTTTCACTGTATTTTTCTGACGCTCTTGTGTAAT
This sequence comes from Octopus sinensis, assembly GCF_006345805.1. Taxonomy (NCBI): domain Eukaryota; kingdom Metazoa; phylum Mollusca; class Cephalopoda; order Octopoda; family Octopodidae; genus Octopus; species Octopus sinensis. The sequence continues at coordinate 56,870,917 of NC_043008.1, forward strand.
CCGTAACTTGTTCCACGCCTCAACATTTCGATGTGTTCGGCTTTGGTTTTTAGCCAAAATACCTGTTAATATTCTCTTGCGGGGAGGAGCTACTTCCCTACATTGACCCCAGAGGTTTCACTGATACTTAATTTATCGACAAAGCAAAGACAACCTCGGCGGAATTTGAACTCAGAAAGTAAAGATGAAAAAAATTCCACTAAGCATTTTGCCCGGCGTGCTAACGATTCAGCCAGCTCACCACCTTCGCCTTCCTCAAGGTAATGTTAATAAGAAGAAACACATATTAACATTGCATCTGTATTTCAAAAAGCTATCATGGCTACAATATAATTTTGTTTCTATGTTTGTTCTTTTATTCTTGACCAAACTAATCATTTACCTGCCACTAAGTTGACGTGCATATTCTTCAGTATTTCTAAGAACAATTTTGATTGTTTTAATCATCCTTTTTACGTCCATTTTGCAAGCAATTTTCAAATTTCGCAGACAACTGTCATTCGCAATTGGGTATTTGATAAAGTTCTAAACGCTTTTTGCAGGCAAATGCCAGAAGGAATTCAGAACTCAATATCATCGGCTTGCTATTAAAACCGCTCTGGGTCCAATTGCTTCATTAATAATAAAGAAAATAGGCTGGGATCACATTGTTACCCTTACTACGCTTTCCTATATTACTTTTCAGGTAGTGCAGGTCAGGCGCCAAGTTTTGATTGGCAGAACCATTGTCGCTGATTAATTGCCTGATTTATCTGGGAACAGTCATTTAGGAGACAGTGACACAATTAACAAAGCGGGAACGCACAATACGTACACAACACCGAGGAGATTGAAATGACAGCAAATATATAGAAATTGGAATATTGGTGAGCGTTTATATCTTAAATTGTGCAAATACAAATGAAACATAGAGAATATTATATAAGATGTAACCGGAAGCTATTTCATATACTGCTTAACAAACATTTATCAAGCTCCGGATATTGAACACTTTCTTCCTCTGCCGTTGTCGATTCTCGATACAAATCTAAAAGATCGATATTTACGTGTACTTTAAGAGAAAATCTAATATCTTATTTCGTATCAGTTTGTCGAAATATTGAAGGATTTTAGATGAAGCCTGATATCACAACCTATAAAACTTTGAATTACACCATTGATTTATACTGATGATGGCATCTACCGTTGAAGACGGCCATGATGCAGCATCAATTTGAAGAACTTTTAATCGAATTAATCGACCGTATTACTTATATTTAAATCAGGTAATTATTCTATCGGTTCCTTTTCCGACCCGCTAAGTCATGGAAACGTAAACAGTCCAACACCGAGTATCGGGCAGTAGTAGGGAAAAAGGCGGCGAGCTGGCAGAAACGTTAACACGCCGGGCGAAATGCTTCGTGGTGTTTCGTCTGCCGTTACGTTCTGAGTTTAAATTCCGCCGAGGTCGACTTTGCTTTTCATCCTTCCGGGCTTGATAAATTAAGTACCAGTTACGCACTGGGGTTGACACAATCGACTTAATCCCTTTATCTGTCCTTGTTTGTCCCCTCTGTGTTTAGCCCCTTGCGTGCAATAAAGAAATAAGAGAAAAAAATAAAGAAATAAGTAGTACGGAAAAAAGGACTGAAAGAACCTTTTCAAAGTAAATTCTTAGAAGTATTTTGTCCGTGCGTGCGTGCTTGTGTGTGTGTGTGTGTGTGTGTGTGTGTGTGTGAGTGTGTTTGTGTGTGTATCTGTATGTGTGTGTCTGTATGTGTGTGTCTGTATGTGTGTGTCTGTATGTGTGTGTATGTGTGTCTGGTGTGTAAGTGTTTTGTGTATAGTTTGCGAGTTACTGGATATAATCTCGTGTGTTAATACGTTGACGCATATCGCGGTATGTCCCAAAAGTTTCATTATACCAATAATAAATACACGCAATTGATCCGTTTCACTCTATTATTTTTATTAGTCAGTGTTTGCGTTTATTTGTCAGTGTTTGCGTTTAGTATAATGAGCCTCCTGAGAATCAAGAATATATAGCTAGCTAATTAGATAGCAAGCTTGAGAGATAGGCAGATATGTTATAATAATGAAGACAAACCAAATATGTTTTCGTCAATATTTATTTAACTTTCAAATAAAAGTCTTCCATTTTCCTTCTTCTCTTCCTCGCCCTTTTCCTCTACTTCTACTTGTCTTTACCACCATCATCATTATGATTTTCCTATCATTATTATTCTTGTTGTTGATGTTGGTGTTCTCACCAATATTATTACTTTATCCATGTTATTAACAGTAAGGGGATCTTTTCGCTTTGACCGGCAGTTTTTTCTAGCGGTGTCATATGAAATTGTCACCCATAATTATGACCCTAGTATCGATCTCTTGCATTTCAATCTGTTTTAGGGTTAGGGTTAGGTGTGGGGGCAGGGGTATCTTTTTTTTCTTCAGAAATGTAAATAAACCCAATCTGTTTCTTAAACGAGGGACAATTTCCTATATCACCGCCAGAAAATGTTTACGGAGAGAATGTTTTCACCTCAATAGACGTCATTGATTGGTTGACATTGCAGAAATTAAAGTAAATATTTTACAAATATCTCACAACCTACATAACTTTCTCAAGAAAGCCAAGAGAAAAATATGTGTTATAAACACATTCTACCAGTATACGAAGTTTAAAAGTGTTTAGTTACATGGAAATTATTTTAAAAACTGCCAGTCAAAGCGAAAATGTGTCGAAAGACGATTTACTAACAAAACCTTTAACCCGCGGGATAAAATCATCGCGGCATTTCCTCCGTCTTTACGTTCTGAGTTCAAATTTCGTCGAGGTCAGCATTGCCCATCATCTTTTCAGAGTTTATGAAGTAGACATCAGTTGAACCTTTGGGTAGATGTAGTCCCGTCCCTCAAACGCTCGTGCCTTTTCCTTATAGTATAAAGTATTATGAGTATCATTATTTTGGCCTATGGTGCCTTGTAACTAGTAGAATCTTCTAGTCCAGACCATAATCCCTACTAATATCCTTCGCCACATGCTAACATATAATTCATTTCTTCGCCATCCTCTCTCAAAGTCTTCTTCACTTTTCCAATTCTCTCCCTCATTATCTCTCAGGCTTTCTCTACCGAGCACACAACATACCCAATCACCTTTCTTCCCTCTTCTCTTACATATTCTCCTTCCCCTTTCTATCCTCTCTTCCCCTCTTTATTATATCTCTCTTTCTCCTTTTGCCTACCAGTCTACTTCTCTTGTTTCTCCCTCTATATACATAGTCTTCCTAACTCAGTAGTCGACCGCTACTGACCTCAGCAGAGGCCAGATACAACAAATTCCATCTGACGTCTTATATTTTAAAATGTATTGACACTGGACGATCTTTTCATTTCTCTCGACTGCGAAACGTCAAACGAATAAATCTGCATTCTGTCCTTTCACCTGTCTTTGTTTGGAATATATTTGAACTATACACACATACACACACACACACACACACACACACACACACACAGACACACACACACATATATATATATATATATATATATATATGTAGGGTAGAATTCACAAAAAAAACAAAAAAACCAAGACAGGTTGTGTAGACAACAAACGCTCGGGAAATGAAAAAGTCTTTAACGTTTCGAGCCTGCGCTCTTCGATAGAAAGGAACACAGAAAGAAACAAGGAGAGATAATAAAAAATGTGTAGTAGCTAGCGATCTATATACATATATTATATATATATATATATATATTATATATATATATATATATACAGTTGCGGCCAAAATGTTCAGAACGGCATTGTTTTCGTCAGAAAAGTAGGTATAATTTTTTATCAAAGTTGTTTTATATTCTATAATTTTCACAATAAACTTTTCAACCTTGAGTAAGTTCATGACCACCTTAGCCTTGTGACATGGGGCATTTTCCTGCATGAATATGGGAGAACGCTTAGTTGAATTTCTCAGCACAGGCAAGACATGATCTTTTACAAGTTGTTTATAAACTCCTGCATTTACCTTTCCATGTAATCGCACCAAAGGGCCCACACCATCTCCAGATATCAACCCCCAAACCATGACACTCCATCCACCGAATTTAACTCTAGTCTTAAGGCATTTAGGCGACAATTTTTCATCTACTTTTAGACGAACCTACCATTTCCCATCTGAGCCAAATAACATAAACTTAGATTCATCACTGAAATGCAGCGTTTGAGACCACAACACATGTTCGGTTGCAAAGGTAAGACGACACTTTTTAATTCTTGGAAATGATCAGTGGCTTCACTGCAGGTGCTCATGCTTGTAGGTCATGTTCAACTAAACGACAAGACACAGTCTTTCGAGATAAAGTTTTCTTCAGTACAATGCTTATTTCCCGAGAAACAGCAGCAGCAGTTTTAAATCTGTCCTTTTTAACCAACTTTACCATAACACGATCTTCTCTCTTGGCCTACCTGTAGACTTTCTTGCTTCACACGAACTACAATCATTGCAGACCTTAAGAATACCGTGAGCAACACTTTTTGACTTATTAACAATCTTTGCAATAGACCCAATATTTAAATTATTCTTCTTTCGAAGCTTAATAATCTGATGACAAATTGGTAACGGAGTAAGTGGCATTATATTAACAAATTACACTGCAGATATTCATACTAATGTTTAGTAAACGAACCGTCATGTAAACAAATTCAAGACATTAGAGTTCGCCGGTTAAATATACTAAAATATACTAAATATACTAAAAGCAACCGTTCTGATCATTTTGGCCGCCATGGGTTTTGCAGTAAATCACTAAATCATCCATAACTTTTGTATTATCCTCTCCAATTACACCAAAATCTCAGAAAATAACAAATAATATCGTATTTATTGTCTGTGAAATTTATAGAATATAAAACAACTTTGATAAAAATTATATATGTTTTCTGACGAAAACAATACCGTACTGAACATTTTGGCCGCAACTGTATGTGTATATATTATATATATATATATTATATATATATATATATATATATTAATATATATATATATATTATATATATATATATCAAATATATATATATATTATATATATATATACATATATATATACATATGTATATATACATATGTATATATATATATATATATATATAGAAATATATATATACACATATATATATACACACATTATATACACACACACCACACACACACACCACACATATATATATATATATATATATATATATATGTGTGTGTATATATATATATATATATATATATTGCACTTCATTGAAATAATTACTTCCTCATCTTAGGTAAAATAAATATTTCATGGCGTAGGAAGAATACAAGTAGTATGAATGTTTTGATTATAACTGATGATATCGAGCATTTACACTTCATTCCATTAGTATTTTAGTCATAGACCGTAGTATTATATATGCCTGTGTGACAGTAAACGAGGCTGTAATAATATCGAGATAGAGATATATCTCTGTCTACACAAATGCGGCCATGCACACATATGTATTCGTAAATACTTAGACACATACACTCACACATGTCCGTACGTACGCTGATAATTCTGTTCGCGATAAAAAAAATAATTGTAATAATACAATTTCCACAAGTACATTTTTGTGATAATTCAATATTATTATCTAAATAAGTTTATAAAAAACAAAAATCAACGACAATGTCAAAAGCAAATTTGTGTTTTTATCAATAAATCTCCACTATTTGAACACACCTCATTGCACATTTCTCAGTTTCCAAATTACTGCGTGATCAGGCGTGAAATCTCGTTCCGCATTATCACGAAAATTATATAAGCATAAAATGAAGAATAGCTTCAAACTGTGATGAGAAACTATCTACTTCCTTTATTTCTACTAATGCTTACTGATGTGAATTTTACACTACACTAATTAACTTTTTATTACTTTTATTTATTCTGTTGTTATCATCTGTTTTGCGAAGGATGGATCTTTATTTTTTCTTTATATGAGTACTAATATATATTTAAATATCATTCGCTGAAATGGCGATAGAAAGCACAACATAGGAGAACTATAAAAAAAAAAGGAAAAACAACATCAAAAAGATAAGTTTGAATCCTAATAGATTTATCGATCAAAGATATTTTGACGTGTTAGAAACAGATATGTATGATGCTAGGTGAGACCTATTAACTATTATTAATATAGTTTCTTAAATTGATCTTCTTAGTGAATTATAACTGTCAAAGCTATCATTTCATGTTTATTCACCTCGAAACTAAAATGTCGGCAACGAAATTAACAATCAGTAAACAATTCATATTATCTAGCGTTGTATCTTCCTTCCTTTAACGGATAAAGACTATATTTATTATATTGTTCTATTGCTATGTATAGCTATCTGTACCTCTTTGGCAGGAAAAATTTTCACTTTGTTAATGTGTTAGCCAGTTTAGCTGTAAATGCGTTTAACCGAATTCATGCATTGCATAAAAAACGGCAAAATATTCAGAATCATCAGATTATTATTCGATGGTATGCAAGTATTTTTTAAGGTTCTCTGCATTTTTGAATTTTTGAGTTCAGATCCTAACGAGATCAACTTTGCTTTTTTATTCCTTAAAGGCCCATAGATAACGTTGCAGATAAGCAATGCATCTACTTTTCCTTTCACTGCTTTCTTCCTTCTCACTTTCTCACACACTATATATATATATATATATAGATATATATTATATATATATATATAATATATACATATATATATATATACATACAGTTGCAGCCAGTTTTTCAAGTTGATGGGATGTAAGCTCCCACTTTTTTCTCCTTTCCTTCTCTTTTTCTCACCTCCCTCGCCTCTGACGAGGGATTGAATCCGAAATGTTGGGTATTCCACACCTCACGGCAATTTCATTGTACCCCTTTCACTTTTTTCCTTATTTTTTCAATTTCTGCCGACGCAGAACTATCAGATTATTGCCTGATGATATATATATATATATATATATATATGTATGTATGTATGTATGTATGTATGTATGTATGTATGTATGTATGTATATATATATGTATATATGTATATATATGTATATGTATATGTATATATATATATTATATCAGCACAGCCACAGCTCATGAGCTGAAACTAAAATCAATCAATCAATGTATAATATTTATGTGTGTGTGTGTCTGCGTGTGTATGTAAGAGACAGGAATTTGTTGCCTATTTTAGTAATGAAAATCAGGGAGAAAAGGGCGGGACAAACTATATCTAGGTATTTTGAGAGAACGTGAAATATTCTTTTCAGAATGGTAAATATCGAGTTGGAAAACGCTTTCAGATAGAAAACGTCGAAGAATTCTTGTGGGACACGAATCCTTATTTCTTATCCAAAAGACTTGCACAAACCAATATTCGCAGGCTATCATTTATAGCTTTATGAGTTTCGAGATCCACAATTCCAAACAGAATTATTGTGTTTTAATGCCCCTGGTAATTTAAAATTTGTCCTCTTCCCCCTCAAGGTCTTTTGTTTTGAGTCAATCTCCCCATTATTTTAATCGATTTTATATCAAATAGTTAGGAATTATATTATTGATGATAGTCCATATTGTGTCAAGCTCAGTGTAAAGCCAATATATTTGTTTCTGATTGAACGGGTGTTGACATGCTAATCAACTACGTCAGTGGTGTAGTGCATTCAAAGCCTTGATTAATTAATACAACGTGAATATTTGACAGCACAGAGAATGGACGTGATTAACCTTGTGTAAAAGGAGACAGTATCCGAACAGAATAAAATGTAACAGCAAACTCCGTTTAAACTAATGATAGTCTGTTAGCAATTACTAAAAACAAAAAGTTGTCAGCGAAACGAGTTAGTAATGTAAGCACTAACACACTTAAGACAGCTTGCAAAGACAGTTTGATTAATCAAAACGTAGCATAAATTTAAGAATGCTAAAGCAGCCGATCAATGCTTACATTATAAGCGATAACCTCAAACCTCAGATCTCGTATTTGGTTAGCTTCAATGAAATCTCTGTGAATTAAAATTACAAATAAACATGCAGTAAAATAGAAAATTAATCTGGTTTGTGGAAAGATGAATGAGAACTTTGCACGTTTCGATCTTATTTATCTTGCTCAGTGTATCACAGCCATTAACTTCCTTGCTGCGAAATAGTCTCCGTCAACCATGAAATAGTTTGATAATGTACTCATCTATGATCATGAATGTCTGATTATGTTCGTAAGAGCGCGATCATGAATAAAAGCTGCCGAAATAGGATTTCCTTAAAGCATCACTATAGTAAAATTACTCTATTGAGTTTCGTAGTTTTGAGACCAGAGAGTCTTACAGATCAAACTTTTACAAATCCGGTGCAACAGATATGCGGTTAGAATTCCGAAGGTAATTATCGCAAAATGGCTTCCCCAAGCCGAGTCAACTGTCAAGAGGTCTAATGTTAGATCACAAGCAAAATGACTGGGTATAATGTCAATAGACTCAATATGTCATGCTAGGCATCCAACCAGAAAATGTAAGGATGGTTGTTTCTGCTGAGCTACCCTAGAAGATTTGCCACAGAACTCTTGTACCATGACCATGCCAGGAACAGGGATCGGCGGATATGGATGAATGGACGTAACTCAGATGTTAATATATACATGATACTGCACCAAAAGGTGGCGAGCTGGCAGAAATGTTAGCACGCAGGGCGAAATGCGAAGCCGTATTTCGTCTGCCGTTACGTTCTGAGTTCAAATTCTGCCGAGGTCGACTTTGCCTTTCATCCTTTCGGGGTCGATAAATGAAATACCAGTTACGCACTGGGGTCGATATAATCGACTTAATCCATTTGTCTGTCCTTGTTTGTCCTCTGTTTGTTTAACCCCTTGTGTGTAGTAAAGAAATAGGTATTTCGTCTGTCGTTACCTTCTGAGTTCAAATTCCGCCGAGGTCGACTTTGCCTTTCATCCTTTCGGGTCGATAAATAAAGTACCAGTTTCGCACTGGGGTCGATGTGATCGACTTGATCCCTTTGTCTGTCCTTGTTTGTCCCCTCTATGTTTTGCTCCTTGTGGGCAATAAAGAAATATATATACATGATATTGCACCAAAATACATGAATTTTACTCTTGCCTTTATAATGCAGATATCCATTCTATATTCAATGTAACTCATTAGAGTATTTATCACTGGAGAACTCTTTTGTCGGAGTCTACATAATTCCCAGCCATATAAATATTTATTGCACAAAAGTATATTTTCTATGAAACAGGGTCCTAAAAGAAGGAGCTTTATACTGTTGAGACTGTACTCTATACACCTTTAAACGAATACAGCTGTTGAATTTACAATATACAACCATTAATCTAATTTAGATATAAATATTAATTTCAAAGGAAAACGTAAGTATAATTTGCAATAATAGCCACGTTCTTGTGAATTCCATTATAGAAATAAAATGATAAACACAATAAAGATATGTTTTAGATCGAATGGGTTATAATATATAAATCTAAATGAGGGCGAGTATCGATGCCATCTTACTGAATTTGAATAAGTGAAGTAGAATATATATATATATATAATATATATATATATATGTGTGGTGTGTGTGGTGTGTGTGTGTGTGTGTGTGTGTGTGGTGTGTGTGTGTGTGTGTGTGTGTGTATGTGTGTGTGTGTGTGTCATTTAGGGGTAGAACTCCCCATGCAATTCATCAAATCCTAATATACATCACACCATATAATAGAATTTTATTTTAATACTTATTAATCAGTTCTAAATTAAATTAAAATTCTATAGTGTGGTGTGATTAGGATTTGATGATTTGCATGGGGACTTCTACTTCAAAATAACAGATATTTCGTTATCGAGAATAATTCATTTTATTTGAATCCTTGTGACGCCAGAACTTTTATTACCTAATAAATAAAATAATCTCTATATATATTGTTATATTTCGGAATGGTCATTTTGCCAGTTTAGCCAATAATAACAATATCTGTTTCAACACACGACTTCACATAAAAAAATCTTGCACAACAAATATCTATATATATATATATATATATATATCAATTAACAGAATGAGGTAAAAATCCAAAGCTGTGAAAGATTTAAATTTTATATATATATATGCATGCTGATTTATGACCTATGTTGGTCTCCTTATTCGCATAATCACCGAACCTGGCGCTTAACTATAGTCTATCCATAGCACTTACTCAGCATTACTTGATACCTTTGGGTCTTCTCAACACCATTACCTCTCATAACCTGCGGAATTGGTAGATGGAAACTGAAATAATCCCGTCGTATATGTCTATATATACATGGGTGTGTGTATTTATGTGTGTCTCAGTTTTTCCCCCACAGCCGTCGCTTGATAACTGATTCAGGTGTGTTTATGTCCCCGTAACTTAACGGTTCAGCAAAAGTGACCGATAGAATAAGCAGTAGGCTTACAAATATTAAGTTCTAGATCAATTTCTTCGAGTAAAACACTTTAAGGCGGTGCTGCAGCAGGGTTGCAGTCAAATGACTGAAACAAGTAAGAGAATGTGTGTGTGTGTGTGTGTGTGTGTGTGTGTGTGCGTGTGTTTGTATGTTTGTGCGTGCTGTGTAAGTGTGCCTGCGTGTGTGTGTGTGTGTGAGTGACAAGATTCTACATCGTTTTGCGTTTTCGAAATTCCCTCAACAAGGATTTGAGAGACCCAGAGCTGTATTACAAGACATTTTCCCAAGTTGCTAAGGGATTATCTGAATCACAGAGCCATCTCTGGCGTTTTGTGGGGAATTTTCATAATATATTATTTCAATATCCGTTCTTCTATAGGTACAACGTCTGAAATTTTGTGGTAGGAACTAATGGATTATATCACGATCCCAGTGATCAAGTGGTAATTATGTTTTCGAGACCAAAATGATAAAACTTAAAGTCGACCTTTGTACAATGTGAACTCAGTAGCCAGAAGAAATTCCGCTAAGCCTCTTGGCCAGGATGCTAGTGATTCTGCCAGCCGCCTAAATAGCCTATTTGATGATGCATGTTATGTCTATTGAATTACGTTCAGCTTTGTGGTTGAAGCAATCGGGTTCCAAGCAAATACCTGAAATTATAGTGGTTCCTAAAGGTAGCAAAATTGCAGATTCATCACAGTATTCTTTACAATGCACGTAGTATGTGTTTCTATTTTGCACTGCGAGTTCAAATCGCACTTAGATCAATTTTTCCTTCCATTCTTTTAGGATCCAGGAAATTCAGCCTTAACCGTGAACTGATGGGTGCGTTAGCAGATAGGGTAAATACTTTGCAGTATTTGTTCGGATTCTTCATATTATTCCTGCAATGTCTGCGAGGAGAGAGGTCTCACTTTATGTCAGTCCAAGTTGGTCGGATTTTTACTTATCTTTTATGTGCAACATGGAGACGGGATCATTCCATAGACAACATTCTGTTTATGTTCCATATACAACAGACTGTGGCCCTATGGCCCTATACATATATATATATATATATATATATATATATAATATATATATATATATAATATATATATATATGTATATATATATATATATATATATATATGATGTGTGCTGTGGTGTGGACTTGTCATGGGGTCTGAAAGTTCGAACGTTTCGGATAGTGTTCTTCTTCAGGAAATATTTGAAAGGAGAGAAATGATAAGTATTAGAGTTTTACATAATGTAAGTTTTTAAAAAAAAATATTTCAAGACCTGCCGACCCCGACGAAGAGAACGATACTTTCCCATCTTATCGGAGGCAATTTATTTTGAATATCCCCTAGGCACAAACAGCAATCATTGACGTCATGAAATCACTTGACTGATAATTAGGTATAACGAATTAGAAGTGATTACGAAATGAAGACCTGGCAGTATAATGCAATAAACGAACTTTGAAAGCTGGGATTACTTCATCCCGATCGCCGTGCGAGATTAAGTGATGAAATCTACTCTTCTCATCAATTAGTCAATAAGATCGCTTGCCAAGTGTTAATATATAATCATCTCTTACGTGCGTTGACAATAGAATCGTTTCTAATATTCTTATAGCGAAAACAGGGGATGGAACCTGAGGAGCCAACTTTTTGTTATTATTGTCAGTTATCTCACAGTACGATAACTGTTATCAGGTGTTCACATGTGAGTTTATTTGCCTTTTCATTGTGTTGCGTTTTATTGCTTTCTATTCTCATACAGTTCGTCATATATAGAGAATATATATTCTCAAAGTTTAGTAATGAATTTCTCTTAAAAGACAGTCATGAAATTCGAGACTTTATGAGTGTAAGATATAGATACGGGTTATTCAAGACCTTGTTCTGTTTTCTTTACTGAAGTCGTCGAAATATATGGTTAAACGTGTTAAATAGTGTGTTTTTTTTTTATTTTTGAAGCAGATCGATACCCTTCATCAAATTTCAGTACCGATGAAACTAACACAAACTCTGCCATCAGAAAGTAATATCATACTTAATGGCAGAAATATTAAACCGCTAGGAACAAAGTTTAACGGCATTTCCCTCGTCTTTGCGGATCGTTAAAATAAGTGGCAATTGGATACTAGGGTCAATTTAATCGGCTTATCCCTTCCTCCCAAATTGCTGGTCTTGTGCCAAGATATGAAACCATTATTATTATTATTATTGTTATTATTATTATTATTATTATTATTATTATTATTATTATTATTATTATTATTATTATTATTATTATTAAGGCAGCAAGCTATCAGAATCTTTAGAATGTCGGGTGAAATGCTAGATGTCATTTCGTCCGTATTTATGTTCTGAGTTGAAATTCCGCAGTGGTCGATAAAATAATTAACAGTCAAGTACTTGGGTTGCTACAAAAGACTAGCCCCAGCCCGCAAAAACAACATTCCAGGCTTTGTCCCTGTAGTACATAGGATTATTATTATTATTATTATTATTATTATTATTATTATTATTATTATTATTATTATTATCAATAATAATAATAATAATAATAATAATAATAATAATAATCTTATTATTATTATATTCCGCCGAGGTTGACTTTGCATTCATCCTTTCGGGGTCGATAAATTAAGTACCAGTTGCGTACAAGGGTCAATCTAATCGATTGGCCTCCTCTTCCAAAATTTCGGGCCTTGTGCCTAGATCAGGCAAAAATATAATGTGAAAACCACGTATTTGGATCGATGGTACGAATTTATCCAGTCCACACGAAAAATACTGTCTTCTGCCAAAATCAGAATAATGTATTCATTTGTGTCGCCCAACGTTCGAAGTTCAAATCCCAGCGAAGTCAACGTTTCAGTCTTTCGAGTTGATAAAATAAAGTGCCCGCCTTATCCGAGTTCTATGTGTTTGACTAAATGAAAATTGTTGGCGTTATTTCTAAATCAGGAACATTTCGTTATGTTGCGCAACGTTCTAAGTTCAAATTATGCCGTCGTCAACTATACCTTTTTGTGATTATAGGACTAATGAAAAAAAAAGGCATCGAAGGGGTGATGCAAACCATGCACGCACACAGGGATATAATATACTCTCTCTTTACTCTTTACTCTTTTACTTGTTTTAGTCATTTGACGGTGGCCATGCTGGAGTATCGCCTTTAGTCGAACAAATCGACCCCAGAGCTTATTCTTTGTAAGCCTAGTATTTATTCTATCGGTCTTTTTTGCCGAACCGCTAGGTTACAGGGACGTAAACACACCAGCATCGGTTGTCAAGCGATGTTGGGGGGACAAACACAGACACACAAACACATACACAGATGCACACACACACACACATATATATATATATATATTAGAAAAATTGAGGTAATCAGATCAGATGGTTCATATTTGTAGATATTTATTTATATATTACATTTTTTACATATATATCGTATCATATCATTCGGATTTCGGATTAGCGCTTGCTCCCATTCTAGTGGGCTTTTCAAATTGAAAAGCCCACTAGAATGGGAGCAAGCGCTAATCCGAAATCCGAATGATATGATACGATATATATGTAAAAAATGTAATATATAAATAAATATCTACAAATATGAACCATCTGATCTGATTACCTCAATTTTTCTAATATATAATACCTGTATATCATCTCCAAACCTTCCGATACATATATATATATATATATATATATGTGTGTGTGTGTGTATATATATATATATTATATATATATATATATATACATACATATATACGATGGGCTCCTTTTAGTTTCCGTCTACCAAATCCACTCACGAGGCTTTAATCGACCCGAGGCTATAGTAGAAGGTACCATGCTGTGGGACTGAACCCGGAACTATGTGGTTCGTAATCAAGCTACTTGCCACACAGCCACTCCTACACCTATAATTTAACTTAATAAATATATGCTCAGACGAATTCATATTTCAACAAAATGACATCAAGGATCATTTCCCCCTGCTTATCGCTTATGCATATGTAACAAAGACAAAAAGACGTTTTGATTAACACGTCCGCCAAAATTTAATGACTTCTGGCCACTCACCCAATAAATATTTCTGCCAAATTTGGTGAAAATCCGTTAAGCTATTTTCCAGTAATTTTGCAATTACACAGACAAAGAGACAAAGACTAGCGGCTACAATACCCTACATTCGCTTACGCGCGCAGGTTAATGGTGAGTAGGCAGCTATATACTGGGATCGACGTTATCGAAAGTAGACTCTTCTCTCGAAAATAAGGCTTTCTATCTAGACTAGCAAGAATTATTTTGCTACGGTTCTTTAAAATATTGTGTTCAAAATTGTCTCATTATCAAACGGAAATATTCTATGAAACTTGGACTAAATTGAGAATACCATTTATAAAAAATATTCAGATACCTTCAGAACCCTATACCTACATGCAGCTTATAAAGAAAGATTAAATGTACTGGCGAACCAATTCCGAGTATCTGTTAATGCAAAGCAATCGATATATAACACTTTTTTTTCTCTACTGCAAGAGAGAGGATACTTGAAATTTAGGGGAAGGAAAAAAATCGATCACATCGGCGCCACTGCTGGACTAGTACTTATTATCTCGTCGGCGGAATTTCAAACTCATAACGCAAAGCCGGAAGAAATGACGCTAAACACTTACTTTATCCGATAAGCTGACGATTCTTATTTCTTTACTGCCCAAAAGGGGCTACACACAGAGGATGACAAAACAAACGGATTAAGTCGATTATATCGACCCCAGTGCGTAACTGGTACTTATTTAATCGACCCCGAAAGGATGAAAGCAAAGTCGACCTCGGCGGAATTTGACTCAGAACGTAGCAGCAGACGAATTACCTATTTCTTATTACCCACAGGGGATAAACACAGAGGGGACAAACAAGGACAGACATAGGTATTAAGTCGATTAAATCGACCCCAGTGCGTTAATGGTACTTATTAATCACCCGAAAGGATGAAAGGCAAAGTTGACCTCTGCGGAATTTGAAATCAGAGCGTAGCGGCAGACCAAATACCTATTTCTTTATTACCCACAAGGAGCTAAACATAGAGGGGACAAACAAGGACAGATATAGGTATTAAGTCGATTACATCGACCCCAGTGCGTAACTGGTACTTATTTAATCGACCCCGAAAGGATGAAAGGCAAAGTCGACCTCGGCGGAATTTGAACTCAGAACGTAGCGGCAGACGAAATACCTATTTCTTTACTACCCACAAACACAGGGGCTAAACACAGAGGGGACAAACAAGGACAGGCAAACGGATTAAGTCGATTACATCAGCCCCAGTGCGTAACTGGTACTTAATTTATCGACCCCGAAAGGATGAAAGGCAAAGTCGACCTCGGCGGAATTTGAACTCAGAGCGTAGCGGCAGACGGAATACCGCTAAGCATTTCGCCCGGCGTGCTAACATTTCTGCCAGCTCGCCACCTTTTGGTGCAGTATCATGTATATATTAACATCTGAGTTACGTCCATTCATCCATATCCTCCGTTCCCTGTTCCTGGCATGGTCATTGTACAAGAGTTCTGTGACAACTCTTCTAGGGTAACTCAGCAGAAACAACCATCATTACATTTTCTGGCTGGATGCCTAGCATGACATATTGAGTCTATTGACATTATACCCAGCCATTTTGCCTGTTTTCTAACATTAGACCTCTTGACAGCTGACTCAGCATTATACGTAGCATTGATTACATACTTTTAAGAAACGTATTAACACCACAACGTCCAATTTCACGCTCTTCCAAATAATAGAGCATTCTTCTTATTTTCATTAGACAAAGCGACACATATTTTGTTAAAACTTCAATGCGTTACTTTATTTTATATTGTTTCTTACTTTTCTGACTTATTTTTCTTGATTGAAATAAAAACAGTAAACAAAAGATTAACTGTCAGAATTCCTGAAGTTATTTAAGTCGACTGTGACCACCATTCGTCTTTATCTTTATATATTGCCATTTAGTCTCGTCAAAGGAAATCATTTTGGTTCTTCTTTGACTGGATCTTTAATTCAAGACACACATCCTGAACGCTAGAAATGATCAGAATATTTTTTATCCCGTTTTATGTCCCTGCTCCATAAAGTGTCCGCTCGATAGTATTTTATTATATTGTATTTTATGTTTATATTTATATTGCTTATTTATTCACAAAGTTTCATTTTCTCGCTTTCTCACGAGCATCAGTCATACATAAAAGATACATCATTACAGACAGTTTTTCTTGAAAAGTTTACGCCCGCATATCTTGCATTAAGTTGCCAGTTATACAATCATAAAACTAAATCTGCTATAAACCAAGCTATAAAATACATAAATGTCTCAGACAGTTTCAAAATGAAGAATATTACTCTTGCATGGTACTGGATTTATTCTCAATGGGACGCGAAAATATATTAAGAATCTACCGGTGTTCACTGCTGTGAATATCTCTGCCATTTTATAGTTAATAAGCAAGCTAATCATTTTAGTTCTACGTTGTCATTGTTTTCATATATAAATGACTATACAGTAAATTGTGACGCCATTAAATTGTCAAGAAGTGATAATAAACATTATAAGGGTGGCGGTCTGATATAATCGTTACAGCGACGGATAAAACACTGTGCTGTATTTGTTTGAGCAACTGAAGTTCTGCATTCAAATCACGCCAATATCTACTCTGTCTTTTATTTTTCTGGGTCGATGAGAAATGAAAGGTAATGGCGAAATTATCGACATCCTTTCGGGGTCGATAAATTAAGTACCAGTTACGCACTGGAGTCGATATAATCGTCTTAATCCGTTAGTCTGTCCTTGTTTGTCCCCTCTGTGTTCAGCCCCTTGTGGGTAGTAAAGAAATAGGTATTTCATCTGTCTTTACGTTCTGAATTCAAATTTCGCCGAGGTCGACTTTACTTTTCATCCTTTCTGAGTCGATATATTAAATACCAGAGTTGTTGTTTCTTCCTTCTCGAGCCATGCCTGGCTCATAAGGGCCGGTTTCCCGGTTTACTTGGCGTATAGGATTCCCTATCTGGACGGGACACCAGTCCGTCGCAGGTGAGCTGCAAGATGCAGGAGGAAAGAGTGAGAGAAGGTTGTGGCGAAAGATTCAGTAGAAGTTTGTCATTACCTTCTGCTGGAGCCGTGTGGAGCTTAGGTGTTTCGCTCATAAACCCACACATCGCCCGGTCTGAGATTCAAACCCGCGATCCCTCGACCGTGAGTCCGCTGCTCTAACCACTAAGCCATGTGCCTCCACGATGAGATAGAGAACTAGTCGAATACTAAAGAAATGGGGTAGATATTATCAAGTTGCACTTACCATAGAATGAGACGACCGGGCGCGGCCCTTCAGGACGCAGGCAATTTGGCACGCGCCTGATCGTTTCATTCTATAACAGGAACGAGCTGATTATATCTACCCCACTACTTTAGTACTCGACTAGTACTCTATCTTATATTTCTTCGCATGTTATATCAACAGTATCACTAGAAATTGCTTAACGACATCATTGCAAGTTTGTGTTGATGATGTGTATATTGGAAACATTACTGCGCGTGTCTACAAATATTACGACGATCTTTCCAATATAATTCTTTAGCACATGACCAGCAATTTTTAAGGTCAAATGTCTTTGTCGATAACATCGATCGCAGTGTTCAGCAGTTATTCATTTCACCCATCCCACAAAGACGGACGCCAATGGTGACCCTGTCGCAATCTAAACTCAAAACGTAATGAGCCAGAAGGAATGCTGCTAAGCATTTTCTCCAACATGGTTACGTTTCTGTCAGATCGCTGCTTTATTTTTCGTTTCTGGATTTAGTCAAGACTTTTGAAAAGGTTGCAAGACGCAATGAAAATTTTAGGAAAATAAAAATATGAAATAAGTGGAAATTTCACCGGTGAGTGTGTTACATTATAAGGCACAAAAAAAAAACGACTCTCCCCAGACACAACCGAAGACGTTGCTTTATTGTCCTATCAATATAATAATGACATGAAGGCGACGAGCTGGCTCAATCATTATCAGACAGGACGAATGCTTAGCGTCATGACTTCAAACTCCTTACGTTTTCCATCGAAATTATTTCGAGACTGGTTTTTGCCTTTCATCCTTTGCACCACTCGAGCACTGTTGTCGATGTTAACAACTTGTTCCTTCCCCTCGGTCTCCTTGGCCCTTTACCAAAGTTAGAAATATTATAAAAATGCTTTCTAATATAGACATGAGGATTCAGTTGCTCGATAATTTGAATTTTCAGTACATCACATTGTCGTAGCTTTGAGTATTGCATGGTCATGTGAAATCTTAATTAGTTCTCAGACAGAAACAACACGATATTGCGGTTATATAGTTGAACTACGAGAACAAGCTACCCGAGGGTATTCTAAACATCTACGTCTTCTCCTTTTCAATCAAAATTTGAGAAAGGCGGCGAGCTGGCAGAAACGTTAGCACGCCGGGCGAAATGCTTACCGGTATTTCGTCTGCGTTACGTTGTGAGTTCAAATTCCGCCGAGGTCGACTTTGCCTTTCATCCTTTCGGGGTCGATAAATTAAGTACCAGTTACACACTGGGGTCGATGTAATCGACTTAATACCTATGCCTGTCCTTGTTTGTCCCCTCTGTGTTTAGCCCCTTGTGGGTAATAAAGAAATAGGTATTTCGTCTGCCGCTACGTTCTGAGTTCAAATTCCGCCGAGGTCGACTTTGCCTTCCATTCTTTCTGAGTCGATAAATTAAATACCAGTTGCGTACGGAGGTCGATGTAATTGACTGGTCCCAAAATTTCGGGCCTTGTGCCTAGAGTATGTCTAAATATTAAAGGCGGCTTGCTGGCAGAAACGTTAGCACGCTGGGCGGAGTGTTTAGCAGTATTTCGTCTGTCTTTACGTTCTGAGTTCAATTTCCGCCGAGGTCGACTTTGCCTCTCATCCTTTCGGTGTCGATAAATTAAGTACTAGTTGCATACTGGGGTCGATCTAATTGACTGAACCCCTCCCCGAAAATTTAGGACCTTCTGCCTAGAGTAGAAAAGATTATTTAGTGCTGCAGTATAGAAAAGATTTCTCTAAAGTAGCAGAGCGCAAGAAATTAAATATCGGTGATTTTGGCAAAGATAAATTCAATATAAACATGAATATATATATATATAGAGAGAGAGACAAAGAGACAGAGAGAGAGAGAGAGAGGGGAGAGAGAGAGAAGGAGACAAAGAGAGACAGAGATGTATTTGTATGCATACATAACTATATATATGTATACATGTATGCATTTCTATAATTGTCTGCGCATATATTTGTAAATGTAAGTATATATATATATATATATATAAGTATGCACACACGCACACACTCACGCACACGCACACATATACACACACGCATGTATGTTTATGCATAGACCTAATATTTGTCACAGAAATGGAAAGTAGGTGGGAAAAAAAACACCTTCAACCGATCACGAAAATCATCCATGTGTAAGTAACAAGCTGATTCTGGAAAGAGGTAACTGTCCATTCTCCTCAAACTACCAATGCCAAACAGATTTAATGTATAATTAGAAACAGTTCTCGTGAACAGAATTTGTCCCTTGCTGAATATTTTTCATCTACGCACGGAACCCATACCTCATATGTCTCACTTTTGAAAATAAACGGTGTTTGTGGCTAATGGAACAGAAAATGTTATTGCACACGATTATGCCTGATTAGAGCGCTGACTTATACTTCAATGTATATTTCCTTTGGGGCATACATGCTCGGTACGACAATTATGCTGACATATACACAAGATATCATCGGCAAAAATGTTTCTAGTCTCTCTCTGATATCTATTTTGATATGCTGAAATCAATGTTACCCACAAGTAAAAACTTTTGTAAATTATGTACATAGAAACGACATCGATGCTGAAATAAACAGGTTATAAAAATGTGATCTCAGGGGATATCAGTTGGCACAATTATGAGGAGGCAGTGAACCAACCCGTAATTACAATTGATGTGTTCGCACTATTACGCAGAATCATAAAAAAAGTGGTTACCGGTATTAAGCTCTCGAAATACCAAAAATGTACAGAAAATATGTAGGGCCTAAAATCAGTGGAAATTTATGTGCCAAGAAAATATGCAGTGGTAAAGGAGACAACACGGGTAAGGAAGGAATGCAGATTGCATGTTGTACATAACTTGGCAACGCTTTGAAATATCAGAAGAATATAAATAGATCAGAAAACCCGAATTAATAAGTACGAGTTACTGGGAAACGTTACCATTAAGACCAATCAAGCACTGAAGATTTAGTGAAGTATTTAATGGTTCTTTAATAATGACATCTGCACATAATAACTGTTATAATACTGGTATGTTCTTATATCGTTGGGATGCATTTTTAACAAATATATGATCAGCTGAATATAGCACAAATTGGGCTGAAGCCATAGCAACTGAGAGAAAGAAAACGTGATGCAGAATGGATAATGCTGTTGGGAGATATCGTTGGCTCTTACTTAAACGAAACATTTTTCTCTGTTCTATACAACACGCGTCAGTATGACATGATTCAATAGCAAAACGAAAGATTTGTTCGTATATTCTCAATAACTATTACAGCTGCCAAAAATAAATGATTAAATAAGTGCATCGGCTGAAAAAGGATGGCAAAGAATGAAATGGTTTCACCACACCACCAAAAGCGTTATGAATAAAGAAACTCTCATCTCTATTGTAGATGGCCTATTATTATTATTATTATTATATTATTATTATTATTATTATTATTATTATTATTATTATTATCATTATTACTATTATTATTATTATTATTATTACTATTACTATTATTATTATTATTATTATTGTCATTATTATTATTATTATTATCATTACTATTATTTAAGGCGGCGATCTGGCAGAATCGTCAGTACGCTGGGCGAAATGCTTTACGATATTTCGCCTGCCACTACGCTCTCAGTTCAAATTCTGCCGACGTCGCCTTTGCCCTTCATCTTTTCGGGGTCGATAAATTAAGTACCACTGAAAGACTGGGGTCGATGTAATTGACTAGTCCCCTTGCCCATATATCGAGATTTGTGTTTACGGTAGGAAGGATTATTATCATTATTATTATTATTATTATTAGTAGTAGTAGTAGTAGTAGTAGTAGTAGTAGTAGTAATGCTGTTGTTATTCGACAGTCAACTGCACAAACAGATTCTTTCAAAAAATGAGAAAAATCTATTTAAACAATGGAAAAATGAATAAAACCGGTTTGGGAAATATATTTTAATCGATCTCCTCCGCTATCTTTTCAACCTTCTTCTACAACTAGTATTAGCATTTCATTTTTCCTAACACACACACACACCCCACACACAAGTGGGGTATACTACACCACCCAGCACTTCTAAACATTGTGAGGGACAACTCCTTATGTCATAAGTTCATAAGATTACTTTATAGCATTCGGACGGAGGCCAAATGTTTTGTATGTTCTTTGGTGGGAAAATTTAAGTCCAGTTACAACTACCATATTTCTACGTTTAGGCTCCCATGGCAAGTGAAAAAAAAACCCTCTCAGCATTTATGTGGAGACTATAAACATCAACTACGATATAAAATAGCAGATCCTTTCTAAGACAATTCTTTATAATAACGAGTCAAAACAAAGTCCCATATGTTTGCTGGAAAACATTTTATCTTATACAGAGCCTAAGAACCTCTTGGCACTGTGTAAATATCAATTTTAGATAATATCCACATTCTAAACTATACATCTTAGACGGAATTAATTATAAACCATGGGATAGACCATAACCTACTCCAGTCTGGATCATAAAATTTTCGAAATTTGTAAAACTTCAAAGTAAATTATCGTCCTTGATGTACTCTTTTTCAAAATACGCGTGCGCAGGAAAATATCGCTTGCACGCTATTAAACTGTCTTGTTGACTATAACAGTATGAAAATGGAAGCATAAATTTAATATATTGACCAGCAAAAAAGCTAGCAGCTAAATTTCACTAGGTTGTGGGCTATTTCTTATACGTAATAATATACTTACGTCACTACTTAATCGAGTGCTATATTACTTGTTAAATTTCATACCACATGCTGAAGCACGAGCGCAGAAGCATACATATATAGTCATAGAAATTTATATATAGAATATATACAGACACGCATATGCACACATAATCATGTACGAACGATCGCATGTGATTAAATGTAAAGTAATTGAGGAATTCTTACCTTATATGAATGGATCGAATAAATGTAGACTTTGTTTGGCTGAAAGAGGGCAGATCCTGTTTAGATCTAAGATCCCTAACTCTCTATTGAACTCCAGGTCAGAAATATTCAGTGGTTGCATGCATATTTATAAATATACTTTGAAGAATTGGAAAATTCCGCGTATTCCTGACTGGCTTGATATCTTTCCAGCCTTATCATTTAAAGTCTAAGGAGGATAGTTCTTTTACCTTCTTACTTCTTACTTTTTACGTATTAGTTTCTGTTACATACATATCTGTATGTATATATATATATATATATATTTATATATATATATATATATATATATATAATATATATATATATATATATATATATATATATATATATATATATATATGTAGTAATAAAATGTGGCACGGAAGAACGACGAGGGCACATAGGGAAGGCAGCCAAAAAACAAACCACACAAAAGGATGAGGATGTGCTCAACCCTCATCAGCTATCAAACAAAGATCATCAGAATTTCGACACCTTATCGATATTTCTTAATTCGGTGGCATCGACAGCAGAATTCTTCTGGAGTATAAATGAGCCAACATAAAGACAGGAAGAGACAGATTGTTGATATTTATCATGATACAAATGAATATGTGGTACGAAATGGTAGTATTACAACAAAAATATGATGAAAAATATACACAAGCTATAACCGTATGGAGTTTATATGTTCAAAACATACATATGTGCTACGTACGGAAATAGCCGATGTACATACCGAATGGCATTCATATGTCCAGGAATTACATAAGCGCAATGGGTAAACTTACATGATGTGTAAATGGTAAATGGTAAAATGAGCCTTAAGCGAACGTTATTGTAAGCGAAAATATTGTGTAAGTGTTAATGATTCCCTTTATCTTTGACCATTACCATTTGATTGGAAAATGATTTCAGTTAAATTGTCTTGCTTTGTGTTTTATGTTCCTGCTTTCTGGACCGACAAGATTTTTTCACTTATCAATCTTATATTTTGTTTCATTTATTTGACATATGGAAGGAGAGAGTGCTGCACCAGCTCTTTGTTCGTTGTCGTTTTCAACTGAGTAGATGAAAGCAATGTCAAATAATAGAGTACCTTGCTCAAGGTGATAATACACCATCCGTACTAGGAATCGAACAACGTAAGACATAGTTTTTTGTGAGCGGAACACCCTCTTCACTGGGTCACATGTTGCTATGACACAATTGAACAGATATCTTTCTCTTTATATATGAGTAAATTTTATAAGACTATGTTCAAGAACTATTTATCTTATTGGAGGTCACCCCTAAGAAAATGGTGTGCAAACATCGATAAACACGTTTCAAACAACAACTCAGTTTGTTGGGACACAGAAACGAAATACAAATGCAAATAATTGAAGAGAATTTAGACTAAAATAGGATTAAAATGGCGACGGAAGATTTAAAAACAAGTAAGATTATATCTGTCAAGGAGATAAAAAAAAGAAGGACGAGACTTCTTGATAGAAGATAGGAGGCTCCAGATCTGACGCTCCACTTCAAGAGTTGGCAGGAACAGTGAAAGGATGATTATTGTACAGAGACATCAAAGGATGGTGAGGTGGAAGAATCGTTAGCACGCCGGAGATAATACTTAGCGGCATTTCCCGTGTCTCTATTTTCTGATTTAAAATTCTGCCGAGATCGACGTTACCTTTCACTCCTTCGGGGTCGCTGAAATAAGTACCATTTGAGTAATGGGGTCGATCTAATCTACTAGCCTCATCCTCTAAAAACAAATTCAGGCTTTTTGTCTATAGTAGAAAGGATTTTTCGAAAAATAATTTATTTAATGATTAACCAAGAGATGATCAGAAGAATGTTCGACAGAACAATGGCGTTAGAAATAATTATAGAATAAAGTAATGAGTAACGATGAAAGACAGGTTGAAATTTAATTTCTAAAGTGTTTTCTTTTCAAAACAAGAAGTTTGCTATCACAAGTAATTACAATATACTTCATAATATGTATCTGATTAATGCAACACGCTTCGAGAAACATGGCTTCTGTGATGTTCGTGGTTTTTTCAGCTTAATTGGAATGTATGAATTAAAAATATATTTCCTTTATAGACCGTCCTTTACCAGAAATACATGGAGGAATTATTCTTTCAAGTCCTAGCTCAAACACACGTTTTAAAAATATAACTTTATATTTAATCATATATAATCAAATTTAATTAATAGTATGTATCTGAGGGTCACTACGATGGATGAAACGCAAATTCGATCACACGGTTAAGTATAAGAACGTTAAGAGAGCTATAAGATGACAATACTGCACAGCAACATAGAAGTTTTGCGTTATCTTCGTTAAGATCTTTTACCATAGTAAGTTCAAGATCCGTAGAAGTCAACGTTTAATTATATGATGAGTAAGGTTTCTAACATAAACACCAGTCATATACAGTTATTGATACAACCAATATGTCCCATTACAAAACTTGTAACCCGTTGACGATATCAGAAAT
The DNA here is from genome assembly GCF_006345805.1 of Octopus sinensis. NCBI lineage: Eukaryota > Metazoa > Mollusca > Cephalopoda > Octopoda > Octopodidae > Octopus > Octopus sinensis. The sequence goes on from NC_043008.1 coordinate 56,896,191, forward strand.
GAATATGTCAGCGTTACGAATCATTTTAAAATAAATTATTGCGACAACTATTGCAATGCATTCTAAGTTTGGTGCTGCTTTTCACTTCCCAACAGTCCACGAAATTACTAAATTACCATATCTATCTGGCTTAGCATATATGAATAATTATCTCGTTAAATGTTTGGTGTATGTAACATTTCTGCAATAGTGAATACCAAATGTTGCGGTTATCAAATTTACTACTGCGAAGAGTATAATTGTAGTACGTATGTCACTAGAATAACGAAGTGCAGCTTACAACTAAATACTAGGTTGTGTTTGGCACTTTCTCTATAAACTATAATCATTAGCTCTCTACGACATTTATGAGCAAACGATCCCAATATATATTGTCTATACTTTCAAAATATGCACATAATCTTGTCATTTCCATGAACAAAATAAACCCACAAATACACACATATATATGAAGAGAGTGACATAAATATATATACATATATACAAACCATATAGGTGTACATATACAAACACACAAGCACACACACACACACACATATAAGTATTGATATTAGTGTTAGAACAAGTGAATGTTTTGTTCCTTGGTTTTTTAATATAAAGGCTTCCATGTTTCCAAGGAAATAAAATGAAATCAGAAAATAAAATATATAATTTATGTATTTGCGTTATTTTCAGAATTCAAAAATCATTCTGAAGCGCTAGACGGAAAAATTTACTGTTATAGCATAAATATTCTATTTCATTGTACTATATTTTAATTTATATTATGCTATTTCATTTCTCTGGAAAGTTTGCAATTTTTCGAAACGTGTATTTATAACTAAACTAAGGCAGAAATCCTTCATTTCTTATTAACATTATTGTTTTTACCATCATCCTACAATACACTACAGTATACTCTACAACTAACGTATGCCGCCTCTACACACACACGCACTCGTATATGTATGTATGTAAGAATATGTGTATATATATATATAAAATTAATAAATATTAGGGTAGCAAAAACGTTTTAGAAAAATTATTTGCTAAACGTGGTCTAGCGAGAAGAAAAGATTAGTCAATAGACTATATATTATTCATATAAAAATATAATGTACATTTATACACACAAGATGGCCATAACAGGAAATCTGACCCGCTAGAAAGAGTAGTTAAACTATTAGTGGTTTGTAGTTTAATTACTCTTTCTAGCGAGTCAGATGTCCTGTTATGGCCATCTCTTATGTGTTTAAATGTACACTGTATTTATATATCTAATATAATATATATATACATATACGAAGTGGTATCAAAACGGTCCCGGACTAGTCCTATAGTGCGCCAACAGATGGCAGCACACGGTTCCCATCGTGAGTTCCTAGTCAAAAATAGAATGTCATCGCTTCCGCACGCGCCGTATTCACCAGATTTTGAACCAGCAGAATTACATCTCTTCCCCAAGATGAAGAAACAGCTCGATCGCTGCCGTTTAACACCGTTGTCAAGATGCAAAACGAATCACAGAATGTCTTCGACTCGCTTATGATAAACTGCTTCTAGGACGGATTCTAAAAGTGACAGGAACGTGGGATCGGTGTTTCGTTGCCCAAGGTGACTATTTCACAGGCGAGGAGTGGCTGTGTGGTAAGTAGCTTGCTTACGAACCACATGGTTCTGGGTTCAGTCCCACTGCGTGACACCTTGGGCGAGTGTCTTCTACTATAGCCTCGGGCCAACCAAAGCCTTGTGAGTGGATTTGGTAGACGGAAACTGAAAGAAGCCCGTCGTTTACATGTATATATATATATATATATATATATATAATATATATATATATATATATATATATATATATATATTATATATATATATATTTATATGCATGTGTGTGTATATATTTGTGTGTCTGTGTTTGTCCCCCCACCAACATTGCTTGACAACCGATGATGGTGTGTTTACGTCCCCGTAACCTAGTGGTTCGGCAAAATAGACCGACAGAATAAGTACTAGGCTTACAAAGAATAAGTCCCGGGGTCGATTTGCTCAACTAAAGGCGGTGCTCCAGCATGGCCACAGTCAAATGACTGAAACAAGTAAAAGAGTAAAAGAGTAATCCGGGAACATTTTCATATCACCACGTATAGGAATATGACAATTTAGGTAGATTACAGAATAGTGTATTGGTAAGAATAATCAGGTTAGACTTTAAGTAACGTCTTTTGCTATAAAGAAAGAATATCAAGAAATTTGGTAGGTTTAACGACAGCGAAAACCAGGACTCAGTCAATCAAAAATTACCTTTATCTACTACAGTTCAGAAAAAGGAATTGATGGAATAACCACCATGCTTAAAAAGTAAGTACTAAGCTAATTTATGCAACTAAACCCTTCCGAATAGTGCGACAGGATAGTCGCCGCTCAATGACTGGAACAATTAAGATAAAATATATTTGGTTAAATAAACAGCAAATACACGAAGATAGTTCATTCTTGGTAGTCGTAAATGAATTAAGGAAACTTTAAAGAGGCCATGAGCAACATCCCCACCCCATGGGATTTTCTGAAAGGCACACCAATGAAAAATTACATTTATTTATTATTATGTGATCCTCTAGATGATGATCCATGTCTCGTGAGTCCCACTTCTAGAAAAATGTGGCCCATTACCTATTTAGTATATAGATAGGTGTAAATTTGTAGTTGTATGATATTTATAAGAACTCGGTATAATATTTCCTACATAATACCAAGGCAATCATCAAATTTGTCATTTTCTTCACACGAGAAGAAACATACACTGTTATGTTAAAACTGGAGAACTCTATGTAGGTGAAGAACAGAGTGCAATAAAAATCTGCATAGATAGTCATTTCGCTTCCCTTACGGCGATAAAGCCAATGGAGGAGATATGGATATAGCAACATTCCCATTCTTCTCACACAAATATGCAAGGTTGAAGTTAAGATCGACAACATGGCACATTTTATCTTATTCTGTGGCAAAATCGCCTCTATATTCTGTGTTATTTGGAAGCACTCCGTCGGTTACGACGATGAGGGTTCCGGTTGATCCAACCAACGGAACAGCCTGCTCGTGAAATTAACGTGTAAGTGGCTGAGCACTCCACAGACACGTGTACCCTTAACGTAGTTCTCGGGGATATTCAGCGTGACACAGAGAGTGACAAGGCCGGCCCTTTGAAATACAGGTACAACAGAAACAGGAAGTAAGAGTGAGAGAAAGTTGTGGTGAAAGAGTACAGCAGGGATCACCACCATCCCCTGCCGGAGCCTCGTGGAGCTTTAGGTGTCTTCGCTCAATAAACACTCACAACGCCCGGTCTGGGAATCGAAACCGCAATCCTACGACCGCGAGTCCGCTGCCCTAACCACTGGGCCATTGCGCCTCCGCATCCTGTGTTATATATGAGTTATGAAGATACCGACCAACATAACTGACTAATTCGATTGTCATTTGCTTGTCTGCAATCAGATTAAGAATATATTAGAGATCATAAAGCCTTGTATGTCAAACTAAAAGCATTCTGTAAAGAATCCTTCCCCAAATAAGAAAGTAAACACTACCAACCAACATATAAATGAATATAAATGAATATATATATATATATATATATATATATATATATATATATATATAATATATATATATATATACATACACACACACACGCACGCATATATATATATATATATATATATATATAATATAATATAAATAATATATAAATATACGCATATATACATATATGTACATACCTCCATATATATATACATGCACATATGGGTACAGGACATCAAAAAACGTTGAACACGCATCTTTTCCAAGTAAGTTTTACCTATATATATATATATATATATATATATATATATATATACATGTTCCTGTGTGTAATAGTATTTTATAAGGAAATAATTATTAGCAAGCATGGGGATTTTAGTACACTACAATCCTAAGGCGTAAGTTTAATGCGTTTGTTCTAGAAATCCAATATTATGGAATGTACCATCATCATAAACGCGTTTTCGATAGAAATTACAGAGCGAAACAGCCAATGTAGCTTCTGGAATTATTTAAAATAAATACAGAAACGTTGATTCTCTAGATCTCACACTGTTTAATCAATCTAATGTTAGCATAACGTACTCTGTGATCGTGTACTAAGATCTTAGGGCGATTCATCATATCATCAGGTACAAAAGCTGCTTTCGTACCTGCTGTGTTTTGACGTATGTATATTTCCATGAATTTTACATGACCGACCAAACTCAAATAAAATCTTGCAATTAATATGTAGATATCCAATAATGCAACTGAATATTTTTCGTATTTCGTTGAACTTTCTTTCATTTTGTGCCTGTTAACTCTAATTTATAGTATATGGATTTAGAGGCTTCGAGAACGAGAAATAAGTTTCATTTTTGTTCTTGAACGGTGATTTTTGAAGTAGCTAATGCTATAAACTTCGGTTCAAAAAATCTTTATATAAAAAAGTTGAAGGCTTTGTTTCTTATAACGCCAGTCATGTAGACAGATCTGCGTTCGTGTCCCACGGGTAGGCTTCGATTTTTTCTCTCCGTTGTCTATTTTAACTCATATATACACGTTATTATTTATAACTTTATCTGCTTCGAGATTCACCATTCCAAGAACTAAAAGTCTTATATCGCAAAATGTGGTTTTACAGAATTAGGCTTTTTGCAGCATCAGTTATTCTCTCCACAAATACTGGTTTCAAATTTTGACACAAGGCCAGTAATTTCGGGGTTACATGTTAAGTCGATTACATCTACCCCGTTGTTCAACATGTACTTTTTTTATCAACACCGAAAGGATGAAAGCCAAAGCCGACCTCCACAGAATTTGAACGTAGAACGTAAGGAAGGTTGAAATACCGCTAATTATTTTACCTGTCGTTCTAAAGATTCTCTCAGCTCACTGCCTTCACTCACAAGAAATAGTGATTTCAAATTTTGGCACAAGGCTTATAATTTCGGTTCGGCGATTGAAATCGAACCCAGTGCTTCACTGGTACTTATTTTCTGAACCCCTAAAGGATGAATGACAAAGTCGTCTTCGGTGGAATACCCTCAACAAATATTGACAACATAGGCGCAGGTGTGGCTGTGCGGTAAGTAGCTTGGTTACCAACCACATGGTCCCGGGTTCAGTCTCGCTGCGTGGCACCTTGGGCAAGCGTCTTCTACTATTGCCTCGGGCCGACCAAAGCCTTGCAAGTGGATTTGGTAGACGGAAACAGAAAGAAGCCCGTCGTATATGTATATATATATATATATGTGTGTATATATGTGTGTGTGCGTGTTTGTGTTTATGTCTGTCCCCACAACATCGCTTGACAACCGATGCTGGTGTGTTCATGTCCCCGTAACTTAGCGGTTCGGCAAAAGAGACCGATAGAATAAGTACTAGGCTTACAAAGAATAAGTCCCGGGCTCGATTTCCTCGACTAAAGGTGGTGCTCCAGCATGGCCGCAGTCAAATGACTGAAACAAGTAAAAGAGATAAAAGAGTAACATAAACACAAGACCTCGTACATTTCCCGTTAATTTTTTGTTTGTCTGGTTGGGGTATTGATTATATCAATTCTACTACTTGATTTGTTGATGTCATAAGAATTTAGAATCTTCGAGAGAACTTAAAATAATTCTGTTTAGGAACAGTGGATCTCGAAAGAAAAAAAGCTATGAATAATACCGTGTAAATGTATTGGATTGGAAAACAAGTTTGATAGAAAATGTTGAAGGGGGCCATTCGCACTAATACATTATTTTACTAGTACATTAGTTCATCTTCTGCAAAAGTGTGAAAGACAAACTCCACTTGAGCGAGATTTGGACACTAAATGTGAAGGGTCTTGATATGAATACCGCAAATTATTTTAATATCCACCCCTATAAGTTTGGAATTTTAGAAAATTCCCTTAATCCATCGCTTCTTTGTTAAACAATTATTATAACTAATTTACTACAGCACCAAGACATGGTATATTGTTATTATTCAACCAATGTAGAAAGTAAGCTATACTTCATCATATAGATCCCTTAATTGATGCATCTAGTCGTTGGAGCGCCCCTCTAAATGCTTTCATTGTTAGCCGTTGTCACTGGTCTCTGCTATGCCATGCCTAGCAGGTTCGCTGCATCGTGACGTATGTAGTCCTTGATATTAGCAAACCAGTGTTTACTCTGCCTGCCCCTCTTTCAGCCTCCCTCGACTTTGCTCTGAAGAATGGACAGGGAGTTGTGGCGGGATATATGACCGGAAGCTATATTTAGGGAATATTAAATCAGACATGGCTATGTGACTGAAAATGTCGCTTTGCAATAGCATGGTTTGCTTTCGATCCTTGTTTCTTGGGTTCAGTCCTTGTTTCAAGCCACTGTTTCTAGTATATCGAACTACAAAGATCTGATCTAAACACTTACGACGATATGGACTCCGCAAAAGTATTGAAGCGGCGGGTGTGTTTAACAGAATGATAGATTGCCATCAGACAAAACAGAAACTATTCTTCAACGAGATTTCCGACAACCAAATTTCACCTGCGGGTCTATAGTCGAATGGAAGCTGTTGCAGACGATACTTTCCAAAGTTCTCATTCAGAGAGTCGAAAGACGAAATTACAAAGTTGCAAAATGAATTTTTGTAACCACATATATATGTGTGCAGAAGGAATGGAACACAGATTGATAGAAAGAGAGTGGCGTATGCGCTACGTTAGAGGGAGAATTTATGAACTATCTCCATGTGTAAAGTTGTAGTAATGAGGGGTTTCTTCTTATTGAGAATAATCACCGTGATCACCGTGACCGACCAGGCCATCAGATGTTGTTACACATCGCTGGTCACAATGCGTTTCGCATTGTTTTAGCCTTCAAGTGACGCCAACCCCGCTGGCTAAGCGAGCAGGCCAATAGAAAAAAAGAGTGAGAGAAAGTTGTGGGAAAAGAGTACAGCAGGGATCGCCACCACCCCCTGCCGGAGCCTCGTGGAGCTTTAGGTATTTTCGCTCAATAAACACTCACAACGCCCGGTCTGGGAATCGAAACCGCGATCCTACGACCGCGAGTCTGCTGCCCTAACCACTAGGCCATTGCGCCTCCACATTGAGAATAGGACAAAAGAGAATAAGACCTGTAACACAGGTGGGGATCGACTGCAGGCAACCTATCAAGGCTATACGGTGCAACATAGAAGTATAATCATATATTGGTTGTTACGAATTAGTACAGCAGTTACATAATCCTGTTGATAACCAAGCGGTGTTCGTTTTTAATGTGTTTTGCGCTGAGTTCAAATCCCGTCGGGGGATATTTTATATTTCGGGCTACGAGATCGATATTAAAGTACCAGTGAAGTACAAGGTTAATTCCCACCTCACTTCCCCGTCTCTCCTTTCCACTCCATCACTTTCTCTCTATCCCGTTTTCTCACTCTCTCCCTCCGTCAATCTCTCGCTCAGATTCTGTTAAGTTGAAGGGATCAAGTAACACTAGGGTTCACATCGCCACCCTAACAGCCCTGCCGCCCTGAATGTACGTACTCGACATGAAAGAGATTTTTAAAGTATACTATTTACAATATCAACTTATATATATATACATATATACATATATATATATATATATATATATATATATATATACATATATATATACATACATATATACATATATATATATATATATATATATATATATATATATATATATATATATATATATATATATATATATATATATAAAGTTAATCCAAACATGAAAACACAAAGAGAAAACGCAACAACGTGAGGACGTGGAACAAGTATAGTGTTATTGGACGCTCAGAAAAGGAAACAAAGAAGGAGGAGTTAACGTTTCGAGCGGAGCTCTTCGTCAGAAACATAGGAAAAAGAAAAGTTGAAGGAAGGGAAGACGGAGAAAAAAAATCGCCAACGATACACATACTGTCACATATTGAATATATATATAGATATATATACAATACACACACACACACACACACACACACACATATATACATATATATATATATTAGAATCAATAAACGCATTTAAACGTTGGTTGAGAATTTAAGTGATATCTAATGAATTTAACAAATCCACTCAGACTCAAGGCAATTAACTCTGCTATAAATTATACTTAAATCTCAAACGCATTCCATCGTAAAATAAATTGAGTTTTCAAGAAGCGATCCCCGAGCATTAAAAACATATTTAAAACAAATTAATCCACGTTTAGATCGTTGCGAACGCATACGAAAAAGAATATTTGCATAAATGAAGTTATTTATTTACAAGGATTTCTCAAAGCTATAGCAAACACAAACATATATATATATTATATATATATATATATATATATATATATATATATATATATATATATATATATATAAAACGATCGTAAAGTCACGTACGTAACTGCCAATGGAAGAGATTTGAAATAGAGACAAAATCTATTAAATTCCACAATTATGGAGCACTGAGATGTGAAATTCTTATATATATATATAATATATATATATATATATATGTAAAGAGCGAGAGTGTGTGGAGGGACCGAGGGATACGTAAAAACGCACTATTATAGAAAGAGTTAATTTTTATAGTTTTCTGTGGTTGAAGAGATTATATATTTATTTGAAGCACTTATGCAATTGAATCGACAAATACTCGGGCGTGTGTGGTTTATGAATATTAAAAGCCACGCAGATGGAAGTCAAATACGAATAAAAGAAGCGAAGTTCATATTAATAACAAAAGTAGAATCCTGATTCAGCTCTGCGCTTGATAATCATGACCACGCAAAACCGTCCAATGGCTTTGTGTGTGTGTGTGTGTGTGTGTGTGTGTGTGTGTGTGTGTGTGTGTGTGTGTGTGTGTGTGTGTGTGTGTGTGTGTGTGTGTGTGTGTGTGTGTGTGTGCGTGTGTGTATTCATCCTACATTTAATACGACTAGAAATCCACTAAGTCTGATAATATGCAACATATTTATTCTAGATGTGTTAGCAATTCTAATATCTTCAGAATTATTTCGTCTCATCTGCTTCTCTTTTTCTTTTCGTTCTACAATGAATCACATTCCACAATGGAAAAAATCAGACAATCCAAATATTTATTCATTATATTTAATTTCTATTGGTCTTTTAGTACTTCATTGCAAATTCACAACCGGAATTCTTCACTTTGTTCCAAACCAACGCTGCTTCAAAAAATGTTATAAGAAAAACACAAGTCACATCACAATAGAATAAATTAAAATAGTTGAATTTTTATCACCTTCGACATAAAGGAATGTTTCTATGTACATACATACATATATATAAACATAAACACATATATATATTCTGTATCCTACGCACATCACACGCAGACAGATCAATATATATATATATATATATATATATATATATATATATATATATATATATATATATATATATATATATATGTATATATATATAGATAGATAGATAGATAGATAGATAGATAGATAGATATGTATATACATATATATATATATATACTTATGCATATATACATGTATATATATGCATATATATATATAATGTATATACATATGCATATATATATATGTGTGTGTGTATATATATATATATATATAAAAAGAGCAATAAAGATTCAAGTTAATTTAAATGAATTTACTTGAATATGGTACCTAACTTAGATGCACCAAAAAAAAAAAAAAAAAAAAAAACTATACTGATTTAACAATACAGTAATGTGGGGTGATTATAAGCGAGAAAGAAGCAACAAGAATGGATAGGTTTTTAGTACGATCGTTTCATACAAGGACAGGTTTTATTAAAAGTTGCAAAGATTACAGCATATAAACGAGTCCCGTACTCATCAGCTAAAATACATGTAAGTTCTCTAGACATCCTAGTGTTTGAGGCTATACTCATGAAGTAATGTAGATAATTAAGTAACATAAACAGATTTCTAAAGTTCATTAAAGTTCTTTAAAGATGATGTACAGTCTTATCACAGAATTTTGATGCTATCAAAACTTTTTTAAAATTCTGTGATAAGACTGTACATCATCTTTAAAGAACTTTAATGAACTTTAGAAATCTGTTTATGTTACTTAATTATCTACATTACTTCATGAGTATAGCCTCAAACACTAGGATGTCTAGAGAACTTACATGTATTTTAGCTGATGAGTACGGGACTCGTTTATATGCTGTAATCTTTGCAACTTTTAATAAAACCTGTCCTTGTATGAAACGATCGTACTAAAAACCTATCCATTCTTGTTGCTTCTTTCTCGCGTATATATATATATATATATATATATGTGTGTGTGTGTGTATGTATATGGAGAAATATTACATATATACACACATATATATATAAACATATATACATATAAACGTTTCTTATATATAATATATACATATATATCATATTGGGGGCACAAAACATACATACACACATACATACATACAAATATTATAGCGTGACAGAAGGAAAATCTCAAAAGAAATGTATAAAAGAATAAACATACTAATTTTCTGAGGGATTAACCATCACTAAATAGAAGTGGATACAATGGCTTTCATTCATGTCTTTGTTTTATTGTCTTGTGTTAATTATATTCTCACTTTATAGTTGACACTTGACTCGATGATTTTAAATACAAGTCACGAAGCTTAGAATGAGTAAATGAAGAAAAAAATGCCTTTGATGAAAATTTTGATCATGATTTAAGTCTGGTGTCTCGTTCGATCGAATCGAAATTACATGAAATATTGATTGTAATGCATGCATCTGTCTCTCTCTATATATATATATACACATGTATATATATATATATATATATATATATATATATATATATATATACATATATATATATATATATATACATATATATATATATATATATATATATATACAATATGTTACATTACTCGGTAGTCAAGATAAAACTCTGAGTTTCAGATGCCGAAGTGGAAATCCACAACACCATCTCTTCGGTTATCTGGCTATTTGAAAACGTTATGAAAAAATACCGTTAAAAATGAAGGGAAATTACTCTGTTACAACTCTGCTTTGCCTGCGTACTTATACATCGCTCGCATTTTTCGTCATAAAAATTATATAAAAATACATAAAAATATATAAAAATATATAAAATCTTCTTGGGACATAACACAGAAAGCATGTTCTATCCGTTTTCTTTAGGGGACCAAAAACGTAACAGAAATTTAGTCACATGTGGGCATGATCCGAAAAGCTCTGTCCTTGTATTTAGACATGTGGTAGGGTCTAAGCTGCTTTTCCAGATAAGCCATCTCTCCATGTCGCATAAACCGCACCTTCCGCTGCCGTTAGTATAGGGCTTACATCTGGCAAAATCTTCCATTGTATGTTATAATCGACACCTTTATCTCTTAAAGACCAAATATGATTGGATAATTGTGTCGCTTTTCTTTTGTTCCAGTGCCTAAAGGTCAAAGTGTGGTTATTGAACCTGGCCTTGAAATTACCCTCTGTCAGGCCCACGTATTTCTTCGTCGAAACGGTGTCTTTAGTGGTTATAGAGTTTACGGTAGCTTCATATATGATGGTCTTGGACATGCAAGCTCCATTTAGCGGGCACAATTCTTTATTCCTGCATGAACAGCTGTTTTCTTCTTGTGTTTTTTGTATGTTATGATTGATTATGTTTTTAAAATTGGTAGTTGAACTAAAACTAATTTTTAAATTGTGTCTATTGAAGAGTTTCCTATAAGCATGGTTAACTGGAAAATGTCTATCTATCAGTGCTAGGAAATATTTACCTATATTGAAGGCCACCTCGGGTGAGTAAGGGGGCGTAAACCAGATGACCTTCCTATTTCTATTATTCCTTTTCCTTATTGTTGGGCTGGTGATAGTGTATATTTTATTTTTTCGCTAAAACCACTATCTTTTAAAGCTTTATTATAAACTGGGGCAACGCTATTGAAGATGTCCTCATTAGATGAGAGGTTAGAAATCCTCTTACTAATATTTTTAACTAAATTTTTGAATACTATAGGAAACTCTTCAATAGACACAATTTAAAAATTAGTTTTAGTTCAACTACCAATTTTAAAAACATAATCAATCATAACATACAAAAAACACAAGAAGAAAACAGCTGTTCATGCAGGAATAAAGAATTGTGCCCGCTAAATGGAGCTTGCATGTCCAAGACCATCATATATGAAGCTACCGTAAACTCTATAACCACTAAAGACACCGTTTCGACGAAGAAATACGTGGGCCTGACAGAGGGTAATTTCAAGGCCAGGTTCAATAACCACACTTTGAGCTTTAGGCACTGGAACAAAAGAAAAGCGACACAATTATCCAATCATATTTGGTCTTTAAGAGATAAAGGTGTCGATTATAACATACAATGGAAGATTTTGGCCAGATGTAAGCCCTATACTAACGGCAGCGGAAGGTGCGGTTTATGCGACATGGAGAGTTGGCTTATCTGGAAAAGCAGCTTAGACCCTACCACATGTCTAAATACAAGGACAGAGCTTTTCGGATCATGCCCACATGTGACTAAATTTCTGTTACGTTTTTGGTCCCCTAAAGAAAACGGATAGAACATGCTTTCTGTGTTATGTCCCAAGAAGATTTTATATATTTTTATATATTTTTATGTATTTTTATATAATTCTTATGACGAAAAATGCGAGCGATGTATAAGTACGCAGGCAAAGCAGAGTTGTAACAGAGTAATTTCCCTTCATTTTTAACGGTATTTTTTCATAACGTTTTCAAATAGCCAGATAACCGAAGAGATGGTGTTGTGGATTTCCACTTCGGCATCTGAAACTCAGAGTTTTATCTTGACTACCGAGTAATGTAACATATTGTATAGATAAATTTCCTCTATTTACATAATATTGAGGTCTCTTT
>NC_043008.1:56914139-56931639 GCF_006345805.1 Octopus sinensis
TGTTTACATCCACGAAACTTAGCGGTTCAGCAAAACTGATCGATAGAATAAGTACTAAGGTCACAAAAGTATAAGTCCTCTGGTCGAATAAAAGAACATATATATATATATATATACATTATATATATACATACATATATGCATGTATTTATGTGTCTACATTGCCGGATATTTCTGCAAAATTGATCGCAATTTGTTGTTAAAGGTATAAGAAGGTGGAGCGGGCTGATAACGTTAATACAAAATTTAGACGAAAGGAATTTTTCGATGAACAAGGTACTCATAGTATTTCTTGTTAAATCGATTCGTACGCATAAGTAGATAAATAGAATGTGTAGACTGTCGGGCAAATTGTCGCGTGATTTTTCGTGATGTCCATTTTCGTTCAAAATCTATTTTCGTTTTGGGTCGATAAAATAAGGACTACCAAAATCCTGGAACACATTGAGTAGTTTACGTTTTCCATTGAAATTGGTCTCTGTGTCGTTTGGTTGAAACTCGATTTTATAAACCCGATTCGATTGATTTCACTGTTCTTCCTTGGGGTTGCTTCAAGGCAAAGTAAATTAGAATGTAAAATAAAATCATAAAATAATGTTATCTGATTAGATTGTTTTGTAACAAGACAGAATATCATAAATCTGCCAGAAGATTTAGGATGAATTATGTCTCCCTGAATGTGTTATTGGCACTTTGTTATCGATCCCTAATGGAGACTTGTAATTCAGCGCAAATTGAACCCCTAACTTACTGAAACTTAACAAAACACGCAAAGAAAATTTACTAAAAGTGATAAATGGAAGCGGTTAATTGCCTCGAAAACTTGTTGAGTGCGTCACTAAAACCTACGTGTCACTTTATTCAGTCTATTTCAGTCAGAAATTTCGAGACGAGGAATATAGTCTGCCACACACCAACACATTTCTTTTTTCTTTCATTCTTTTTTTTTTTTTCTTTTTCTACTCTGACCGAACTAACAAATTCGGAAGTTTAAATGAGAAAGCTATAATTAGGCTAATTTGAAATCAGAAATTAAATGCCGTTTATATTTCCTTCTACAATAGGCGGAAATAATGAAATGCAAAGTCAACTTTATCGGAGTTTAAACTCCGAACGTACTGCCGGAGGATATGCTCCTAGGCATTTTGTCCGGCGTGTCAACAAATCTATCAGCTCACAACCTTGATTATCGATTATATATTAAAATCTAATGTTTTCTAACTTGTCACAAAAAATGTCACAAGAAGGTGTCTAACATATCACAAGAAGGAAAAACCGTAAAGTCGATTATATTGACCACAGTAGACGATTGAATTCTTTTATTTTCTTTACACTATTCTTTTGTTTTTCTTTTGTTCCCTCCAAAGAGATGAAATATAAATCTGTCTTTGCCAATATTAGAACTCAAAACGTACAGGTAAGTTAGTAAACACCGCCTGTCATTTTGCGGAGATAACCAATACGAAGCGGATTATTGCTGCAAAACACCATGTCTCAAAAGCTCTGCTGTGTAGAGTTAATACTAGATCGAACGCATTTTTATAACTGTATGACGTATAGCAACAGCTTTGTGCTTACACTTTTACGCCTTAAGTAACAGAGATTGAAAGAACACCACTGACAAAATTACTAGCAGCCTTGATATGTAATAAAAAAAGTTCTCATTCTTTAAAGCTATGCTTAAATATTGTTATTTATCATTTATTCACTTGAAAACTTAATATGGTTTCAGACTTATAAAAAAAGTTGTTATTGATGTCACTTAGCTCGAATCATCCATCTTCATTTCTTTATCGAAATAGATAAATGAGTGAAATTTTATAAAAAAAAAAAAAAAATTTAAAAAAAAACGAAAGAAACAATAAAATAAATAAACTTTCTACTGAGCTTCACGCTTGTGATTTAAAATGGACATAATTCTGATATTAGCTTCTCAACATTACATTTTAATCAGATTTATTTAGAATATAATCGATTACTTTTTAACAGAAATGTATTGATTTCTTTTAGCAAGCACCGGTTTGTATCATTGTTTAGGTATCTAATTATTTATTTACTTTTTAGATTATTTCTTAAAAACTTATGAAGTTCATTTAGTGAAATTGCAGACAGTATCTTACCAATATTTCATTGTGTGTATGATAAAATGAGAATAAATTTAAACTCGCTTTAATTTTGCCTCAGAATAGCGAGACTGAGATTTTGTTATATTAAATCACTAAAAGGAAGCTAGGTGATTATTTTATCAGATCACCTGCAGGTAAAGAATCATGATTTCTTAAACCATTAACTCTAAACAGTATGCTTAACACTCAATTTAACTAATAACCCAAAATATCAAAAATTTCAATATCTAAATCCATTCACCAATTATAAATAGATGCTATCAGGTAGCTAATATTTATCGCTAGTAGCCACACAGGCGTTTAATTCACAAGTGTTCTATGTAGATTATAATATAAAGACACTGCACGTTTTATGCGTAGGACATGCTGAGGGAAAAAACGAAGCTACTTCAGTGTAATCTTCATTAAACATTGTTGAAATGAGAATTTTCTCTTAAGAATTTGTCCTCTAGATTATTCTTCATGGCCGAACTTTCGGCTCGATTTAGAAGATGGCTCACAACACATGCCTCAAAGATGGCAACCTTTGTGGATACTTAAATTATTTAGTTGCTAGCTGTTTTAAAGCTTGATATACCTACTTCAGATTAGTAACTCA
Source organism: Octopus sinensis (assembly GCF_006345805.1). Classification (NCBI taxonomy): domain Eukaryota; kingdom Metazoa; phylum Mollusca; class Cephalopoda; order Octopoda; family Octopodidae; genus Octopus; species Octopus sinensis. Next base: position 56,916,864 of record NC_043008.1, read on the forward strand.
CTTTTAAGGGAAACCTTAATCATGGCAACATGGAAAACAAGAAAAACAAGGCACTGAGTCAGTGACCTTCGTGTGTGGCGTGTCATTGTTGGAACAAATTGGCTGGTAGCTTTCACCTTCATCTATGGTCAAATATTCGGTTTTCTGTGCAGAGTGAAACACGCTAACATTGACTACAACATTCTATACCCTTATATATCATTCATGAACTTCTAAGAAATTCCAAGATTGCTTTGATAATAGTTACAGCATGCAGGCTTCTCTAGAAGGCTCAAAATATCTTGTGGAATCAACAAAAGACCAAATCAGAGATTTATGAAAATATTCTACTCATCACTACTATTATTGTAGAACACTGAATAGGTTTTAATGACTAGTGCTATCACTGTGAACGCCGTGCCTTATTAGACGGGATATTTCGAAAACTTCCACACCACAACAGAGGAAGGAGGCCACTCAACAACATTTATGTCATTGCAGGAACACACAGGATGATATTGATGATTTCCGGTTGCGCGAAGAAGTTTATTCTATTTTCCACATCAATACATCGCTAAGTAGAATGAAGTCGATGATTCACTGATTAGGTCTAATAAAACTGTGCATCAAAATCTTATGTTTTAGGTTGGAACATGGTCGTTATAACTGACGCTTCTACTTAACTTTTATTTATTGCCTCGAACACGAAATGATGATAGGTAAAAGTGGCGTCGGCTGGGTTTGGGCAAAGAACATAAAAGAACCAAAGACATATTATTAATGCTTCTACGTATCTTGTCGATCCACATCCTTTCATTTTTATTAATGTTAACTATAGCGATTCCTGACAGAGATGCAAGGTGACGAATTTGATAAAAGGATTTAAGTAATTAGATTATCTTCTATATATCGTTGAGATTTAACCAAGATGAAGAAGTGCAGTTTTCATGACCATTTTCAGTTTCATGGTCTGGTAAGGAAATACCAGAAGGAAAAAATTACAAAACGTGCTGCAGCTGTCAAATGCAGCACATCAGGTTATGAGAATATCGGTGTATCTATCCCGACACGAGAAAGAAAAACGAGAATATTTTCATTAGACAAGACACTGCTAATAATATTCGAAGTTCAGCAAGTGATTATTTCTACTCCTCAAAATCATGATAAAACGTACCGAATTATTACTATGTATTTACATACTTAAGCCCTTTGCTACCCATGGAGCATGAAACAAACGTTTCCTTCTAGAGGGTTACCTTCTAGATTCATACTGACTCATAAGGGCCAGTTTCCCGGTTTCCTTGGCGTATATATTCTCCAACTGGACGGATGCCGATCTGTCGCAGGATTACTCATTTTTGCCAACTGAGTGCACTGGAGCAACACAAAATGAAGGGTTTTTCCTCAAGGACAAAATTTGCCGCCTGATCCAGGGATCGAAATCACAATTCATGCAAAGTCAAAATAACCAATGTAATCGATAACAGCAATATATTATAATACAAATTGTGGATGGATTGTCACCATGACCTTTTGCAGTGGATTTGATACTAGTGATAGAAACAGTGGAAGGAAACATAAAACTTGAGCCGGAATCTGAATGCAAACAATATACTGGATTTCCCTCAAGACAACCGATGTTTCAATTTTGGATGTTAAATCAAGCGGTGGATTAAGTCTCTCACCCAATGGGTCATACCGACATTTCAGCTCTGATCACAATGAACAGGAATAGTTATCGTATCATGTATTACATTTGACAGGTTAACCACTCCACCAATTTGATTTAGTAAATCCGTAAAACCAAATTCCTTCAAGGGACAGAACTAAATATTACAAAAAAAGCATGCTGTCTGCCGATATACCACCGCCGTAAAATTCATTCTACTGCCACTATATACCAACACCACAACCACCACTACCATAAAGATATGGTAAATATGATGTACCATAAACATAACAGCAACAACGAATCCGTACAGGTCAAATGGTAGGAATTAACTGGATATATATGATTTCCCTGAAGAACAAAAATGACATCGATGGTAAAAGAACTGGTCGATTTCTATTATCATATATTGCAATTATCGATTACATAGGTTACTTTGACTTTGCATGAATGTCTGTTAAATCAGCAGGGAGTTAGCACGAAGTTTTATTTAATAATATGGCATAAAGAAGCCAACTTTCAGATACTTGCTCTGTGTTAAATAATAGGTGAAATTTTTACTTCAGCTGGAATGAAATGGGCATCTTGTATTTATCGGCAGGTTCTCCGAAAGATAGATTGAGGGGCTGTATATATTTAACAGCCGTTTAATCCCCAAGCAGATATTGCCGCGAACTGATGCTGCATTTCAGATAGATATACTTGCATATATGTATGCATGTATGTATAATATATGTATATATATATAAGTATATATATATATATATATATATATATATATATATATATATATGTATGTTATGTATGTATATGTAATATATATATATATATAATATATATTATATATATATATAATATATATATGTATGTATGTATATGTATATATATATATATATATATATATATATATATATATATAATATATATATATATATATATATATATATATATGTATGTATGTATATTATATATATATATATATATATATAATATATATATATATATATATACTTTATTTTAAGCAGCAGAAAATTCAACAAAATCTGTTACTCTGAGTTTCTCGTTGCCGTTCATCAGACAGTTTTTTCTAGCAAAAACTGTCTGATGAACGGCAACGAGAAACTCAGAGTAACAGATTTTGTTGAATTTTCTGCTGCTGCTTAAAAAAAGCATATTACTCTACCACTGGTATTTGAGTACTCTTTTTTCCACCTTGTTTCACATTTATGTGTTTACTCCGGTATATATATATATATATGTATGTATATGTATGTATATATATATTATATTTATATATATAAATAAATAAAGATATGATAATATATATATATATATATATATACAGAGAGGGAGAGAGAGAGAGAAGCGGAAACGTAGCGTAAGTGAGTGGTGAGAATAAATGTTTTTATGCACATAAAGGCAAGGATTGTTAGTTGGATGAAAGGCTCAATGCAAATGTGGAACGAAACATTTATTATAATGATACTATTGAGAGAAACCACGACGTTTTAACGCATCTCTCGAATAACTCACCTTACGTAAGCTTAAACGTACAGTCATGCATATGTATAAGTATATATAAAAATGCATTTGTATTCGTATTTGCATATATGTGTGTGCGTGAATGTGTGTGTTCGCATTTCCATGACGAGCACACATGACAACGAATAATACACACACACAAACAAAAACATACACACACACACATATTTATATATACATACACACACATACATGCACTCACATTTAAAACTATACTATAATATATGCATACTTATCTAATATAGTATGCTTTGCATGATATTGATAAATATTAATGCCAACATGATGCGAGTTAAAAGAAATATTAGTCGACGGTTTACACTTTTACTGGGCGTTTCTATATTTCCTGTTTAGCACATCTTCTTCAAGAAATCTTTGGAGATATGATTTTATGTGCTGACTTCTCGGTTCTATATTGCGTGTACATATTCCCAATTCAAGAGCTTCTTATCACGAAATATTGAAATACATGGTAAAATTACAATACATCTACTCCTATCTTTTCATAACTCACTTTTCTTCGTCTTTAAAAATATTAAAATCTTTGGCATACATATTGTATTATATGTATATATATATATATATATATATATATATATATATATTATTATATATATAATATATATATTATATATATATATATATATATATATATAATATGCATGCCAATGATTTTAATATTTTAAAGCCGAAGAATATATATATATATATATATATATATATATATACACACATTTTTATACATATATATATATATATATATATATATATATATACACATTTTTATACATATATATATATATGTATGTACGTACGTAAGGATAAGTTCTAGGGATCGAATTGGATGAAGATTATAAGCTGTGTACAGTCAGGATCAATAACAATTTATTGGCGTCAAGGGTTACAGTTTTTCCCATATTGAAGTTGCGAGGAAATTCAATGAGCAGAAAGTTTGTGTATAGGTCAGGTTTCGCGACCAGAGTTGCTATGAACGTGAATAAAATCCAAATTCAGGGAATGAGGCGTGTAAAACCCAGGTTACATATGTTTCTTTGCTAGACAATCAACCTAGCTACTCAACTTATATCTTCGATGATTTACCTTGAGAATTCCAAGCAATAATATAATCTTCATGTATTTAAGAAAATCATGACCTGATGGTTAGCTAAGTTGAGGACCCCTCGTTGAGTAATTATCACATCAGAGGATCAGCTTGCTCGGAAACATATAGCCTGGATTTTACCTGTTACACTTCCTCTCTCTCTCTCTCTCTCTCTCTCTCTTTTTAATATATATATATATATATATATATATATATATAACAATTTAGGAATGGCCTTCACAGGCCATTCGTCCACTAGACAGAGCAGCCATAACTCCAACCGCCAAGTAATGTAATTCGGAAATAGGTGAAAAATTAAAAACGTTTACCCTAATTCATCTTTTAGACGATGTATCGTTTCTGCGTTTTTAATGACAGACCAGCTTAATTAAATTAAATTAAGCTAATCTACCATAGGTCCTAAATTGTTATATATTTACATTTTAGTCTCATGACTATTTTTCTTTTCCACTGGGCCGCTGGTAGTGATAAATTTCTATCGAATTTTTTACTATCCTAAATTAATTAATTGATTATATATATATATATACATGTATATAAGTTAGTGAAGAATCATCATGTAGCAATTCAACAATGATATACTTAAATTATACCATATAGTAAAAATTTAACGATACGATGACACATTTACCTAGAACTAAATAATGTATGATATGATAAATAAATAGAAGTCTATTTACTAATTACATACTATTTATTTATCATTTCTTAGTTTATTTAGTTCTAGGTAAATGTTTTATCGTATCTTTATTTTTTTTCTATATTATATAATTTAAGTATATCATAGTTGAATTGCTTCATGGTGGTTCCTCTCTAATTTATTCACGTGTATTATATATATTATATTATAATTTTTCCCTGTAAGTTTGGAATCATATTTCCTATTATTATTATTATTATTATTATTATTATTATTATTATTATTATTATTATTATTATTATTATTATATTTTATTATATTACATATATATCCTCATTTGGGATTATATAATCCAAGGTATCCAACTGGTTCAATCTGTACTATATCATGTGAAAGTCATTGATATGTTTTCAGGATTATTAAAATTATCAATAAAATTTAATGCCATATAAGGGCGGTGAGCTGGAAGAATCGTTAGCACGCCGGGTGAAATGCTTAGCGGCATTTCGTCTGCCATTATATTCTGAGCTTAAAATCCGCCGAGGTCGACTTTTATCCTTTCGGGGTCGATGAAATAAGTACCAGTTACGCACTTGGCTCGATTTAATCGACTTAATCCCTTTGTCTGTCCTTGTCTGTTCCCCCTATGTTAAGGCCCATGTGGGCAATAAAGAAATATATATTTCATGTCATATATGTATCTCTCACTGAACCATGGAGAATAGTTCATAGATTTTATGTAGAGTCTATTTTATTTCACTCTCTTTTATTTAATTTATTATATTTTGTTTTATACTACTTTTTATTTCACGTTTTAATGTTTAACTGTCATTTATATTTTATTTTATCTTTAGTTTGATTTCAATTTTTATGTGTACCTTATTTATCTATTTTCAAATTATAGTATATAGTATACTCACAAATATATAAAACCGATCAGTCAAATAAATTTTCATTACATAGCTTTTAACTTTTAACCCTCTATTACTACGTACTTCCTTTAAAAGATAACATGATTACTTAAATAACATGAGGTCTATATGAACACTGACGAAGCCCTACCAGCATATAATTGGAACGTGGTAACTTTCTTAGCATAAAAATATGCTGTGAAATTCTCATCAACTCGATGAGAGGACTGAAACATATATGTAGGTTCATGTTACTTTTTATCTCAATTTATTTTTCTTTGAACTTTCAACTTCTAATCAAATTTGTACTGTTACTTTTTAAAATGTTATATTCTTTGTAACGAACAAATAAATTAGTAATTACAATCCTTTTATTCTCCATTTTCTCTTCTTGTTTTTCCCCCCAACACACACATACACACACACACACACACACACACACACACATATATATATATATATATTATATATATATATATATATATATATATATATATATATATATATATATATTATATATATATATATACTACTCCGTGCATGTATAATATTTTCAGTCAAAATTATTTGACAATTTCATCTGAAGTAGCTGGAAATACGATAGTTTGCCCCCCCAAAAAAAAACGGCTATTGCATGCAAAATTGAATATGGAAAAGGTGCATTTGGCCACATTTGGACATACGACAGTTTAACATATACCAACGATATGTATGTATATATATATATATATATATATATATATATATATATATATATATATATATCCCTTTCTTCCATTAATATCCTTTAAGAAGCTACTGCGTGAATAATTTATATATATATATATATATATATATATATATATATATCACTGCGGGCTTCTTTTGTTTTCCGCACGAGAATTTACTCAGACCGCGCCTATACGAGAGAACAATACATATAATCATACACATACAAAAACGCATGTTCTTGTGTGATGATGTGCAACTTTCGCTATACAACAACGAGAACAACAAGAACAATATACCTAATGAATACCAGTTGCATTTTATTCTTGATCATCCTGTCAGTCAATTAGCCTATAAAAAGAAATCTATCAAATTAATACTATTAAATGTAGTGACGATGGAAATAATTCGCAGATGTTATTGATTATTTTATGTCGGATGATATTCTCAACACTTTAGCGCCATTCTTGGATTAAATTGATTAACATTAAATATTGGATTAAAATTTTAAGGCGCACTAATAGGCGAATATTTCTCCATTTCGTTAATTGTCTGAAACGCGGTGACAAAAGAAATGCATTGCACGAAAAAATGCACAAACACACACAGACACACACACACACACACACACACAAAAGCACACAAGCCCTATCTCTTATCTTACTCTTCTTCCGGCTATGCTGGGCAGCACCTTGAGGAATCTGAGTCGAATGAATCGATGCTAGTATTTATGTTCTTTTTCAGCTCGGTATCAGTCCATTTTGTCCAACAGCTAAGTCAGGCGGACGCAATCACACCAGCGGTTGGCAAACGTTGATAGAAGATGAACACAGGCACAAAGACACATGCATACATATATGTATGTGTACACACACACATACATACATACATACATACATACATACATACATACATACATACATACACACGTACACACACACACACACACACACACACACCACACACACATACACCCACACTCACCACACACACTCACACACACACACAACCCACCACACCCACACCACCACACACACACACACACACCACACACACCATATATATATATATATTATATAATATATATAATAACATGAACTTATCAATTTGAGGTGCAAGCTTTCTGATATGAAATTGGGCGTTGAAACCGATATTGTTGTATTTCAGAATGGTCATTTTGGGGGGCCAAGTAGACACACGCACTATATATTTTCTCTTCACTCGTTTATTACTATTCTTATTTTATCATTTTATCTCAGGTCCATTGTCCGGAGAACTTTCGTCACACACGTGTGACCTTTTCAGCGAGAGTTTTCGATTTCGTTTGAGGTCTTCTTCCACATACTCCGTTCTGTTCTTCTAAGGTGTGTCGTACGTTAGAGGAATACAATGGAGTAAGTGGAGCAAGGGTACACACGAAAATGAAAAGTGTTAATGAAGAGGTCACAGATGTGTGAGGAAAGATTTCCAGACAATGGACATGAGTTAAAATGATAAAATAAGAACAGTAATGAACGAGTGAATAAAAAATATATTGTGCGTGTGTCCTCTTGCCAAAAAACAAATGATCATCACGAAACAATACAATATAGCTATATCTATTTCTATCGATCTACCTATTTCTCTCTCTTTCTCTCTCCCTCTCCCTCTATATATATTTCTCTCTCTGTATATGTATATATATATATATATATAAGATATCATGTTGATTCGTTAGCTACTGCACGCATTTTTTTTCTCTCCTTCTTTCTGTGTTTTTCTCTCTCTGTGTATCTTTCTGTTGAAGAGCGTAGGCTCGAAACGTTAAAGACTTGTTTTATTTATATTTCCTGAGCGCCATACTAATACAATTGTTCGTTTGTTTTCCACCTGCCTTCGTCTTTTGTTTATTTTCATAAAGCTTCCCGTTATATATATATATATATATATATATATATATTATTATATATATATATATATATATATATATATATATATATATATATAATGCGCTTCTTGCAGTTCCCGTTTATGAAATCCACTCAAAAGAACTTGGTCGACTCGAGGTTGTAGCAGAAAATACTTGCCCAAATTGTAACGCGGTGAGGCTGAACCCGAGACGATGTGGTTAGGAAGCAGATTTCTTACCCACGAATATGCGATATATAAAATAATGAACAGGTGAAGAGGTATGTCTAAATTCATGCGAACTCTGCATGGCTGAATGCATGGCTGAATTCAGAATACTTGCATTGGTTTTGTACAACGTAGTGCACGAATACGTACTGTAATGTAAAACTTCAAGTTGTTTGAAGCTCACAGAATTTTCACGTGAGTTATAATTTTCAATAAATCGATGGCGATAGATATTCAAATAACGAGGTGGGTGAATGGATGAGTGTGTGTGTGTGTATGTGAGTGTGTATCATGAGACATGTACATAGATAAATAGATATGCACATATATACATATATATATACATATGTATATATACGCATATATATGAAACTGAAAGAAGTACGTCATATATATAAATATATATATATATGTATATACATATACATATGTATATATGTATATATATACATATGTATATGTGTACATATATATATATATACATATATATATACATAAACATATATATATACATATATACAATCCATAATATATATATATATATATATATATATATATATATATATATATATATAATTTAATATATACATACATACGTGTGTGTGTGTGCGTAACTGCAATGTATTATATAATATATTAAAATATGAATAATGTTAAGCAAGCTATTTTTTTCGAAAATCTGTCAACATAACGTATCTGCGTGTTTCCTATGGAATGTTGATCGACTTCTCTGCGGCGAAAGCCTTGAGCTGAGTCAGGTTGGTCCGTTTCCTAGCCATCACTCTGGACTACAAGTTTTCGATCGGAGACAGGTCAGGAATCTGATTTGACCATACAAGGACGTTGACATCATTGTTCTTGAGTCATTTCTTCAATATCTTGACGCTATGTTTCGGATCAACTACATCTGCATTCAACCATCAGGAATTGGAGGAAGATATCCAACGCTTTTGTTATAAACTACGACTTGTGGAGTTTCTTACTGATAAAGATATGAACTGCAAAAGCAGAAATTTGATCTACTGTCTTAAATGCTCGAATTGCGAGGAACTATGCATTGGCGAGACAATTATCGGAATCTCACGTGTTCACAGACAGTAAATCCGGAACGCTAACGTTTGCCAAATTCCATTGAGCGAGCATATAGAAACATGTGGTCAAAAAATGTTTCTAATTTTTCCTTTCCAAAAAATACATGAGAAAAGTGAAGTTGGAAGAAAGATAAAAACAACGGTTTATTAAAATGTTCAAATCTGTTCTGAACTGAAAAAACAACAACAATAATATAACAACCAGTTAATGATGCGAATTAAATAATATATTTAAAATATGAATACAAACAAATTACAGAAGACTCCCACCGATGGAAATGAAAACGATGGAAACCAACAAAGCTTGCCTACTCATAAAAGCCTTACGTGTAAACGGCAAGCTAATTGGTTAAGATAAAGGTGGGTTTTATGGCAGCAATATTGGTGCACCCGGTAAACTTGTGATGTTTAAGCTGCAAGCTGAGTGGTCGAAACTGTATTTGAAAAATTGGGCTTTTCGGAGACTTCTCAAAGGTATAAAAAGGGAGAAACAGGTCATTTTACTACAGTTGTCAAGTACTCAACTCAACTGTCAGTCAATAGATTTTGAAATCTGATGATTACTACGAACGTATGAAGGCGCGAATTGAACTTTATGAACATTACTAACTAATTTTTTACGGTTAATACACTTCAACATTGTATACATTTATCTTTACATACAATATTAAAAAACGTGAAAACCGGACCATGCTGTAACTTTATTCAAGTGATATGTATATGTATGTACGTATGTATGTATACATATATATATATATATATATATATATATATATATATAAAACTATGTATATATGCTTGAATGCATACGTAGATGAGTACATATATAAGCACATATGTATATTAATACATAATTCTATGAACACGTACATATGTTTACACTAAAAAGCAATAAATAAATATATAGATAGACATTCTCGCCAACAGGGAGAAATATCAAGAGACTTTGTTTCAATATGAAATATCAGGCTTCGAGCACCGTTGTGAACTTCTGATGTCAACACTGCTAAAAAAGATATTGCATAATGTAATCAGGAAGCATGCAACCGTATTATACTCTGCGAAAAACTACATTAACTCACTGAAATATTAAAAAAAACGCACATGAATTATATTAATATTCCAATTCATATCTTTACACACACACACACACACACACACACACACACACACGCCACACACACGCACACCACACCAACAATATATATATATATATATATATATATATATATATATATATATATATATATATATATATATATATATAGATATATATATTATATATATTTCGTGAATATACATGTATATATACGTATATATGTATGCATATATACTATATATATATAGGTGTATATATATACATGCATATATATATATATATATGCATGTATATATACATGTATAAGATATGCATATATATATATATAAGTATATATATATATATGTATATGTATATATATATATATGTATATAAATAGATATATATATATATACCTATATACACATATACATAGGTATATATATATATATCTATAGTATCTATATATATATATATATATCTTATATATTATCATTTCTGAGTAAATACGTAACGAAATTCCTGGTAATAGCTGTCGAATAAAAAAAGAAAATGTTATTGCATTCATTTCACCATGAGGTATATTCTGTTATATATTTAGATATTACACTATCAGATGTTCAACAATTACATAATATGTAAGTTACTTTTCAGGAAGTTTTTCCATTAAAAATGTTTTTGAATTCTGTCAGGATATATGAATGATTAAATGTAAAACAAAATGGAATCCTTTATCTGAAGTAAAGTAATAAAAAGATTGCATGTACGGCATATATATATATAATATATATATATATATATATATATATAATATATATTGTGGTGTGTGTGTGTGTGTGGTGTGTGTGTGTGTGTGTGTGTGTGTGTTGTGTGAATGTATGTATGTTAATATATAACTAATTATGCAAACATGCGCATGTGCGCGTATATAATGTGTGGATATACATATATATATATATATGTGTGTGTGTGTGCGTATCTGTATGCGTATGTATGTGCGTGTGTGTGTGTGTGTGTGTGTGTCTGTGTGTGAGTGCGTGTGCGTATGTGTGTGTGTCGACACTGAAAAAGCTGATATCTATGAAGTTGCTTTTCTCCTTTTATTTATTTTCACGTGAATGAATGTTTTATTTTTCATATCATATGCTTGATTATTTTCATTTTTAATTAATTTTCAGAGTGATGTAACTCACACCTGAATGCTAAAAATAAAAACAGAAAAATTCGCTGATTATACGAAAACATGAAATGACTAATTAATTATGTTGAAAAGAATGCATTCTTCCAGGCCAGATTTCTATTGAAAATCAAAGTTAGCAATATTCAAAGGAAAGGGCTTTACGTTACAAGCCTGGTAATGACAGAATCATATTTAACAGAATACCCGTCGTATAAATGAGGTACTATACTTTCGATTCTAAGTTACCACACAAGTACTGTAACCTTCATAATATACCGGGTCAGTGTCAACATCGAAAATAAAACATCCTTTTCAACGGAACAAAAAACTACCTCCAAATTCGAGGCACAACTATGGGAACGCGATATGCTCCAGTTTTTGCTAACTCGGTATTGGGACACTTGGAACAAAACCTATATAAAAAAATTGAAGAAAAATTGAAGAAAACTAAGGCTTCACCTTTAGAAGGCATATAGAGGACTTGTCCAGACGAATGCAAATCTTCCAGTTTTTATATCCTTTATATTTCATTCTTACATTTCATGTAGCGTCTTCCACCAGTCTTCAACCAGTCCAGGCATGGGTTTCCAAAGAACATCGATGGATATTTCATGCTTCATTCTCCTTCAGTGTCCTGCCTATGGTTTTCTTAGACTCATTACTGAGGCTATATAGATAGACTGTCCTGCAGTCCTTGCTTCGTAGAGTGATGCTGCACTGAATGACTGAGTACCTTCGAAGAATACGAACTGTAAGAAAACCTTAAATGTGACTGGAATCTTCTCTCCCCAAAAACGTTTTATTGAACCGCTTCATTCTCAGCCAGAAATCAATAGAGCACCATCTTTCTATACTTAAGTGTTTTAAAGTTGATGTCTTCACTTGTATAACAGTATAACAAGTTATCATTTAAATAATACTATAAAAACTCATCGATTCCTTTGAAATCAATAGCATCAATGTGCACATATGTATATGTCTGTGTTCTTATGTATGTATATATGTATGTATGTAGATATATATATTATATATATATATATAAATTATACATATATATATCATATATATATAAGTATGTATGTACATATATATATATGTATATCTTATATAATATATTATATATATATATATATATATATTATATACATATATTAAATATACATATATATGTATATATATTCATATCCATATATATATTATACATATATACATATACATACATATACATATATATACATACACATATATACATACACATATATACATATATATATCCATATATACATATATGTATATATATATACATATATATATATATACATATCTATATATATATATATTATGTCTATATATATATTATGTATATATACATTGCAGGCAAAATCTATTATGTTGGTTTTAATAAACATTTATCAGGGATGGTGGTAACAAAGTATTGGAAAGGAGCAAATGAAAGAACACATTAGATTAGATCAGAAATATAAATATTGCAGGGAATTTAATAAATATCGATTTTCTCGAAGATTGATCTCCATTGTATACTAATTAAACTCATAACTTATGCTTACGTAAGTGTAGACACATCAGCATAATTATATACGTGTCATATATTTCTCTAATTAATAATTTACAAGATTTCTACTGTCCGATTCCTTGTGTTGCATGAATTACATCCTAATTATTGTTTTTGTGACCCTAAATGCTCCCAAATCCACCCTAGTAGTAATAATTAAATGTGTTTCATTCGAGAAATAACCATCCTGTTTTTAGTGTGGATGTAAGATTAAACTACTTCACACCCTCTGTTTTAAACACAAGAGATCATTATTTTATTCCTACATATATATATATATAGATAGATCCATACACTCGTACATGCACGCACACACACAAGCACACGTAAACCTAACCGTCCGCTCACTACACACATGCATATGCATATATATATATATATATATTATATATATATATATAATATATTATATATATATATATATATATATATTATATATATATATATATATATTTTCCCTTCAACTAATCCCGTTCTCTTTAATATATTTAATATGATACCTAGACACATGACAGAAGAAAAAACATCCCCTGATATATAAATGATTTCCGGATGAATATCTCCAAAGAATTCCAGATAAACCACATATCTCTGGTTATAACCCTGTGATCACTTATATCAAATACCTTTAAATGCCTTTTGCAGTTGACATGGTCTGGGCCAATAGTTGCAGAAACCTATCGAAGTATTTAATTATTTAAGTATATGTAAAGACATATATATAAGATCCCCTAAAAACGAGGGTAACTATAACTGAGGGTAACCCTACCAGGATATCACCCCATATAAGTGAATATACATAAAACACAAACTTCACACAACAAAGAAGAAATAAGTCACAAACTCCACACAAAGAAGAACTAAATCCCAATGATGCAAATCTCAACACACAAGTACATACCCAGAATAAAATCAAACAAATGATGCAAAAACAAATGAACAAATTTACCAAAAAGACATATCCAAGGCAGACAAACTCCAACAAATGCCTTCTAGATTAACGTCCCTTGATTCATTGCTTCGTTGTTTTGTTTAGGCAAATGTACGAGACGTAAATGTACGTAAATGAAACGAGGTTGTTTTGCAAAATGGAGGCGAGCACCGTTCTCCATATGATCGGCTTGAAAATTTGTTAATATACTTGGATATATTGTGCTGTTCTTAACA
>NC_043008.1:56934139-56939377 GCF_006345805.1 Octopus sinensis
GCATATATATTATATATTATATATATATAATATTATCATATATATATAATATATATATATATAATATATATAGATATACACGCATACGTACATATAATATATTATATAGATATGTATATATATAATTATATATATGTATATATGTATGTATATATATAATAAATATTATATATATATATATACATCTATATATTCTATATAATTATATATATCATAATATATATATATATACAGACACGCATACGTACATAATATATATAAATACATGTATATATTATATGTAATATATATATATATATATATATATGTATGTATATATATGTGTGTATATGTATATATATATATATATGCATATGTATATGTATATATGTGTATATATACATGCATATATATATGTAAATATAACAACCGATGTCCCACAGGGCACTGTCTTGGGGTCACTGATGTTCATAGTGACACACAAAGGTAAACGACGTGCAAACTGGATACACTGGCCCATGAAGAATTGCAATCCCTGAGTCAAAATCAGTGCGTGACATGAGCAATGATGCATCTTTCCAAGTGTATATTGCTAATCTGGTGATAAAATGCAGACGGCTAGCTGGATGGATTCTCCGAACTTTCAGAACAAGAGAAAAGGAGACACTGATGGTCCTATGGAAAACGTTCGACCTCAGCCGCTTGGACTACTGCTCCCAACTATGGTCACCACACAATATAAAACTAACAGCAGAACTCGAAGCAATCAGAGAAGCTACACAAAGAAAATCGTCTCAATGCAAAATATCAGCTACTGGGAAAGACTGAAAGTATTAAACTTCTTCTCCCTAGAGCGGTGATATACATCTGGAAAATCCTGGAGGGTCTTGTCCCAATCTTTGGCATTCCAAGTTACCCCAACCGCAGAACTGCATGTTGCCAAAGATTCCAACATCACCATCAAAATACAGGTCCAGATACTGCAACAGCTTGGGTTTCAGAGGACCATAGCTCTTTAACATCCTCCCTAAATGCCTGAGAGACTTACATGATATGGATGTGGGTTTCGTTAAAACTAAACTGGATTTCTTCTTGTCAGGAGTCCCAGATGAACCTACCTCACGACAGGAGACGCAGATGCGGGCAGCAGCATCGAACTCCCTTGTTGATCAAGTGCCACGTATCAGAGGTGGATTCACGTATTAGTGTAGCTCATTCAGCGGTGGTGCTCCAGCATGGCCGCGGCCTCCGGGCTAAAACATTTTTATGGATTTAAGGATTTATATGTATAGTGTAGATATGTATATATATATATATGCATATATATATATGTATATATAGATATAGATATGTATATATCTCTCTCTCTCTCTATATATATATATATATATATATATATATATGTGTGTGTGTGTGTGTGTGTATGTGTGTGTGTGTGTGTGCGTCTATGTGTGTGTGAAAACTGAATAAGGAGATGATCTCTCGGGATATTGTTAAACTATTTATATCTTGAATTCTTGTATATTTACCATGCGAGATGCTCTTCAAAATATCCGACAGGATAAATTATGGTCAAAGGGATGTGTTAATAGGCACACACTCGTACACACACTGGAATATGTGACATGTAAATATAAACGTATTATACCTACAAAAAAGCACAAACGTATGCGAACACATATACATAGACACGTATTAATATACATACACAGAAATATACATATATAATATATATATATATAAATATATACATAAATATATAGACAAAAATATATATACACACGCATACATATATATTCAAATTCATGCATATGCATAAGCAGAAATATACTCACTGAGATATGCTTATATATCTATACATAAACTCGTTCATAGATACATATGTATGTATGTGTGTGAATGTGTGTGTGTGTGCGTACATATATCTTTTATTTGTTTCAGTCATTTGACTGTGGCCATGCTGGAGCTCCGCCTTTAGTCGAACAAATCGACCCCAGGACTTATTCTTTGTAAGCCTAGTACTTATTCTATCGGTCTCTTTTGCCGAACTGCTAAGTTACGGGGACGTAAACACACCAGCATCGGTTGTCAAGCGATGTTGGGGGGACAAACACATACACACAAACATATACACACACACATAAATATATATATATATATATATATATATACATATATACGACGGGCTTCTTTCAGTTTCCGTCTACCAAATCCACTCACAAAGCTTTGGTCGGCCCGAGGCGATAGTAAAAGACACTTGCCAAGGTGCCACACAGTGGGACTGAACCCGGAACCATGTGGTTCGTAAGCAAGCTACTTACCACACAGCCCACTCCTACGCCTATATACATATATATATACACATGTACGTGTGTGTGTACATATATATATATATGAATATATACATGTGTGTGTGTGTGTGTGTGCGTGTTTGCATATTTTTCATCTTTTAGACACAAACATAAACGTACGTCCTTATATAGCAAGATCTAGGAACTGAATTTAGACTTAAAAGCGATATAATGGAGGTAGTCGATATGAGTGTGAGCTGTACTCTATGGTAACATGAAATTATTAAGTATAGCAACAAGAACAACCTAATTGATAATTTATAATAGAATAGGCCTAAGGACATCATGCATAGCGTCGCTCGTACATTTAAATATATTCGAAACAAATGACTATAGGTGCAATACTTGAATTTAAATGGTGAAATTAAGTTTGGTGTAATCTCCGTTGTAAGCTTACCCTCTAGTATTAAATATAATAAAATCACGGGTTATTATGGTATATGGTAAATTAAATTGCATTGCATATGTTATAAGTTATATATTATGGCATCTGGTGTGCTTTATATAATACTATCCCATGATAATCCCTGCCTAGCTACTCTGACTTGATCTTATTTTGGTGATTCCGCTGTTTTTTTCCTTTTTATTTTGTTCTACCCTACTGAGCATATTAAGTATATTTGTAGTGACTTTGTGAAAGTAAGTCTCCTTTCGACTAAATCATATAGCCCCTAGAAACTATAAAATGATACATACAATAGCACGTGTGACATTACAACTTATAAAATCTCTTCGGTCTGAATCCCCTTAACTGCCCCTAACTACGTCCATACCTATTACCTCCTCTTTTCGGATTCCCTTTATCTCTTCCTTACCAGAAATCTTAATCCCCGTCTTTTTAAATGTAGGTTATATGTACTTCTTATTATTTTCTATAATTTCTTATTATTTTGTTTTCTTATTTTGATATCCTTACCTTATGGATTCTTACTTTTTCTTGTTCTTAAATAGATATCTTTCAGTTATTTAAGTTTATGCGAGATGGTTATACGATATCAATATAAACATATAAATATTAGTGTATGTCTATATATGCACATAACCTATTAACCTCTTCTCCATTATAAATTGTTATTTTCTTGTTCTTAAATAGATATTTTTGTGTTACTTAAGTCCATGTGATATGGTTGTGCTTTTTGTGTATGTGTACATGTGTGCACATAAATAAATGTACGTGTATCCCTATGCATCGTTATTTTGTTTTCTGATTCATGGTTTAAAATTAATAGATAGATAGCATGTTTATCATTTCAGTTATTCCATAAGTAAATGCCCGGAGTAATCTTTATAAAGGGGTAACGACCCCCCTTCGGTCATGAATGACCATGGGATTGCACCTAAAATGTTACCCTCCTAGACACAAGTCCGGGCAAGGTTGTTTATGGAAGACCAGCAGTCGCCCGTGCATACCAGCCTCCCCTCTCCACGCCACCAGTGTTATCCAAGGGAAAGACAAAGGTCGATACAGCTTGGCACCAGTGACGTCGCAACTCATTTCTACAGCTGAGTGAACTGGAGCAACGTGAAATAAAGTGCCTTGCTCAAGAACACAACAGGCAGCCCGGTCCGGGATTCGAGCTCACAACCTCACGATCGTAAGCTCGACGCTCTAACCACTGAGCCATACCACCTAATAAGTAATTTAGTAAAGGAATGAATATTAAACTAATCCTATGTAATCTTTACTTTTTAATCTTTATAATTGATTGATATATACACACATTTATTCTATTTTGGTTATGCTATCACTTTTGACAATCTTAAATTTTATTTTTTATACAATATAACAATATTGTTTATAAACAATGACCCATAGTGCCCCAAAATAAATGTTTTTCTCTATTAACGTCTTAGGTTTCTTAGTGTCTTGCCCCTTTCACTGGTAATTAACACCATGATTTCAAGTATTCCCCTACCCAGCCTCTTTTTATAGACAATAACTTTATATCCAATTGACTGTTCCTAATGTCTTCTTTCTTCCCTGAGGTAAAGGAATACATATGATGATATGTGTGACCATACCTAGCTATGAGCTGTCTCTTTTTCTCATAACGATAAATATGAATCACCTAGATTCTATTCTACTATTTATTTTACAAGTCCTTTCTAAAAAGTTTGCTTATACTTCTTGCACTGAAGAGAACAATGATATATAATTAATTAAATTAATTCAATTCAACAATGAATTTGCATGATGTGTATATCTCTGCATATATCTCTGTATTAATATGTCCAACGCACACAGAGTACAAACAACAAAAACATTAAATAAGTGGAAGAAAAGTATTTACTTCTGGAAACGTGCTCAGTTTGTAAAAAAAACATATGTAGCCCTATCTCACGTATCATGTATTCAGGATAATGGAAACCGACATTTAAATTACTCTCCCAGTATAATTCCCTTATATATTTTAATATCTTCTATTCTCCATTTTTAATAAAATTGTTGAATTTTAATGACCCGAGGTTTCGACCACTTAAGCTTCAAAGATATCTTAAACAAGATTCTTGTTTCAGAATACTAAATTTGTATTCTACAAAGCTGTAGAGTAACACATCAGATTGACATAAACTCCATTGATAATTTCACAACACATTATATACAAGTATTATTTTCATATTCACAAATTTATGCGTGTAAACTACCAGCAAAATATGAAGAATCAATATTAGCAATCTTTTTAGGAAACGTCCAAATTAAAGGACGAGTCTACTTCAACCATTTTACTTATAATTTAATACATATATATAATATTTCCTCGTGTTCCTGTCAGTTGAGGATTGTAGACTCGAAACGTAAAAGATTTTCTCACCTTCCCGAGAGTTAAAACCAATACACCGTCTTTTGTTTTACTGTGAATTTCAAATAGATATATATATATATATATATATATATATATATATATAT
>NC_043008.1:56939477-56951977 GCF_006345805.1 Octopus sinensis
TACAATATCTGGATGTCCATTATCGCGATTGCAATAACATGATACATCCGTCTACGAAGTTCAGCTTATTACAGTCTAAATCAACATTGGTTTTTATCTAATTTTAGAAAACCGCTGCAAGGATTCGTCTTGATTTACACGTTCATAACTCTCAGCTTATGAATAGACTTTATAGGAATGGATGAGTGGTTAAGAGACTCGTTTGATAACCGAATGGTTTCAAGATCAGTCATACTGCTCGGAACTTTTGCTATTATATCCTTATTTCTTTATTGCCCGAAAGGAGCTAAACATAGAAGGGGACAAACAAGGACAGCCAAGGAGATTACGTCGATTACATCGACCCCAGTGCGTAACTGGTACTTAATTTATCCACCCCGGAAGGATGAAAGGCAAAGTCGACCTCGGCGGAATTTGAACTCAGAACGTAACGGCAGACGAAATGCCTATTTCTTTACTACCCACAAGGGGCTAAAAACAGAGGGGACAAACAAGGACAGACAAACGGATGAAGCCGATTATATCGACCCCAGTGCGTAACTGGTACTTATTTACTCAACTTCGAAAGGATGAAAGGCAATGTCGACCTTGGTGGAATTTGAACTCAGAACGTAAAGACAGACGAAATACCTATTTCTATTTATTTATTACCCACAAGGGGCTAAACACAGAGAGGACAAACAAGGACAGACAAACGGATTAAGCCGATTATATCGACCCCAGTGCGTAACTGGTACTTATTTAATCGACTCCGAAAGGATGAAAGGCAAAGTTGACTTCGGCAGAAATTGAACTCAAAACTTAACGGAAGACGAACTACCGGTAAGCATTTCGCCCGGCGTGCTAACGTTTCTGCCAGCTCGCCGCCTTAGCCTATTATCTTCTGCTATCATCCCGGACCTGCCAAGGAATTGGAAAAGATTTGGTAGACGGAAATTGCTTAAAAACTTCCTGTATATATATATATATATATTATATATATATATATATATATATATTATATATACATAGTCTCTTCTTATAGTAGATGAAATAGCTAAGGTTCTTTGGCTGCTATTTCTAAAGTTCGGTTGTGGTAAAGCAAATCTTTGCTGAACCCTAATTATAATTATACTCGTAATTATAAAATATTGTACATACATATATATATATATATATATATTATATATATATATATATTATAATATATATATAATATTATATATATATATATATATATATATATATATGTTGTGTGTATATTTTGTGTCTGTGTTTACGTCCCCGCAACATAGCGGTTCGGTAAAAGAGACCGAGAGAATAAGTACTAGGCTTATAAAGAATACATCCTGGGGGCGATTTACTTGAACGACTAAAGGCGGTGCTCCAGCATGGCCATAATCAAATGACTGAAACAAGTAAATGAGTAAAAAGAGAGTAAATATATATATAAAGACGGAACGGACGAGAGGGTGTGAGTGGGAGAGAAAGAGATAATCGATGTTGGTTTGTTTACTTCCCGCATCTTAACAGCTCGGCTAAGAATAGATATCAGACTTTATGACAAAGTACTGGGGTCGATTTATTTTTCCCAAACCCTGTTATTTGGTGCTCCACCATGGCCGCAATGCTTTGTTTGCCACAAGGAAAAAGCAAGAGACAAAACTATGATGATAAAACAAATGCTAAACAACCAAGTACGTGTACAATCCTAGTTTTAAAATGTAAAGCTTTTAGAATGGGTGCCAGGATTATGTCACGAAAATGGATCGCCACCTATCGCGACGATGAGCTACATTCTCATTCATTCCATCAATTGAGCTAATCTCTCTCTCTATCCGCTCAGTCGAAGTCGACTCTCGGTCACTCGTTGGATCAAAGTCCTCCAGTCAGTTCTATCCTGGGCCGCTTCCTTTAGATTGGCCATGTCCATTCCGGTATCACTCCTGATGGTGTCAAGCCAGCGGGTTCTGGTCGACCTCTTTCTCTCTTGCCACTGGCCATTCCGAGCATGGTGTCCTTCTCCAGGGATTCTCTCCGCATAATATGACCGAAATATGCCAATCTGCGCTTGGCGATCCCAGCTTCTATCGACATTTTCGGCCTTATCTGTTTAAGAATTTCTCCATTGGTGAGCCTCGCTGTCAATGGAATCCGAAAAAGTCTTCTCCAACACCAAAGCTCGAATGCATTAATTCTCTTCTGGTCAGCTTTCTTTAGTGTCCAGGTCTCGCATCCACATGTTGCTACTGGGACGACAATTGCATTCACCAATCTGCAACTTAACAAATATGTATTGTATTAACATCTAAATATGTAACCAATCCAGAAACATTTGTTAAAGCTCATACTTTTCTCGAGCAGTTTGAACCAACACAATGATTTGCTTTTCGTAGACAATCTAACACTAAAATAGATTTAGACAAGTCAAAGCTTGCACAAGAATAGATTCCAATCATTATTCATGGTTTTCTTTCGCAGTCTATTGAGAGAATATTTAGCCCCTAACTATGTTTTATATTATTTCCTCGAAAACATAAAACAGTTATATTTTTAACTTAACACCGTTTTTTACTCAGGTCAATCACCGTTACCTGATATTCACCTCTCCTCTAAACAGTTTCCTTTACATTATGTACGTAAACGCATACTCACGCACACGCGCGCACACACAAGCACAAACGTATATACAAATATATTATATATATATATATATATATATATATATATATATATTATACACAATATATATGCATATATGTATACGCATATATTATATATATATGTTTGTATGTATGTATGTGCGGATGTATGCAAGCATGAGTAATACATATATATACACACATACATATATATATACACATACATAATATATATATATATATATATATATGTATGTAATATATTATGTGTATATATATATGTGTATATATATGTATATGTATATATTATATATATATATATCTATATATATATATATATATATTATAATATATATATATATAATATATATATATATATGCATATATGTGTATATATATATATGTATATATGTATGTGTGTATATATATCATATATATACATATAGTTTAAATTTTCAGAAAAAAGACTAACAGCGGAAAGAACAAGCAGATGAATAAACACATACACACACACAGACATATTTACATGTATACATACACACACACACACACACACACATGGATGTATATGCATGTACGTGTAACTAACTGTGTGTGTGCATGTGTGTGTGTATGTATGTATGAGCGTGTGTGTGTGTATGTGTGTGTTTGCCTCTATACAATAATCACCGCATTTCCAACTTCTCTTTTCGAATTACAAACAAATTACATATGTTTTATCATCAGTTTTCTTATATCATACGATTTGCGTAAAAAAAATTTACATTCTATGCATTATTTTTCTTTAAAATCTTACGTAACTTGAATTCAAAATGAGCCTAGAAATACCTTTGTATATATCAAATTTACATATATAATTTCTGATTGTTGCAAGAACGAATCTGTTTTTTTTTTTGCTTTTATGCTACTGAAAATGAAAAGACATATACCGATTTTTGATCTTTTTTTTTTACATATTGAACATATTTCATCTTCGACCACATATTCAATATTTGATCAATTTTCCGCAACTCGAATATATTCGATGCAGCAGCTCTGGGTTGGAAGACGCGCCGTGGCAGGCATCGGCCCATGTGTGTAGATGTGATTAAGTAACATCTCTAGAGGCTCGATGTGGAGGCGCGTGGCTTAGTGGTTAGGGTGTAAGCATCATGATCGTAAGATTACAGTTTCGATTCCTGGACCGGGCGACGCACAAGGCTCCAAATTTTGGGGAAAGAGGCCAGTCGATTAGATCGACTCCAGTACGCCACTGGTTCTTAATTAATCGACACCGAAAGGATGAAAGGCAAAGTCGACCTCGGCGGAATTTGAACTCAGATCGTAAAGACAGACGAAATACCTGCTTCTTTACACCCCACAAGGGGATACACACAGAGGGGACAAACAAGGACAGACAAACGGACCCCAGTGCGTAGCTGGTATTTATTTAATCGACCCCGAAAGGATGAAAGGCAAAGTCGACCTCGGCGGAATTTGAACTCAGAACGTAATGACAAACGAAATACCACTAAACATTTTGCCCGTCGTGCTAACGTATTTGCCAACTCGCCGCCTTAGCATCCGCATAATTTCATTGTCGATGTTCCGTGTACCCCTGTCATAGCCCTTATACAACAGTTTGAATATTCTTTGTTTGTGATGTACCAATTTCTTTTTCTACCTTATGCTACCTAAGAATACCTCATCTAATATATTCTGTCCTGTTTTAAGTCATTTGATGTGGTTCGAGAGAGATTTATTTGACTGTTAGTACAAAGAATCCGATGTTAAGGCAAAGACGCTGCAACTGATAGAAGTCTTTCTAAACGTGACCATCCCTTTCTATTTTTCAACTGTAATGAACCAGGAACTACACTCTTCATTATATGTCTGCTGTTTCAAAACTGCTGATGAATTCCAAGAGATTTCTGTCTACGTACAGTTTATATTATTGAGTCGTAACTTATGCTATAACATATTAATATTAATTCGATGGCTTATATCGCTTTAGTTTCAGTAAGTACTTACGCCGCTAGACAAATGATATCAATGTTATATATAGATTTAATCACTATAACATACCAAGTAGATTATTGATTTAAAAACCATATGCAATCGTTAAATATGCTTATATGATGTTTTATAAGCAACGCAATAAAACTGTATATTGATTTCATTATAGAATAAAACAGCGTTACTGGCTATTCAAAGACAGAAATTGAAATCTCGCCAGACCGTCTTACATCGGAGCCAATGCTTGTAACAGTATTAAGTTTCTGCAAATAAGATTCCATTGATGACCACTTTCGTTGCACCTGAACATGATAACATACAACTGCTGTGGCACCTCTTTATACAAATCCTTCACCAAATAAACATCTAGCAACCATAGTAAGTTTCTCTTGTTTTCATCCGAGGTTAATCAATGTTTCTCAGTTCATTGATGCTTGGGAAAATACGCAGACATGTTGTCTCGCCGAGAATTTGTACAATCGCCAGATGTATCTCAATGAAAAACCGAAATGTGTTAGAAATATATTGTTAAAATATATTCATCGTTTGAACGATGTGGACGAGTAATAGAACGTAATTAATCTCGTTGAAACAATTTAGAATACAAATGGAAAATCATTGTTATTCAATGAAGTTTCTTGAAGATTAATTCGAGAGTAATTTGTATGTTTGAATACTAATGACATTTGCATACATTCATACATGCGTACCTACACACATATGGGCGCACACACGCACAATCACACAAACACACATACATGCGTACATACACGCACACACATATATATACACACATATAGAAGCATACATACATACATACGCATATATATACATGCACATTCACGCATTCATACGTGTATTTATACATACAGCCATACATTCATCCATCCATCCCTCCCGCCATATATACATACATGTTCTTACACACACGCTCATGTGTATATTTTGTTGGAACAGACGAGTGTAATCTGCGACAGGTTTTGTTCCCATTTGTAAGCCATCACATCCTTCGCTCGAGATAAATTACACGAAGCACAGAACACAAATAATAGTCCCAGACCAATTGTAGTTGCTAATTGTTTAACAGACTTACGATTAATGTTCTGGCTTGTTTGAGTCATATTGTGAATTCTCAGTGGGGATGCAGCCTCACCATTAATTGCTGAAGTATTAGCAGTGGAAAGAAGAATGTGCTGATATAAACGAATATCTGAATGTGCGGATATAACTTAAGATATTTCAGTTTTGCCGAAGGAATTGAGATCTTGGAATGATAAACTGTGTGCAAACTTTTGCTAAGGTAGACATGATAAACAATGTTTAAAACTTTTGCTGAGGTAAACATGACATGCGATGATAATACATCTTGTTATAGTTGCTCTTTTGACATTTGTTGTCTAATGATCTTCGTCAAATATTTATCGTTCATCAGAAAAGACAGAGAAAAGAGATTATATTTCTGCGAGATACTTCCTCTCCCGCTGGTATAAATACATGATTATCTCCTTCACCGAGTTCTACTATCTTTCTTTAACTTCTTTGGAGTGAAACTATTCTAATTGTTTGCATATTTATAAACAATATACAACGCAGGCATACGTTCAAATTCCTCATCGTTTCACGTATCACCTCGAAATGTATTTAATTCCCTACACTTGCTAACAACACTACAGTACTTGAAATACAAGAGCTGTGTGTGGAACGATTAATACTTTTCTTTCATCAATTTCAGAATTCTATATACTTTTCCTTTCAATGATTATTTCCACATCTCCTAATGTAAATTTCCAACTTTTCTCCATTCTTGGAAAGCCACGGTTGTATTCTGATAAAGAATATATTTGCTATGTGATGCATCCTAAATTCTATTTGAACTTCATTATCATTTCCCCCAACATCCAATAACTTAACTGAGTATTATTGGTCAAGTAAACACTCAACACCTCTTCAACGAAAACCTTTCAATCCGAAATGTTAGAGATGTTTGTTAAGCAGGAAAGTAAAATTGAGTCTCCCCTTTGTTAAATTTTTACTACGGAATATCTGTTCCTTCTTGAGCCATGCCTGGCTCATTAGGGCCGGTTCCCCGGTTTCCTTGGCGTATAGGTTCCCAACCTGAACGGGACGCCGGCCAGTCGCAGGTGAGCTCCAGATGCAGGAGGAAGGAGTGAGAGAAAGTTGTGGCGAAAGAGTCAGCAGAAGTTCGTGGAGCTTAGGTGTTTCGGTCACAAACACATACATCTCCCGGTCTGAAATTCGAACCCGTGATTCCTCGACCGCGAGGCCGCTGCTCTAGCCACTAGGCCAAGTGCCTCCACACATAACATCTAAATTTCAGAGGCTATCACTATTTTTTCCTGGGATTTATTTCTTGGTTTTTAATTTGCGGATGAGGAAACTCATCTACACTTCAACGTGTCGCAACCATACGTACTGTCGTTTTGCAAATGAAAGTTTCATTTAATAAAACATAATATACTAACCTCATCTTCAGAGCTTCGAAGAAGCATATATAGATAATAGGAATGTAAATGTGTGTGTGTGTGTGTGTGTGAGAGAGAGAGAGAGAGAGAGAGTGTGTGTGTGTGTTTGTGTGTGTGTGTGTGTGTATATGTGTACGCGCGTGTACCTATATGTGTATTTAAAATATGTATTTATATATACCAGCAGATATACCGCCCACTGAACTGCTTTCTGCTAGTCAAACCCGGAGTGTGTGTGTTATAATAGAGAGAAATATGCGTGTGTGTGTATGTGTGTGTGTGAGAGAGAGAAAGAATGAGAGAGAGAGAGAGAGAGAGAGAGAGAGAAGTAGGAGAGAGTACGTTGCAAGCAATGAATGAAATAAACTTGAATTGAAAAGATCATGTAAATAAAAGCTTGTTGAAAAGTATCTTCTACCGAATATTTAAATTTGTGAACTTGAAATATTCAATAATAAAAGAAAGTTCAGAAAGTATTTTTTTCTGCAAACTTCAATTTATAAAAAAACCTAACTTGCTTAGTAAATATTTATTTCAGTAATTTATCGTAGTTGTAATATATCTGGAAATTAAAGAAACTTTAAGGTAACCCTAACACGTTTAGCGTGCTAGAAATAGCAGCGATCACATAGTTATTATTCTAAGACTTATAGCGTTCCTAACAGTCATACCAGCAAAATCACTTCTTAATTCGTTTTTTAATTATATTAGTATACTATATCAGAGAAGCCCTAAAGTTATACAGCTACGTTATATAATAACATCTATTCATTCAATAAATATATTTTTTTACTTTACGTAAATAGAACAAACTGTGTGTTTCGAAAACATTGAAATGTATATATATTAAATTATCATTAAGGAAAATAGAAGCGAGAGACTGTTGCAAATAAAAACGGAAAATTTCGCCTGCAACAAATTAATATTATTTATTAAATCTATTCCGCAGTGAATGCAACGAATATTTAAATTTGTGAAAATTTGAATTCAACGTGTTATTTGCCTAGTTTTTGTTTTATTTTTGTTATGCTTTGAATTATACTCCGTACTACTCATGTGCAAAACGTGATATATTTCTAAGTTATAGAATTTAACCATACGGTAAACATTTTTTAAAATCTCATGTAACATATATGCGTTAACCTTTTTGATTCCCAACTCCCGGAGACCGTCCCTAGTTCTATAATACAAATTTTCTGTTTAAAATTATCTATATTAATATCTATTAACATTTCATGTCTGTTAATATTTCAAACGCTACTTTAGAAATGGCAATAATATTTTATTAAAGTTTTCATTATTTTCAAAAATATTTGAAACAAAGGCAATGTGGTTAGACAGAAATATGTTAATGATACAGTTAATGGCACCTTTCTGGCGGCATAATGGAATGTTATTGTCAGTAATGTTTTCTTGGCAATGTCGAAATTCCAACAGGGAATACTACCAGTAGTTAATGCCGAGAATAAATTTTAAATACTATATCACGTAAACGTTTTATTCTCTTTTTATATGCAATGTATTGAATGAAACTCTTTGCAACTTAAATATATATTCAGAAATAAAAGATTACTAATCTACTTCATAAATACTATTTAAAAAACACATCATTTAACACTTTTGATATCAATCTGCTTGAGAACGTTCTGGCATCTATGGTATATCTATGATATAAAATATTTGATTTGATATGATCTAGCTTAAAACATTTCAGCAAATTTCAGGTTCATTTATGTTCCCAACACCAGCTTAATGATGTAAAAATTCTTTTACTGAAGAATTCATTATCGTCAAAATTTACTGAAATAAACTTTTAAATGTTTTCTTTTATTCGTTTCTAAAATTTGGCTGCTGCCATGCTAAGGCACCATCTTGGATTACAAGTAGTTATTTTTTAAGTTTGGTATTTATTATATAGGTTCGTTTGTACGAAACGCTAAAACACTAAATTACGAGAATAGTAACAAAACATCGGCCGTCAAGCACTGAAGTGGGAGACACACACAAGCACAATGACACACACACACACACACACACACACACACACATACACACACACATATATATATATATACAGGGGTTGGACAAAATAATGGAAACACCTAGCATCATAGAATCATAATTTTGAAGTATCTATAAAACCGTCAAAAGCTTGTATTTTTATGTGTTTTGATTTATTATTAGTGTTGCTTAATATGTTTTGCTAAAATTGCTAAGTTTGAACACGAAACTACTTGGTTCTTAGCCACACAGAAGTCTGTTTTGTCTTTCTTTTTTAAGGCAAACGTTGAAAGAGAAAAAACAAGCAAATATGGTGCACCTATGTATTCCTAGGTTACAAATGACGTAAAGGATTTATAAACCTCTTGGAATTAAGCGCACAACAAGTTTTTATTGACCAGTAGGTAACTTCCTACGCACTGAAAACTCTTTCTACCAACATAGATATTCTCTCTAAATTGAGCACAAGGCCATCAATTTTGAGAAGAGAGTCAGTCATTTAACGGCTCCGAAAGAATGAAAGGCAAAATGACGTCGACAGAATTTGAACTCCAGATGTAAGGAGCCGGAACGCATTCTCTTAATCATTTTTTCCTACGTGCTAACAAACCTACAACCCAGCTGCGTTAACCTACATAATCTTAACAGTAAACTGAAGGCGCTAGATTAGCAAGAGTACAGAGACAACTAAATAATTTATGTTCAGGGTTTCGTAACCTTACGTTCTGAGCTTAAACTCCTGCTCACGTCCGCTTCTCTTTCATCTACTGATCAAAATAAAAAAAAAAGAATGAATTATTAAGGTGATATAATCGATTATACGCTCATATGACCTGGAGCTTCGAGCTATGGTAGCAATCAAAGCATAAAAGGCAGAACATTATGTTGTTTAAGATAATAAATATAGTAGACTATTGATAGCGTATAGCACTATTCTCTTGGAGGACCAATTGATCTCATCAATAAACTATTCAACATGAGTTAAATCAAAGATTTTCTCTCGGAAAAGAGATAAACGGCCATCACAGAAATATATAATCATGCTTTATTCTAATTTCGTCTGCATATAAAATTTTAAACAAAAGCATTGCTATAGATATTATCAATATTAGGACG
This sequence comes from Octopus sinensis, assembly GCF_006345805.1. Taxonomy (NCBI): domain Eukaryota; kingdom Metazoa; phylum Mollusca; class Cephalopoda; order Octopoda; family Octopodidae; genus Octopus; species Octopus sinensis. The sequence continues at coordinate 56,949,694 of NC_043008.1, forward strand.
CTGAACCTAAACTCCATCCGTTTTTAATTTCATATCAACCATAAGGCAGTACTTTCATGGTGTGAACTGTATGAGGTGTAAATATCAACATCAGTAGATTTTCGTTTATCACATGTTTCTACTATATTTTTGTGCTAGAGGAAATAGGAACATATTATAACAACAGAGTTGTTCTGTTAAACATATATATATTTCTTTACTACTCACAAGGGGCTAAACACAGAGGGGACAAAACAAGGACGGACAAACGGATTAAGTCGATTACATCGACCCCAGTACGTAACTGGTACTTATTTATTCGAAGCCGAAAGGATGAAAGGCAAAGTCGACCTCGGCGGAATTTGAACCCAGAACGTAACGGCAGACGAAATACGGCTACGCATTTCGCCCCGCGTGCTAACGTTTCTGTCAGCTCGCTTCCTCTGTTAAACATATATAGTAGAAACGAAACTGCTTGCGATACACATTTACAGCTGTACAATAAAAAAAAAACCTTAGCTACTACTTCAATTGACAACTTGCAAGAAATAACAGGTCAAATTTCTGTCCACATGCCATTTTGTTCTTTTGAAAAAAATATATACAGAAAAAAAAAAGTGGAGGCGCAATGGCCCAGTGCTTAGGGCAGCGGATTCGCGGTCATAGGATCGCGGTTTCGATTCCCAGACCGGGCGTTGTGCGTGTTTATTGAGCGAAAACACCTAAAGCTCCACGAGGCTCCGGCAGGGGATGGCGGTGATCCCTACTGTACTCTTTCACCACAACTTTCTCTCACTCTTCCTTCCTGTTTCTGTTGTACCTGTATTTCAAAGGGCCGGCCTTGTCACTCTCTGTGTCACGCTGAATATCCCCGAGAACTACGCTAAGGGTACACGTGTCTGTGGAGTGCTCAGCCACTTACACGTTAATTTCACGAGCAGGCTGTTCCGTTGATTCGGATCAACCGGAACCCTCGTCGTCGTAACCGACGGAGTGCGTCCATACAGAAAAAAAAATAGACAACGTTGTCCTAAAAATGTCATATCTGAGACAAAAATGGAAAGCTCATGACTGCAACGTCATTTACAAAATTATTCGACCTATTAGAAACAACAGCTAAATCTCAAACATAGCCAACTACCTGATATAAAGAAGGTGGCGAGCTAGCAGAGTCGTTAGCACGTCGGGCGAAATGCTTTGCGGTATTTCGGCTGCCGTTACGTTGTGAGTTCAAATTCCGCCGAGGTCGACTTTGCCTTTCATCCTTTCGGGGTCGATTAAATAAGTACCAGTTACGCACTAGGGTCGATATAATCGACTTAATCCGTTTGTCTGTCCTTGTATGTCCCCTCTGTGTTTAGACCCTTGTGGGTAGTAAAGAAATAGGTATTTCGGCTGCCGTTACGTTGTGAGTTCAAATTCCGCCGAGGTCGACCTTGCCTTTCATCCTTTCGGGGTCGATAAATTAAGTACCAGTTAAGTACTGGGGTCGATATAATCGACTTAATACCTATGTCTGTCCATGTTTGTCTCCTCTATGTTTAGCCCCTTGTGGGTAATAAAGAAATAGATATAAAGAAGCACATATTTGATGCTATAATCTTCGATACATTATCACTGACTACAAGAATCCCTAAATACCAACCATTATAAAGCTGCTTTATAAGGGTTGGCTTCGCATGTGGTATTAATTATGCTTTCATCATATGGTTGCTTCTATTGCACAATTCTGATGCGTGCGTGCGTGTGTGTGTATGTGTGTATGTGGTGGGATATAGCTGTTTGGTTTTATATTGCATATAGCTGCTTTCATTATTGTATAATTTTCACATTACCATTTTGCTGAATCGGCTATAAATTCATACGGTAAATACTATATACTGACAAGTAGGATTTACCTTAACCATCCAGGAATGGAGTAGCCACTACAGATAAGTTTGTAATTTTCAAGCGAAACTAGACTACTATAATGATCTAGCTTCGCTGTGAGTTGGTTATCTCTTCTGTCGGCATCTGATAAAATGCTTTGTTGCAGCGCTCTAAGGGATTTTAAGTCTAATTTCGAGCAATATAGATGCTACACGGCACCTATATTCCCTTTTCAGTTTTATATTAAAACACCGCGATATGTGAGAATCCGTGAAGTAGAAACAGTACTGTACTGTATATTTTTTCTATTACTGTTAAAATTTGCATATATGCATTTTACTATAAATGGAAAGCAACACCACAGAGGGATCAACGTAAGTTTGAATAATAAACCACAATAGGTGAAGCGCGATAAGTAAAACGCAATAGGTAAAAC
>NC_043008.1:56956977-56964477 GCF_006345805.1 Octopus sinensis
AAACGCGATTTTATTTACGTTTTTTTTGTTTCGTTTGTGGCTCCTGGTCGTTCTGTTATAAGTTCAAATTCCATCGTGGCTTATTTGTTTGGTAGACTTAAACCATTACTTGGTTTAACACCGCTCCCAGCTGCTGCTTAGGTGCTTTTCTCAACATCCAGTCTGTATTAAATATTAGGGCAAGGTCGTTCGTTTTAGTATATATCACCCACTCTTTCTAAGTTGCCTCGGAAGCTCTTCACAGCGCTAGGGTCAGTGCCAGTATCTACTCAATAACAGGCTTAAAATAATCATATGAAATGAATTGTTAATATGATTACAATTGAGGACCAGTGGATGGTAAATCCGAGTAACAGGCGAAGTATTTTGCAGTACTTCTGCCCTCGTTTATCTCGGTGGGTTGTTTTTATTTTTAAATAAAAAAATTATGAATGAATCGTCTTCACACACTTTGTAACTGGAACTTATGGTAGATTCATTGGCAGAAAACTTACAGCCCACGGCAGCAAAGCTTCCACTATCATGTAGTTTCTGGATCATTTCTACGGTTTACGGTAAAGAACAGACTCGTCTGCATCATTTGTTAAGATCAGCTACATATGAATGTTTTTCTGTTCATTGGTTGTATGTTGCTGGTACAAGTACGAGAATCCGTCTAAAAATTGTCAGTGTGCATTCTGTGTAGTTGAGTATTGTGGGTCATCGTTGGGTTTTGTTTGTGTGGTCCAAGAAATGTGTCACTTAGCACTGGCCCGTCATTATTACAAGCCAGTTTTTGTCAAGCACAATATGGCTCACAATTGAGTGTACCATTTTATTCTGGATCGGTGATAAATACATCAATGATAAACGGAGCTACATGTGTAGTGCCGTATATTGATGCTTTACTTTCAAATCAGGCGAGGTCACCTTCGCACTTATCTTTTAGATGTTGATACATTAAGGTACCGACCGATCAAGTACTGAAAACGATTTCATCGTATGCACCTCCTCTGCCATAAAACGGATTTACCTTATACCAGACTTAAACTTCATAATTGTCCGAGGGTATAAGAACATTTACAATTCGAGTTATTAATTATAGTTCTATCACAAATTGTTTACTAACCAAGAAATATGTTTATTAACCAAGAAATATGATGATGAACGATGATGAACAGACGAAAACATTACATTCATGTATATAGTGATAAAATTGGTTGACTAAAAATGTAAACTTGATAATATAAACATTTGACCAGTACATTCTTCATTTAGATATACTTGGCAAAATTGTGGCTCAATTTTGCAATTCCAGTTTATATTGCTAATGAAAAAGAAAACAGAAAACCTGATAAAGCAATATATTACTTCACTTCAGTATGAGAATGGATATAGCCTCGTAATTAGGAATGCTAAGCTCATGATCAAAGTGTCGTGAGTTCAATTCCTGGACTAGGTGAGACGTCCGTTTTGAGACTTTAGTTCACGTGCTTAAAAACTTTATTTTACATGCCTTAAATCTAACCAGCAGAAAACGTGTACCAACCGTGTACTGGCGCACATTCCTCTCCTAGCTGTACAACGTGGACGTGCCACTGGGTTTTAATTTTCGGGAGTTTTGAGAGTGTCTATACATGCTAGCAACTGCAGAGGTGTCTAAAGAATTACGTAAAGCACATGCACCTAAGCCTTTACTTATTAGCAACAGGTGGTTATTTCTTTGGTGGAAGTGATAGGAGAAGTGATTTGCTGATGTTAGTATGACAGTCATTGTCTCGAATGTGTTGATGTTCTTCTTGTTGTTGTATAACTCAAGCACATCTCAAATTGAGTTACTCTGTGACCAAACAGTTTGCCTCCTTGATAATCCTTCATTTTCCTTTTTACATCTAGGATTATACTATCCAATTTCTCCTTTCTTTGGCAGGGGGATGACATGAGATAAAATAACCCCTATTTCTACCAAATCCAGTGATCTCGGCTAGAAAAATAATAATTGCATGTCGAGCCACAGAGGAAAACAAAACATATATCAGAAAGCCGTTACACAAATAGAAGCTTGACACATTATACTTACGAAAATAGTATTTCATAAAGTGAAAATACTTTGATGTCATGACAGATTTATTTTTATACACATAATTTGTTACATTTTTTCAGAAAATTAATAACGCCGTAAATTAATTTAAAATGAATAAAATCTAAATATAAATAGAATTATTAATGAATAATAAAACAGAAAAAAAATATATATGTGTGTATGTATATATATGCAAACATATATAATATAAATCGTTACATACATATACATATATATATATATGTGTGTGTGTGTGTAGTTTCTAGTTACGTGATGAGCTTTCAATATCAATACACAGTATTACACAATTTTTGCATAATAATAATAACGAAGTTGGTTTCAAATTTTGGTACAAGGTCATTAAGTTAGGGAGATGAGGTAGTTCCATTTCATCGACCTCAGTATTCAAAAGGTACTTATTTTATCGACCACTAAAAGATGAAATGCAAAGTCGACCTCGTCGGAATTCGAAAGCAGCACGTTATAGGCGGATGAATTGCTGCTAAGCATTTTGCCGGGCGTACTAACGATTCTGCCAGCTCGCCGCCTATATAATAATAATAATAATAATAATAATAATAATAATAATAATAATAATAATAATAATAATCCTTTCTAGGGAAGGCACAAGGACTGACATTTTTGGGGGAAAGGGACTAAATCGATTACAGTGAATCCAGTGTTTCACTCGTACTTATTTTATTGACGTCAGAAGAATGTAACACAAAAACGACCTTGGCGGAATTTGAACTCAAAACATCAAGTCGGACAAAATGCCCGGCGTTCTAACGATTCAGCTGTCTCGTCGCCTACATAAGAACAACAACAAAATAATAATAATAATAATAATAATAATAATAATAATCCTTTCTACTAAAGACACAAGGTCTGAAATATGTGGGGAGGGGACTAGCCGATTACATCCACCCTAATGTGTAAATGGTACTTAATTTATCGACCCCGAAGAATGAAAGGAAAGTCAATCTCGGCGGAATTTTAACTCAAAACAAATCAAAGGGCGGAACACCCCTAAGCATTTCGTCCAGCGTGCTAACGATTCTGCCGGCTCACCTCCTTAATAATAATAATAATAATAATAATAATAATAATAGTATTAAATTTTCATACCAAAGGTGAACAGCGATCAAAATCATAGCTTACTTAATTAGTCCCCTTAGGTTACAGTAGATTTGAATTCGAATATGCTATTCGCAGTTGCATTCGTCGCAGGAGAACACCTTCGGGAAAATATTTGTTGATTTTCCACCGATTGAAAAACCACAAACCATCAAAACATGAGGCACGATTTACTAAAATGCTAAGAGGATATAAAACCATTAGACAATATTTTTTGAACTACACTGTAAAATTTAAACTACGTTCTATTCTCCTTAAGTGTGTTTTTGGCTCTGCACCAAATATGTTTGAAGGACTTACTACGTTCAGCTCCTGCAGCATTTACTCCACAATCTCAGGTCACATACGATGTTTGTACTCGTCTGCCTCATTAGATTGGCAAGCACTCACTTAGAGGAGCTCTGTGTATGCCATATTGCGCTTCATGAATCCTTTTTCTGGCCGATATACAAGTATATCTATCTATAAAGTTTCTGGTAATGACTTAAATGTAATCTGATTTTCATGATAATGTAACACAAATTAATCGATTAAACACGTTGAGTGTTGTTTTGATTTTTTGTTGGTTCTCTTTTAGTGTCTATTTCAAGGCTTTCGATGCTTCTATGCCTACAAAGTGTACAGAAATGTGGTAACATAGAAATAACATTAACAGCAATATATACAAGTAAATTTCCCCTTTCTTATGCATACTTATGTATAGATAGATATATTATAAAAAAAAAATATATATATATATATATAGCATATATATCATATATATATATATATATGCGTATGTACATATTTGTCTATCTGCATATATATATATATATGTATTTATATATATATATATATATATATATATATATATATATATATATAATAAATGCGCCCTATTAAAGCCTAGCCATGCTCATGGGCCCGGTTTCCCGGTTTCTATGGCGTATGTGTTCCCCAGCTGGACGGGACGCCAGTCCATCGCAGCGTTACTCATTTTTGCCAGCTGATTGGACTGGAGCAACGTGAAATGAAGTGTTTTGCTCAAGAATACAACGCGTCGCCCGGTCCAGGAATCGAAGCCACAATCTTGCGTTCATGGTGCTGGTACCGTAACCACTAAGCCACGCGCCTCCACACACACATACACACACACACTCACACATACATATATATATAATTTATATTATTTGATTGAACGCTACACATTCATTTCCAAGTAAGTTTATCTCCCTCTATCGTTTTCTCTCTCATTCTTTCTCTATTTCTCTTTCTTACTCCCGTTCACCATTCTCTGCCTGTCACTATCGCCCTCCCCTTCTTTTTCCTTTACTTTCTGTCGTTGCTCACTGGTAATCATCTTTCTTTTCTTTCAGAGCTGCCCTAAAGACTGCAGGTATCGTATATATATATAATATATATATATATATATATATATATCTTCGATCCTTTCTTGTGCCAAATAAAATATTTCACCAGCGTTATTTAATAAAAACAAACATGTCATTAAAATTCTATGTAGTCCCATAGTTGTCGACCGATTTGTTACCGCAGTCGGTTCCATTCCCTCATGCAATTCTTTTCAAATAATATAGCAATACAACTAAAGTCAATTTCATTTGTGTAATTTTTTATATTTAGCTACTACCGCGTCTGATAAAATAATGAGTAAAAACGTCCCAAGACGCATATTTTGTTTGACCTGAACGAAACATTAGCCAACAGATGGTCATATATTATGTTTATTTAAATTCCTTAATTAAATGTATTTAGAATACTATATGTTGTGTTCTTTCTTTGTCATTTGTTTTTAATTATCGGAATTTCTGCTGAATACAGGAAACCCCATGTATATATATTATCAAACTAAATCCTTCTCATTATACCCTTTCGAGTTATCCGAGTCAATATATTAGATATACGAAGATGCGATGCCACATTTCTACACTAACTATAAGGTGGCGAATGAAGGCGCGGCGTAGTGGTTAGGGTAATCATCAGGCGGTAGCAAGGCCGTGAGTTCGATTCCTGGCGGTGTGCTGTGTCCTTGAGCAAGACACTTATATTTTGTCTTGCTCGAGTCCACTCAGCTGGCAAAAACGAATTGTACCTGTCATTCAAAAGACCGGTATTATCACATGCTGTCACGCTGATTCTCCTTGAGAAATAAGTCAACGTTACCTGTGTCTGTGGAGTATTCAGCCACTTGCATGTTAATTACACTAGCAGGCTGTTACTTTCATCGAGTCACCTGGACCCTCTCCGTCGTAATATATGTGGTGACAGTTTAAAATGGCGAGCTGGCAGAATCATTAGCGCGTCTGACAAATGGCGAAATGAGATTTGTTCCGACACTCTACCTTTCTGAGTTCAAATTCCACTAAGCGCGACTGAGCGTTTTCTCTTGTACGAATCGATAAAATAATTACCAGTTGAACACTGGGGTTGATGTAATCGACACGCGCCCTCCCGCAAAGTTTTAGCCCTTGTACCGGTGATAGAAATAATTATTAAACTAATTATGCGTTGAAGCAAGCAATTCCAAATGGTCGCTCATTGTCGCCGATACGACAACCAAAGCTCAGTTAAGTAAACCTGTATCATCTTTCAAAACGAAAAGTAACGACACTTTGGTTGTGTAATCCTGATACTCTTCTACGTTTCAAAAAGACGGATTTTGTCACAACTGGTACGCCTTCGATCATGGATGTACTAAATCAGTTGCCATTGGATATGCTACGACTACGCCTTTATCTACTTACTTTATCCTATATTTACATGCTATTATATTTTCAATCATGATAGGATGATGAAAGACCACTGATTGGTCGTTCCTCATTGCAGATAAAATAATTGGATCTAATCTATAAACTCTGCTATTGTTTCTTTGTTGCTCAAAATATCTAACACGGGTTTCTTTAGATTCCTGTTTTACTCAATTATTGTCATATAGTGGAGCCAATATAGGAAACTTCTCGACGTCGCACGACCTGTTAAATATAACAACCAATTCTCCCTCTTAACATAGAGTATCTATAAAGAAAAGGATGCACAACAAGAAAACGTCGTTTTAGATAAAATAAAAATGAGATTGAATGGTCAAATTTAGTACGCTTTTGACCATAGGCCTGCACGAGTAGACAGGGCCTGAGATTAAACGGTAATAACTTTCATTTAGCGAAATATATAAAATTACTTCATACTGACCCTCGCTCATACGTTTATTAATTTCTATACGCCATATGCTTCCTCATTACATTAATAAATAATCAAACTGGTTAATTAGCTTTGACTATTTAAACAGAAACTATGTAAAGTTTAAAGAAAAGGTTAAGTATATTTCCTACAGCTATGAATAACTTATGGAAGGCATGCAAAGTTCAAGGAAACTAATACGGGCAAACGAAGACATGTACGAAGCAGGGGAAGAAAGCGAAGTTTCAAAATAAGTTTTGAAAAGTGGTTAATTCGTTAAACTTTGCATAGATTTCTATAGACATAACTGCCGGAGATAATATCTTACAAAGCATGACTTATAGCAGCTGAAGAATCTCATGGAATTCCAGCCAGTTCAACTGTTTTAATTGATATGAAATTATCACGTTCTTCTCCCGAAATAACAGAAAACCACACGTACAAAGAAATTAGAATGTGAGTGATTAAGTGGCTAATTCTTTGGAAATTGAATTTTAAAAATATAGATTTAAACACCAGTATAATCATGTTTTAACCAGTCTGCCGATGCAATTAGAAATAAGTGGAACAACGTCTATAGAAGGTTCATTAGTGTAATCGGTTCGATGACAGTTACTTTATCAGGAAATAAGTGGGATAAGTCAAAGCGATTTTGACGAATCTCAATAAGTTTAGTTAGACAACTCCCGACGCATTCCATCACAGCCTAAGCTATGATAAATGTTGACAGGACTAGATAAGAAATTATTAAGATGTCTTATTGGCCATTAATAAAATGAATGTGTGTGTTGTAAATATCTAATCCAATCGTCGACATATAAAATTAAAGAGAAGTCATTACACAGGTACATTTTTAGTAGCGGCTTCCGAGGTGAAGACTCTCAGGTTTGCATGATCATTTTACGGGTACATGCGAAGGAAATGTCACGAGGTGTTCAGTTTGTGGATACATGGAACCAGGATCGCACTGAGCGCAAGACGTCAGATAGAATAAATTGTTGCGTGGTCTAATGCCACTAAGAACGATAGAGTATGAGCACGGGTTTGAACACGTACAATCAACGTTGTTCAAATGATGTTAACATCAAATTTAGGAAACATCGAAGACAGGATACCTGTAACATGTG
>NC_043008.1:56966977-56974477 GCF_006345805.1 Octopus sinensis
ATGTCATTACCCCCAAACTTTTGTGAGTTAAATTATGCAAACACTATATATGAGAGAGATTTTCTTTAAGTATTAGAAATAGCCTTAAAAAAGTTTTTTAGCTGCTATTTCTAATGAGTTCAGTATGCGGCAAAGTAATTTATTTTACTAAGCCCTTTTATATAATGTAATAATTTGAATTCGCCTTGAATGGTCCCTTTGCATACTGAACACTTGGTGAAATTGATTAATAATTAATTAATTTTGCCCTCAATTGTTGAAATTATAATTAATCTCCCTCTGATTAATGCTTCGGACTTTACCGAAATAAGCATAGAGTTTGATGATTTTAACCCACGCTGGTGGAAAGGGGAGAACAGAGATTCTTCGCTTGCTTATTTTGAATTTGTTGACACTGTTAGTTGGGAGCAGATCTTCGAGAGGGTATGTTCTTATTTTCAGTGTTTCCAAATCCAAACCAAGGAATTTCCGAGCCGATGATAGAAATGTTGTTTTGACTAATCTTGAAACGTACGTTCTCGAATAACCTTAGCATTTGATTTTTCGATGTCATTACCCCCAAACTTTTGTGAGTTAAATTATGCAAACACTATATATGAGAGAGATTTTCTTTAAGTATTAGAAATAGCCTTAAAAAAGTTTTTTAGCTGCTATTTCTAATGAGTTCAGTATGCGGCAAAGTAATTTATTTTACTAAGCCCTTTTATATAATATATATATATATATATATATATATATATATATGTACGTATGTATTTATACAACATGTATACGCACATACATACCTTCACTGCATTTACTTGAACGCATAGCTAAACTTGAAAAGCAATTGCCCAAAACTAACTGCTATTTCCCAGATGATTAATGGATATCCTTTTGTATGGAAGTATTAATTTCGGTTCATTGTCTTCCTAATAATTCCATATCCGCTTTCGCGTTTGGTAACATCGTATTGTATGTCATACCTTTGTTTCTCTATGCGTACAAACTGCTTCGATCTTTCTTTGCGCTAGTCTTTTATATATTGAAAAGAAGAAGTACGAACTTTATAGGGTATTTTCAGTGAAAATCGATTCGACAATAATATTTTATTGACTCAGGTGCTATCGAGGATCAAACCACAATACTTTGTAAATGTCCAATCTAGATCCAATCGAAAAGTCTTGTACATCCATTTAGTTAACAGCCAAATGCTTTCTCTTTCTTCGATACTTCCTTACAAAAACCTTGATGAAATTCACGTATTTTAAATAACATTCCATCTTCATCCATGTTATTCATGTTATTTCTAAATACATCCGTTTCTACATATAGTCGTACACAATCCAGTTTTCATTAATATGAAAAAAAACTGATCAGTAAATAACATGATTGGTAGATAACAGACGCAAATCTATCAACCATTCAATTGCGTCTTGTTACACACCGATTGTCACAATATCCTTCCTTGCATTTGGTGACTTTCAAATGATGCTATCACGTTGGTCAGGGGAGCAGATTAACATTCCTCCCGAAGGGAACCTCAGACCGTCGCAGCATTTCCTATTTACAGCTGAAAATACTGGAGCAACGTAAAATGAAATGTTTTGCTCAAAAACACAGGGCACTGCCCGTCTGGGAATCGGAACCAAGAACTTAGCAATTCGGCAAAAGGGACCGATAGTAAAAGTACTAGACGACGTGTCTTCAAACTTACATCCCTCAAACTTTTGTGATCTATGAATAATACTGTGATTAAGTTTGCATGTCATGATCTCAGGAGCTAATAAATTTTGGTATATGATTTAACACAATTCTGTCTAATCAACTACTCATATCTAACTACATCATTTATAACTTCTCCAGACATTTCTTTTAACAAAATCAAGACCAGCGCTGATGTTTGAAAACGTTGAATAGTGTATGAGTATGTGTGAGCTTGTGTGTGGCGAGGTATGTATACCTATATGTAAAACTCATATGACAGAGAAATAATTTCATGAAGTGTGGCTGTATGGTAAGAAGCTTGTCCCCAACCACAAGGTACCGGGTTCAGGCCCACTTCGTGGCAACTCGAGCAATTGTCTTCTAATATAGCTTCAGGCTTACGAAAGGCTCGCAGGTGGATTTGGTACCCGGAAACAGAAAGATGCCCGTCGTATACACACACATACACACACACACATACACACACACACACATACATACACACACACACACACATATATATATATATATAAAATAAGTACTAGGCTTACAAAGAATAACTTCTGGAGACGATTATTTCGACTAAAGGCGCTGATAACAGTATGTTGACTATTGGGTTTAAAAGTATCTATACCACATGCATTCTTTAGAAGAAGCAGGAAAAGAAGACGCGGATGGTTTAATCCAACAACTTCAATATAAACACTCTTATATTGACAGGAATTATTTTATATCCGACAAGACATGTTCGTTATATACATTAGTAAAACAAACTGTGTAAAACAAACGACAGCGATGAGTTTCATTTCATGTATCGAATGGATAATATTCTTTCCCGGATTACACATCGCAACAAAAACATAAACAACCAAAGCCTCTATCACTAAGGCTCGCTTCAATTTGCACAAGCCCTCAATCTTACGCTGCGTGGAACTTGCCTCTATAAAGTGATCGTACAGAGAGGGCCTATAAAATAATCGTATTGAAATGAATTGTATCATACTTTCTATTAATATATTATATAGTATCAGCATCTATACTGTGATACCTCATCATAAATCGTCTTGAAACTTAAGAAATGTGCCAAATACTAGAACTGAACCGAAAACTCATTTCGTATCTCAAAGGAGCCCAAGACTATAGTCTATTCCTAACTAAAAAGTAAAATAAACAGCCTGCGATCTGCATATGAAGATCTGAAGTGTTGTGCAGATGTCGTTATCAATAGAAAAATATCATATTTGCGTCCATTATGAATTTTCTCCGATGCCGGAAAATCTAAACCTCCTAATACTGATATGATAAAACTTGCGGTGTGGCCACTTCCTGATGACAACAGATATGAAACGGCGATTTCTGCAATATATCCCCTATCGGCTGTACTTTGGCCAACGACAATAATTGTGACCAGTATCCTGCCAATACACCATCTTGCTTACTGTGTATTTTGTAATAAAGTAGCTAACCAATGACAGTGAAATATCACAGTCCTCATAAGCCTAACCTCATTTGTAAGCTCAATCTCTTGCTTAGCTCTATTTCTCTGTTTGCTAGTCTGCCTCTCAATATATATATATATATATTTGTGGGGCGAGGTGTGTGTGTGTGTGTGTGCGTGTGTTAGTGAGTGCGTGGGGGTTTAAGACCCCGTCTAGTGAAAGGACCAGGTACTTGGAAATCAAAGGACCACACCTGTTTCATATCTTGCAAAAATTCCAGTGTGGTAAAAGGCTTGATTACCAAAGGCATGGTTTCTGGTTCCGTCTCACAGCGTGGTGCCTTGACCAACTGTTTTCTATCATAGCCTCGGTCCGAACAAAGCCTTGTGAATGGATTTGGTAAACGGAAACTGAAAGAAGCACGTCACGTGTATGTATATATATATATATATATATATATATATATATTTAAACTGACACATATATATTTAATTTTACCTCTTTATCCCTAGGTGTGTGTGTGTTTGTATGAATTTGTGTGTGTCTGAGTATATATATATATATTTATATATATATATATATGTGTGTGTGTGTGTGTATCTATGTATGTATGTATATATTTAGATAGATAGATAGATAAATAGATAGATAGATAGATATCGATAAACAGACACACATATTCACAGAGAGACAGACACACACTGATGTGTGTGTGTATGATATAAATATATGCACATACCTATGTATTATATATTGGTATAGAGTTTTGGCCAGAGGCCTACTTAAATAAAAAAAAAAGTCAACTTTTGATGGATACAAATATCGAATTTGCAACTTTTACATAAGTGTATGTGTATGTATGTATATATGTATGTGTTTATGTGCATGCGAGTGTGTGTGTAAGCACGTATTTGTGTATGTGTGTGTCTGTGTGTGTGTGTGAGTAAGTATATACTTGCATTGATTGTAGTTGCATTAAAAAGTTCTTATGGATAATTAAGCAAAATTTTATAGCTGATTTTATGAGGTTTCACTGAGATAAAACAGATACATCTTATTATGTACCTGCCTCTTCATCTTTCATAGACATATACAGTTTATGATCATAGCTAGTTGCAATTGGAAAAAGTAGCTTCCATAAAATTGGATTGTTCTGATTTGCATATTACTCATCGAGTTAACTAAAAAAAGTTTACCTTTGTACATTTTAAGAGATATACTTTTTTACTGTTTTAGTTGTTTTAGTCATTTGACTGCGGTCATGCTGGAGCACCGCATTTAGTCGAGCAAATCGACCCCAGGACTTACTTTTTGTAAGCCTAGTACTTATTCTATCGGTCTCTTTTGCCGAGCCGGTAAGTTACGGGGACGTAAAGACACCAGCATCGGTTGTCAAGCGACGTTGGGAGGACAAGCAGAGACACACAATCACACACACACAAATATATATATATATATATATATATATATATATATATATATATATATATATTATATATATATATATATATATATATATATACATATATATATATACATATATACGACGGGCTTCTTTCAGTTTCCGTCTACCAATCCACTCACAATACCAATTAATTATTTGAATTAGCGATGAGCGAAATATAATTTATGTATATCAAATCAAAAGTTTTTGTAAAACCACATATTTCTAGTTATGAAGAACAGTATGTAATAGGGATCGTAAAGGATGCCCTAATCGGAGAGCTTGTCGCAGGGCGGAGAACCATTGATCGACCGAAGCTGAACTGCAGGGACGTATGCAGGAGGGACATGAAGTCACTTGGCATCAACACCAATTCCTGGGAGGTCTCGCAGCCGACCGAACCAGCTGGACAGGCACTCTTCACAAACAACTGCAGACCGGCGAGGAGAACTTTGAAGGTGGCGGCAGCTGAAGACCGATCCCGCAGAAAGAAATGACAGCCAACAGACCGGATTCAACTTATAGGTGTGACCTCAGCAAACGAAACTGCCACTCTTGCATCGGTCTCTACAACCACAGGAGGCGTTGCAAAACCTTATATATTTCTTAACTGCCCACAAGGGGCTAAACATAGAGGGGGCAAACAAGGACATACAAAGGGATTAAGCCGATTACATCGACCCCAGTGCGAAACTGGTACTTTATTTATCGACACCGAAAGGATGAAAGGCAAAGTCAACCTCGGCGGAATTTGAACTCAGAACGTAACGCCAGACGAAATACCTATTTCTTTACTACCCACAAGGGGCTAAACACAGGGAGGACAAACAAGGACAGACAAACGGATTAAGTCGATTATATCGACCCCAGTGCGTAACTGGTACTTAATTTATCGACACCGAAAGGATGAAAGGCAAAGTCAACCTCGGCGGAATTTGAACTCAGAACGTAACGACAGACGAAATACCGCAAAGCATTTCGCCCGGCGTGCTAACGTTTCTGCCAGCTCGCCGCCTTTGCATTGCAAAACCTTATAGACAACTCAACGGACGGATGACATCATCCATGGTCAGCCATGATCGTCGAAGGCCCTAAGAACGTAATATGACTTCCAGGAGATAGAAAAGTGACGGAAATAAATCCAGCTAGATTGGAAATTTTTCAATCTAACAAACGATTGCCTGTTGATGGAGAGACATAACAACAGGTAACGGAGTCTCGAAATCTATTAACATTATATTTCTACTCATTAATGAGATGCATATATATAACTTTTAGTGCGTAGGAAAACTAAAGGCTCAAACGCAGCTGTATGGTAAGAAGCTAACCACATGGTTCTAGGGTCAGTCCAGTTACGTGGTATTTTGGGCAGGTGTCTTCTACTATATAGCCTTGTGAGTTGATTTGATTGACGGAAACTGAAAGGAGTTCGTCGTGTATATATATATATATAATATATATATATATATATATATATATATATATATATATATATATAAACTTAATTTATCGTCCCTGAAAGGATGGAAGGTAAAGTCGACCTCGGCGGATTTCGAACTCAGAACGTATCAGCAGATGAAATACTGATAAGCATTTCGCCCGGCGTGCTAACAATTCTTATTTCTTTATTTACCATAAGGGGCTAAACATAGAGGGGACAAACAAGGAAAGACAAAGGGATTATATATAAATATATATAAATTATATATAAATTATAAATATAAATTATATATATATATTATATATATATATATATATTAGTGCATGCATATATAGTTGCGTGCGTGCGCACATACACGCGAGTACTGTCCAAATCTCCGACCAATCACATACAGATAGCTGGCATTCAATTGGCGTATCAAATTTCGGGCATTTTGATTGGGTTTTGGATAGAACATTCACAAAAAATCACTTCTATTGATTTTTTAATGGCTTTGCGGGGTGAATGGGGAAATATAAAGATATGCACGACCACCCTTGGACGAGTTTGAATGACCATAGAAAGTGCGAGCCCTCTAACTGAAAAATTGTGGATTTTTATAAAAGATACACACACACACACAGACAGACATTTTGCCGTTTAGATGTGTATATGTGTGTGTGTCCTTGAATCTGTTTTTGTTCCCCCACCACCACTTGACGACCGGTGTTGGTATGATTACCCACCGTAACAGAGCGGTTCAACCAAAGAGACTGATAAAAAAAGAACTTAGACTGATTCATTCGACTAAAAATTCTGCAAAGCGATGCCATAGCATGGCCGCAGTCTCATGATTGAAACAAGTAAAAGAGAACGGATAAAATAAATTCTTAGACAATAATATTTGACGTAAATATACATAATTTTGCACAAACCATCTAATCACACAATATATGATAGTAAATCAAAATATATACAGATGTCATCTGTAATTCACTAAATTATATCAACTATTACAAATAAGTATTCAAATAATATCTATTATTTCATTATCTATTTTATGTTTATTTTAGAACATATTTAATTTAATAAATAAATCTAGTTTGAAATTAGCAACTGTAACTTGTCAAAATAAATTTCCATTTATCCTAAAGTTATAATGGAAGTTTGAAAAACGAACTCGAAATTCAGTGACAGTTGAAGAGAAAGTTTCCATCATACGAATTATAGTCTGAAGCATATGTAACAGTCCACGAATAAATGATTAAATATTAAAGTCCTTTCATTGATAAATTACCGTAGATGAAATATATGCATAGGTACAAGCATAAATACATACATATATGCATGCTTATATATACACACATACACACACAAACACACACACACACACTCACAATAATCAAAGGTCATCTGAAACCGCACGTTTGTTTTAATCTCGGTAAAGAGGGAGTTTATATTTTAGAAGAATAACAAGTTGCTTCAAATAACTGCCATAGCATTTTCATTGC
>NC_043008.1:56984477-56989477 GCF_006345805.1 Octopus sinensis
TATCAATGGCTGGGCTTCTTACTTCGACACTACATGTGTTCAGTCACGGGCATAGAGTGAAAAACAAAGAGATGATGAGGAGAGCAATGATGAGAAGTTTGAAGGAAAGGATAAATAAGCAGTGGATACGTTTTACTGGCCATGTGTTTCTATTACGCCAAAGAGTTATGCTACCACGTGATGGAGTGGAAACCGGAAAGATGAATAAGATCAACATGATAGCGATAGCAGTCGGCCTGAGTGGAACTATGAAAAAAGCGAGAAATAGGGTATTTTCAAAAAGCTCGGTATCCGTTATGCCAACAGCACTGGAAGATCTGAGAGCTAAGACAAAGCTAATGAACTGGGATCTTATTCATCAAATTACGTCTTACACATATGGTTTCCTTCTTATATTTGGCTGTTATTAGCTTCTATTCTTTTATTCTTTTATTTGTTGCATTCATTTGACTGTGGCCATGCTGGATTACCGCCTTTAATCAAAGAAATCGACCCCGGGACTTATTATTTGTAAGCCTGATATTTATCCTGTCGAGGACTTCTGCCGGACTGCTAAGTCACGAGAACATAAATGCACCAACATTGGTTGTCAAGCAATGGGGACGGGACAAGTACAGACACAAACACACAGAGACAAACGCACACACGCACACACACATATTATACCACGGGCTTTTTTTCACTTTCCGTCTAGGAAATGCATTCACAAGGTTAGGTCGGTTCGAGGCAATAGTAGAAGACACTTGCCCAAGTTGCCATGCAGTGGGACTGAACACGAACCTTGTGGTTTAGAAGTAAACTTCTTATCACACAGCCACGCCTGCGACTATATCCAGTCTGTCTGGAGACACAATTTATGAAAGTAAACTTTTTATTACTCTGAAATCGGCTTAGTCTTTAAACGTAAGTCGTGTTTTGTACAGAGAAGGTAGAATGAAATGATGAGGGATTTGACATGTTGATTCGGGTTGCCACGCCTTTAATCCTGTTGTCACTATCAAACTCGATCTGTGATAAATTAATGCTACGTATAAATCATCTCGATGTGATAATACGTACATGCTATCGCCCATTTGAAACCTAAAACCAGAACTGTAAATTTGGGGAAATCCTTATACATGTGGTGGTTACGAATGAATTTCTATATTTCTATTAGATAAAAGTTAATTCAGTAACTAAAAAACAACAACGACATGGCTTTACACCCAAACCTACTTATATAAATAGATAGATAGATAGATAGATAGATAGATAGATAGATAGATAGATAGATAGATAGATAGATAGATAGATAGATAGATATATAGAATCATAGATAGATAGATAGATAGATAGATAGATAGATAGATAGATAGATAGATAGATGCGCGTGCGTCTGTGTGTGTGTGTGTCTGTATGTGTTAGCTTCTAACTAATACTCCTTACTCCTTTCTTCTTTACTTGTTTCAGTCATGAGACTGTGGCCATGCTGGAGCACCGCATTTAATCGAGCAAATCGACCCCAGGACTTATTCTTTGTAATCCTAGAACTTATTCTATCGGTCTTTTATGCCGAACCGCCAAATTACGGGGGCGTAAATACACCAACATCGGTTGTCAGGCGATGTTGGGGAAACAAACACAGACACAGAAGCACACACACATATACGACGGGCTTCTTTCAGTTTCCGTCTACAAATCCACCCACAGGGCTTTGGCCGGCCCGATGCTATAGTAGAAGACACTTGCCCAAGGTGCCACGCTGTGGGACTAAACCGGAACCATGTGGTTGGTAAGCAAGCCTTATCACACAGTCACTCCTGCTCCTATAATATATAAATAATTATATAATATATATATATATATAATATATATATATAATATATATTATATATATACGAGGTCGTCATGTAAGTATGGTAGAATTGAAGCTAGGCAAATCGAGAGTCTGTCCTCACCTCGTATCATTATTGATGGTTCTCTCTAGGTTTGTTGTAACGTATTAAATATTTACCCACCAGATTTCCAACAACATTTATTATTGCGTGAACGTGAAGAATATCCTCATCTCGCATTCTAATTCTGGTGGTTTCTTATAATCTTGTTCTAAAACTTCGAAGACATTATTTGCCCAATATTTAAGCAAGAGTTTAAAATTGGTTGAAATAATTTATAAGCCGCTTATCCAAACTACATATGAACTGGTTCACATTATAATAAGAGGAAACGATGTAATTTAGTACAACAAAAGTAGTAGAGTATGTATGCGTTCGGTAATCTTGTTAGAAACAGAGCTAAATTTCCCTCAAATCATATCGTCCTATCTCAAAAACAAAGGACATAGTGCATTGTAGATACAAAGATATAAATATATTGTGAGGATGACAACGGCAAGAATGGTTTTGGCGACTGATCTACGCAGCGTTTCAAAATATTAACGACGTAACAAGTTTTAAAAGTGTTATTTAAAAACTACTCGTTGGAATTCTTTGAAATTTCCAGTGAATGATGCCAACAGTTACATGCGCGTGGTGTGTAAAACATGTGAGGTTTTGTGCAAGCGCAAACAAACCGTGGTTATTTGTATGATTTCCACGAACTTTCAGAGTACCAAATTATTAACGAGTGGTCTTATAAACATGTAATTATGGATAGCAAATGTGACTTAACTGCTTAAGAGAAATCTGTTACTTCTGAACTTGCAGAAAGTAAATCAACATTAGAAATATCTAAAATGATTGTAAGATATCACCAATCTGGGAAAATATTTGTTACAATTCCTACAAAGCTACGTAGAGAGCCGACAAACGCTATTTCTCAACGGTCTCTGTCAGGAATTAAACGTGAAGTTGTAAGGAGCCCAAGTCTTACTACTGGAGAACTTTACAAGCGCATTGGCGAAACAACTGTGTCCAAACCTACCCGATGTCGTCCTTTAAGAAAGGTCGGTAAACAGATGGTATACGTTAAAACAAAATACACTTATAAAATCGTCTGATATTGGCAGAAGATAACATGAAGGTTAACATTACAAAAATTTTGTTTACGGACGAAACTCGTGCTACCCTTGACGGACCTGATGACTGGAGCAAGGGATGGGTTGTAAATGGAGGAGATCTTCAACGCTTTAGATGCCAACAAGGGGGATAAGGCACCATGAATTAGGTAGTTATCATTGGAGGTACTATGGTTGGTCCTTGGAAAGTTATTGACGGTGGTGTTAAAATATCCGTGGATGCTTATATAATCTTTCTGAGGGAACACCTTGTAACTTGGTTATAAAATCAAAGGATCACCTTCAAGACAACTATAATATTCAAGCAAGATAATATGCCCTCGCACTCAGCGAAAAAACAACAGATTATCTGCAACAATCAATCTTCTTTAAACCTCGGAAGAAGAAGTGGCCTCCATGCTCCCCCGACATAAACCCAATAGAAATCTTGTGGAGTATTCTAAAGCGACGAGTTTACGGGAATGGACGCCAATATAGGAGCAAAGATGAACTGTGGAAGACAATATTAGATGCATCCCGTGGTATAACATCAGAGGAGACCCAGAAATTAGCATGTTCCATGGACCAGTGCCTTTTCCAAGTTATTTCCAACAAACGGTAATATATCCCTTACTAACCAGCCCACCTATCATTTTTGAACGCTGTTTGTTTGTTTATTTCTACTTGTTCTGTGTTTATGTCTGTATGTGTTCATTTCAGTATGTACAACAAACAATTAAATTGGTATTTTCTTGTTTACATGAATTTTCATTACACCTCGCTAATAATTTGGAACAGTGACAGTTTACGTAAATTTGGTAAATGGCCATAGATTTTGTGCTGTTTTACAGAACCTCATATTCTTCACACATCATTCGCATATAACGTTTGCCGTCATTCTGTGGAAATTTCGTTGAATTCCAACGAGTAATTTTTAAATAATTTTTTTTAAATATTACTTCGTTAATAGTTTGAAACAACGTGTAGTTCGTTTGTAGACGAAAAACGT
Organism: Octopus sinensis; assembly: GCF_006345805.1. Taxonomy (NCBI): domain Eukaryota; kingdom Metazoa; phylum Mollusca; class Cephalopoda; order Octopoda; family Octopodidae; genus Octopus; species Octopus sinensis. Next base: position 56,988,461 of record NC_043008.1, read on the forward strand.
TGTGTATGTTCCAACGTTTAAAAAAACTCAAACATGTGTACAATGAATAATATTAAGATTGGGCACTTTAAGCCCAAACTAGGCATGCTTTGATAACAAACAATTAAAAACTAAGTCCTAAGGTATTTGAGGGTGTTACCGCTTTTACCTCACACCATATTAAACTGTAACAAATATAAAATAGCTAAAGCATGTGATTTAATACCACACAGCGATTATATATAATATAATATTATATATATATATCTATATATATATATATATACATGTATATATTTTATGGATATCTTACATACACACACATGTTTGGCATTTGTATACACACACCTACATATATCTATGTATGTATACATATATAATTATATTACATATATACATATATATATGTGTGTGTGTGCGTATACAAATGTCATACATGTGTATGTATGTATATGTATATATATTCTTATATGTATATATAAATACATATATATATACATATATATATATATATATATATATATATATATATATATATATTATATATATATATATCTTCTTAATATGTATGTATATAAATTTTCTTTTATATATATATATATATATATATATATATATATATATATATACCTATACTTCTCCAGATCAACATAAATTCTCACGATTTCTCGTTAGGCAAGATTTAGTAAAGATTTGAAGCATAATCCAGATTTCATGCGGCATTGCTGAGAGGGCGGAAAAATAAGATATACGTGTCAGGCAGGAAGGATTAATCCGGAAGGACAAGATAGCTGATTCATCAAAGAGATGGCCTTCATGTGATGTAACGTAGATCTTACTCTTACAGCTGAGCTTGCAGGGTTTTGTTTGATTCAGGATAGAATATCTTTAAATTCTGCTGCTTAGTGGATATACAAGCTATTTATGGATATATAGCGAGTATTATGATGAAATAATATCGGATTCTTTTATATATATCCAGCATACACAGATGCCTACGTACATGTATTTTTGCATATATATACCTACATACATACA
>NC_043008.1:56994477-57001977 GCF_006345805.1 Octopus sinensis
GACGTTTTCTTTCGACCTCAAATAAGTGTCACTTGATTGATCCCCTTCATACTGATATACCAAGACATTACCGAGTCAATGAAGGCCCCTCTATTTTATCGGTAGACATTGTAGATACAGCCATCGGTAGATATAGCCTCAGCATCTAAGTTTCCCGGAGAACAACAATTCTATTTCAAATTACAAAACTAAAAGCCTTTATTTTGAGAGTGTCGTCAAAGTTTTTAAAAATCTATTATAACAGTGTAGAAACTCGTTTAATTAGACGGGGCTTACATTACAACGACAATAATGTAATTAAATGAGATATTTTGTACGTTATTTGCTGATCGCGTGGTTCATCTGACAATGAATACACAACATAATTAATTTACGATTTCACATAATATAGACTGTGGCATTAAAATCCATAATCATGACTATAAATTCAGATATATAGGAATATATGAGATGTTTCGTTTATTTAGTCATCTCTCCGTCACCTGTCATTACATTAATCATATTCATAATCTATTTTGTCAGGTCTAAATCTCGCTATTTAATGACAGGAAAATATTTCAAAATTAAGTTATCCAAAAATGGTCGTTATTTATTATACAATTATTAATTAATTCCAGTATTTTCTTATTTGCTTATGCATCTCTAGGCACCCTTAATATTTCTCTATGTGTATGTCTGTGCGTGTTCTGTTAAATGATATATGTACGTGTATATGTTGAATATGTGTGCGTGTTTGTGTGTTGGTGTATATTGGCATGTGCGTCATTGCAACATTACATGTATAGCCTACACAATATCAAGTAATGACATATAATACAATGTATACAATATACATTATAAAATGCTACATATGATATATATATAGAGAGAGAGAGAGTAAGAGACAGAGTTGTAATGTGCAGCCTGCATAACATTATATAAAATTATGCAGCAATATTTATGTATATATGCTTACAGAGAACCCACAAAGAATCGAAACATTTCAAAGCAAAGCACGCCACAAATTGCTTAGACGGAATGACGCAGAACATAGTTATTAGTTAATTAATCCATTTTTATAGCATAGAATGCGTCGATGAAGGGATGCTCACAGTTCTTAGATAATCCATAACTCCAATAGTATCCAAAAATTGGCCAACGATAAAAATTTAAGCGTGACGTAAAAACAATAAAGACGAAAGTTATTATCTGGTATTGATAGAATTGATTCGTTAAGGTTCTTTATTGTGGCATAAGCATAGTGAATGTTTGCTGACTAATGCTAATATTTTATTAATTATTAATAATTAATCAGAGCTCTTTCATCAAGATTAATTAATTGACTGAATATGTAACACTAGAATTTATTAACCAGGCAATTCATTCAGGTAATTTCCAAAGGAAATTATACTGTAAATCGTTTTTTTTTTTTTCTGAATAGGGTCAACGACTGGTCGTTGAGCCTATGTTCATATAGTAAAATATCATGTTTCGCGCCTGCTATTGGCCGGTATGCAAGCATGTTCTGCCACTACTAGCTCTGATGAACGAGGTAACTAAGTTTAATGATATCGTTGGAATAGAAACGTTTTTAACTGCTGTTGAATTTTCAACATCACTTTGCAGCCTATTCTCGTTGAGTGACAGGCTGAAGTCCCGCCCACTTCACATTTCTTAGATATTGTAACTCTGATTTTGAGAATACTAACTTCACTTGATGATCTGTTGATTACTCAACTTGCCATTGCTCGCTTCTTTATTTGGTTCACCTGATGAGTTGAGAGTCGCATAACATATAACATAATCTTGTGGATATTCTGCATATTGCACATCTACATATATACTATGCTTATGTCATAGCAAATACCTTTGACAAAACACTTGTAACCATACCAGATAACCCACTGGTCTGTTCGTATCTATGTGTGTGCGTGCGTGCGTGTGTATGACCTATATATATAATCAGGGCTAATTCAGTTATTTCTCCGTAGATTGGAAAATATAGTGAACAAACTAAATGGCGCAGGAGTGGCTGTGTGATAAGTAGCTTGTTTACCAACCACATGTTTCCGGGTTCAGTCCCACTGCGTGGCACCTTGGGCAAGTGTCTTCTACTATAGCCTCGGGCCGACCAAAGCCTTGTGAGTGGATTTGATAGACGGAAACTGAAAAGAAGCCCGTCGTATATATGTATATATATATACATGCGTGTGTGTGTTTGTGTGTCTGTGTTTGTCCCACTAGCATTGCTTGACAACCGATGCTGGTGTGTTTATGTCCCCGTTACTTAACAGTTCGGCAAAAGAGACCGATAGAATAAGTACTGGGCTTACAAAAGAATAAGTCCCGGGGTCGAGTTGTTGCTCGATTAAAGGCGGTGCTCCAGCATGGCCGCAGTCAAATGACTGAAACAAGTAAAAGAGTAAAGAGTAAACGTAATCGATTTTCAAAATTTATTGGATTCTCGTCAGAGGCGTCTACATCAGTATCACCAATCCATGAGAAACAAGCTACTAATCTATTTATATACTCAACAATTACAATAGCTACATAAAATGATGACACTAATTTGCATATTGTAACTGTTAACACTTTATTCAATATCTGTGGTCTCAGAAAAGGTATGATTTAATATATGTAATCTATACAGTAGATCTATAAGCATTCTATCAAATCCACTCAAATGGTTTTGATCGGCCCATGGATATAGTAAAATACACTTGCCCAAGGTAACACATAGTGGAACTGAACCCGGAACCATATGTTTGGGAAGCAAACTTCGTATTTGTTTACTGCCCACAGGGAGCTACACACAGAGGGGTGGGGGTAAACAAGGATAGACAAACGGATTAAGTCGATTATATCGACCCCAATGCGTAACTGGTACTTATTTAATCGACCCCGAAAGGATGAAAGGCAAAGTCGACCTCGGCGGAATTTGAACTCAGAACGTAGCGGCAGACTAAATACCTGTTTCTTTACTACTCACAAGGGGCTAAACACAGAGGGGACAAACAAGGACAGACAATCGGATTAAGTCGATTATATCGACCCCATTCCGTAACTGGTACTTATTTAATCGACTCCGAAAGGATGAAAGGCAAAGTCGACCTCGGCGGAATTTGAACTCAGAACGTAGCGGCAGACTAAATACCTGTTTCTTTACTACTCACAAGGGGCTAAACACAGAGGGGACAAACAAGGACAGACAATCGGATTAAGTCGATTATATCGACCCCATTCCGTAACTGGTACTTATTTAATCGACTCCGAAAGGATGAAAGGCAAAGTCGACCTCGGCGGAATTTGAACTCAGAACGTAGCGGCAGACGAAATACCGCTAAGCATTTCACCCGGCGTGCCAACGTTTCTGCCAGCTCACCGCAAACTTCTTAACACAGAGCCACGAGTCTTACTGACAATAATCAAAAATTGAATATTAACCATGGGTCATTTGAATTAGCTTTGTTTATTTTATTTTATTTTATTTTGTTTTGTTTTTTTTTCAGATAAAGTCTGACCGGTACGACATTTATCCAATATGTACAGGGTATAGATTGAAGATTTTCATGCTGTTTCTAACAGGTCGAGTGCAAATACGATATCTTCTCAACTCAAAGACACATCATTCACCCTTTTGACCTACCACTACGAAGGCCATTACACGATAAGATAATATTTGAATTAAGCTGAAGAAAAAGTCATTACTAAATTTGTCTAGAAGATCTTTATATCAATAACATTATCCACGGATTATATTTGACAGATAATAATGACTTACGTATCAAGTAGTTTTGGGCGAACGACTAACTGAAAAGTATAACATGAAAAAAAAAAACCAGCTGTATATTTCCAATATCAAAAGAGAATATGGTGTGCTTAATGAGTTAACAAATGATATAGACGCCATTTTAAGAGTGGTGTTTCATGAAAAGTAGTTTATCCGCGCTCACCGACTTAATCATGATTGATCATGGTTGAAGTTATTTAGATGTAAGTCTGACAAGCAAAACACATAACCTAATTTCAAGGAAATCAAAACTGATACCGAGAAAATTAGTTTGAGTTCGTTATGAATTAAGTTTCGAAAGAAGTTCATCAAGGATTATATACAAACTACCAAAAACAACAAGACATCCATATGTATGTATGTACGTATGCATGCATATATGTGTGTGTGTGTGTGTGTGTGTCTGTCTGTCTGTCTGTGTATATATATATTGAGAGAGAGAGAGAGAGAGAGAGAGCGAGGAGAGAGATGTATAAATATATGTGCATATATGTATATATATTTATACATCTCTCTCTCTCTCTCTCTCTCTCTCTCTATATATATATATATATACGCACAGACACAAGTATATATATATGTATGTGTTGAGGTTTGCTTTATAGATATTTATTTGAATTTATATAATTTGACATTATTTGAATGATTTAGTATTTATGAGGGAAATGTTAACAGTGACTAGAAACGTTTCGGCTTACACGCTTTCACCATACTGTAGAAGAATATATATGAGTGTTTGTGTGTGTGTGTATGTGTGTGTGTGTGTTCACATACATATGTGCATGTGCATACATGTATATGCATATTTAGATATATGTGTGTGCCTCGTCGCACGCGTGTGCGTATGAAGCTGTGATCGAGGATTTCGTTAACGGCTTTTCACAGCTTTAATTCCCGTATGAAACAATTAACTCCTATACTGGTTAACGTTACCAATCTTTCTTTTCAAATATTTATGAGTAGCGTGTATGTATAATCTGAACACCACGAACAGGGAATGTTCTTAAAATGTTCTCTGTTGTTCTAAATTAACTATAACCTCCATGACAATGGTTGTCTATGAGGCAGCTTGGCTGCACCGATTGCAATAGTGTCGGCTGAATATACGGTTCGGCGTCTATTTACGTCAACGCTTTAAAGGAAGCGCTGTTTATTTATGTAAACTGAATATGAAGGTATACAATCCTTGGAATATATCCTCTTCTAGTGGAGATGAGGTTGATTAATATTGGTTTATTAATATATATTTCTTTACTACCCACATGGGGCTAAACACAGATGGTACGAACAAGGACAGACACACGGAGTAAGTCGATTATATCGACCCCAGTGTGTAACTGGTACTTATTTAATCGACCCCGAAAGGATGAAAGGCAAAGTCGACCTCGGCGGAATTTGAACCCAGAACGTAACGGCATACGAAATACGGCTACGCATTTCACCTGGTGTGCTAATGTTAACCTTTTGGTTAATTAATATAGTTAAGGCGGTGAGATGGCAGAATCGTTAGCACGCCGGGGAAAATGCTAGTAGCATTTTGTCCGTTTGTACGTTCTGAGTTCAACTGTCGCCGAGATCGACTTTACCTATCATCCTTTCGGAGTCGATAAAATAAGTATCAGTCGAGCAAAGAGACCTTATAATCGGTCTACCCACTGACACGAAATTGCTGGCGTTGTCCCAAAATTTGAATCTAATATTGATACTAGTTTATACATTGCTGATATTTGTAAATCCACTGGTTAAAAATACTGTCGAATGTCCTAATTTTTAAATTACTACACTCTTCTGTTATATCTTTGTGGATGAGTAAATTTATCTTTAAAGCAATGGAAATTTTGAGTATCGTTTCTGTTTCTCTGAAATGCAATATATTTTCTTCGACATGTACATTTATCCTGTGTGATATTATGGCAATTAAACTTTTGAAGGTTATAGGAATGAATGCCATGGGTGGTGAAAAGTTTTAACGTTTGATGTTTCTTTGGTGTTGAGGATTAAAAGTAGATTTCATTTGAGTGAACCATTCAATATCTTATTAAACATCTCCGTTGGCAATGAACGATCGAAGTACTACACTTTAAAATAAGCCTTAAATTCGATTTCTTCAACTAAACCCTTCCAGGCGATGCCCCAGCATGACCATAGTCCAAAGACTGAAAAAAGTAAAGGAATAAATGATTTTTTAAAAAATATTACACCTGAATTGTTTTGATTCTAAATAGCCTCCCAGATGCTGTGTTTGTTATTGTAAACAATCACGTCCGTGGTGATTCCTTCGCTGGGTACATTATTCTTTCCCAGTTCTCGTTTCGTTCTCTTCGTGTTTTTATCGAGTTCTTGATAGAATCACTTTCAACTAGAGTCGACCTGCTTGTTATTCATTAATGAACTGTTATTGATTTTCATAACAACGAGATTCTAGTGAGTTAAAGAGCATCTCTTGTTCCGAACACTCATTAATTTCAGTTAACTCTTTCTATTATTATTATTATTATTGTAATTCTGAAGTATTCTTCAATGATATCATTTCATTACGATGTCAAGTGTGTGTGAGTGTGTGCATGCGCGTACACGTGCGAGAATGCAGGTTTTCAAAGGGCAGTGAAATTTTTTTTTCATTTTTCCTCATTTTGTATTTCCTCTGTTTACTTGTCTTACATGCTGCGTGGTTGGCTTTTGATGTTCCTATTTGTGTAGATTTGTGTAGAGCTTATGGAGAGTCAAGTTTATTTTGTAACTGCACTAGTTGCGGTGTATAAGAATACGAGTGTGTTTATTTTTGTAAATGTATGTATAATTTTCTTTAACTTGATTTTAATGCTTGTGTTCGTTTTCAGGAAATCTATGATTATTGTTATTTTATCGTAGAGTTTTATGCCTAGGCTCGTTTTTCATTTGTCTATAACAAGATCTAGTGTACTTAATGCTTCCTTTATACCCACCGTCAAATCGTCCATTTTATTATTTCTCCTTATGAAGGAGGAAAACCTGAGAATCGTTACTGCGCCGGACGAAATGCTTGGTGGCATTCCTTCCGTTTTTACGTTCCGCGTTCAAATGTTACCGAGGTCGACTTCGCTATTTAACTCTTTGAGGTCGATAAAATAAATACCGGCTGAACGCGATGATCAATGTACTTGACAAGCCCTCCCATAAAACTTCAGCCTATAGCTGAAAGAATTATTTCTGGAATTGCTTATCTTAAATCTTTTCATATATTTCCATTCATTCCTATCGGTGATTCGCCACTGGGGTCTGTATGGCCCTTGGGGGATTTTGTCGTTAGAATTTATCGGCAATGCACAAACTATTTTAACCCATTGTTAAATGCAATTCCTAATATTTAATTATTAAAATATTCTTATATTTGTTTCAGTCATACTGGAGCACTGCCTTTAGTCGAACAAATCGACCCCAGGACTTTTTCTTTGTAAGCCTAGTACTTATTCTAGCGGTCTTTTGCCGAACCGCTATGTTACGGGGACGTAAGCACACCAACATCGGTTGACAGGTGATGGTAGGGGAATAAACAGACACACAAACATATATATATCCGATGGGCTTCTTTCAGTTTCCGTCTACCAAATCCACTCGCAAGGCTCTGGTTGGCCCGAAGCTGTTGTAGAAGACATTTGCGTAAGGCGTCACGCAGTGAGCCTGAACCCGGAACCATGTGATTGGTAAGCAAGCTATTCACCACACAGCCACTCCTGCGCCTAGAATAGGAT
>NC_043008.1:57006977-57034477 GCF_006345805.1 Octopus sinensis
CACACGGACCTAGGTTTCAAGGTGTATTGCCTATCATCAACGTGTGGTAGGCCCCCGCCTCCTCGACGAACACCTCACTCTGCAAGATATTTATATATAGATTTTCAAGCAAAATACATTTGCTGATTTCGAAAATCTGTTCGACAGCAATAATAATTCTCTAAAAGAGAATTATCTCCCTTTGCAGGATAAAGGACGCCGTGATGGTGTCAAGCCTATCTGGCGACGTTGATGTTCGCCTGGGGCTAAATGCAACAGTAACACCCCCACCACCCTGCCCTGTCCCTAGCCATATTCAGATGGCTTTAGTCCCTTATGTTATGGAGCAGTTACTGTCTATATCTCATTTAGAGAATTATTATTGCTGTCGAACAGATTTTCGAAATCAGCAAATGTATTTTGCTTGAAAATCTATATATAAATATCCTGCAGAGTGAGGCGTTCGTCGAGGAGGCGGGGGCCTACCACACGTTGATGATAGGCAATACACCTTGAAACCTAGGTCCGTGTGTGGTTTCCGCTTCATCGGGGAATTATCTCCCTTTGCAGGATAAAGGACGCCGTGATGGTGTCAAGCCTATCTGGCGACGTTGATGTTCGCCTGGGGCTAAATGCAACAGTAACACCCCCACCACCCTGCCCTGTCCCTAGCTATATTCAGATGGCTTTAGTCCCTTATGTTATATATATATATATATATATATATATATATATTATGGGAGTTTAGTTCCTAGGTGATCTAAGCGTTTAGGTACGCTAGGTAAGTGCTGTAACGGATTACTGGGGTTCCTAGGTCGTAACCAAGACGGTAGTTATGAGTCATTGCAGATTTCTGATAAAGCGGGCATATGATTGTTAAAAAGGACAACAAATGTTTAGGCGAGGCAGACATTTCAAGTCATATACGTTATTATTATTGGAAAAAAAATTCAAAGTCTAACAGGTGTTTCTGGGATATCTCAGATTATGGAATATTCCGTCATCAGAGAAACAAATAGGGAAAAGGAGAAGGGTATAGATTAATGAAATGACTACATAGAGGACAGGAGTAAAATAATAAGATTAAGAGACAGAAGAAAAAAGCATAAAAGTTCACAGATAAGCTTTCCGATGTTGTAAAAAGATCCAGGTGGTGAAAGTCCTGATATTGTAAACATCCAGGAAAAAGACGCGAACATATCAACGTTCAATAACAGAATGGTAGCGGAGGTTGCCATTAAGTGGTAAAAGGAAAGAAAAGTAAATAAATACAAAGGGAGGTAGAATGAGGGGGCCATAGGGGGATTGGCTTTAGGATAAATTAAGATATATAAGCATATAGTGTCTAATGATATGGTGTACAAGGGTAGCTGAGAGGATAAGAGAGAGGATGAGGAGGTAGTGGAAGATAACGTAAAAAATAAACAGAATAGAGCAAAATGAAAGGAATTTAAAGAGAGTAGTAGGTGTCAGTGGTATTCTTCTATTCTATAGGGGTTGGAGAGGAAATCTAGTAGTAAATAGTTGTATCCATTCTGGCTAAGGCCAGTGGCTGTAAAGTTATATTTAGCAAAGGGGTTATGGGTGTGTTGGTAGTCGAAAATGGAGGAACTAGTTGAATGTTAAATTATTTAGGAGTAGGAGTTGGAATTAAATATTATGGGGTTTATTGGGTTAAGGTTTGAAAAGATATTAAAGATAAAGAAGTAATATTTACCACATAAATCGATGAGGTAAGGTAGATAAAAGAGATATGAGAGATAAGGTAGATACAAGAGATATAGAGATATAGATGGGTATGTGATCGTAGGGGTTTATAAGTGCGGAACAATTTATGCTTACACGCTGTGAAGGCCTCGTTGTGGGCTTCTTTTAAGTAAAATCCACGAACAGAGTGTTGGCCCTGATACGGGACACCTGAGTCTATTATAGCCCATGAAATTTTATATTGTATTTTTCTATTAATTAGGTGTACGTGACTGGCTAGTGATGTGAAATTACTGTTTTCTTTATATTTAAACGTATCTAAATGTGCATAATATCTCTGTTTAAAACTTGTTGTAGACCCAATATAGTAGATATAGGAGTTTTTTACTATGTTGTGAACGGTGCATTGATACACGATGTTGAATCTTCACCCAAGTATCCTGGTGATATCCTGTACTTAATGTGTATTTTTGATTATACACACACACACACAACATGTTATTTAATCAACTGCTACGAATTTATTCTCTAGAATAAAGAATAATATATATACATGAAATTATATTTGGGGATATATTTATTCTGCACACCGAAAATAGATACGCAAAGACTCTTTGCCTATATATACACGCACGTGTGACTATGTTTGTATGTATGTGTGTGTATGTTTAGATAGATTTGAATATAATACACTGCGGTATGTTTCCGACTAACTGCGCTCTTATTTCTAAATCCACTGAGGGGAACGTTGGCTTTCATCCGTTGTGTGCAAACATTTAAATCTGCCTGATTGAATCTTGTATACGTCTCACTATATCCATCTCTGTTTGTCTTCCGTTCGCTTAAATTTGTAACACTATGCTTTGAGAAGTGTCTTCCGCTTTCACTAACCACGTCTTCTATATTATTAAAAAGAATACAACAGCCTACTGTCTTAAACATTCTCGAGAGATATTAGAAGAATCAACCACATTCCTATTGTCAGCGACTGCAAATGACGATACCAATTAAAACTTCATCGTATTGGTCGGTGGCGTTTAAATTTGTGTTCAGCTTATTGAGTGTTAACTTTTAATTAAATACGATTTGCAATTTGTTCAGAATTTTCGTTTGTAATCTCGTAAGTCGACCCAGCTATGATATTGGTGTTTATCCCCTGATACTTAATAACTGAATCTGAAGAAAAGAAAATAATGCATTTTTATTAATCATCTCAGCGGAATTCACCTAATCGCATAGAGACAGTTAAGTGAAAATCTGAGGGAAGGAATACCAAACGTAATTTGTTTTCTAATTTTATGATCAACAAACCACTGTTATCAAGCTCCCAGATCGATACAAGAATCCCCTTTCTTTTTATTCTTCCCCTTTATCTGTCATCTTTCTTAACCTGCCCTCACACCATCCCACCCCATTCAATTGCATATCGGCATGTTTCCTTGTCCACACTTGCTATAAATGTCACGTCTTTAATGAGATCAAGAAATAATTATTGCAAGAGGACATTAATTTAATGAGATATGTTAATGTTGCCATGGCGTCATTAGGACATTCCTATTGCGTTACTATGGAGAGGCACTGAATGAGACTTTATGCGCTTGATACATATTCAATCACCAGACAGGAAGTCTACGTCAGGTATTATAACCATTGATTCTCTGTTTAGAAAAAATACGAGTACGTGGTCACAGTTGCAATGGATTTGATCCTAAGTATGTCCATTGAGTCTGGATTAAAATAGGAACAACAACATCAAAAGTGTCGAAAAGAGCAGCTTGACTCGTGGTAAGTAAATGTGGTAAGACCATGGTAAGTAAATGATCAAGCCAATGTGCTGAGAAACCACACCAATAATACATACCCGTAGCGACATAACAGAAATAACAGCTATTCTACTCCAAAATATACGATCTCAAATTTTAAATAAAGGAGGCACATTGGATACATAATATAGCCAACCGGGAATAGTTTCTGTACAAAAACAAACGGAAGAATCTGGCAGATAATGAATCCATTTTCCTGAAAACTATGATCAATTGGGTCTACTTCATGCGAAACAAGAAACGCAACCACAATAGCATATTACTGTTATTTTGGTAAAACATGTTAGAAATTCGCACAAAGGATTCTCCGATTTATGATTTACTGGGAAATATTACCGTCAAATCTATGCTTTGCTTCGTTTCTCTTTATGATAGAATTGGGAAATGCACAATATTTTTCATTGTACTTTTGAAACGTCAATAGAAACATGTAAAGATTTGCTATTCGAGTGAGTGCGCATTTTATTGAAATCCCATTCCTTCATCAAGTGACGTGAATGAATAAAGATTTAGTTCCTAGCATTTTAGAGAATATTATATTTTCTGTCCGTCGGGAATAATTTGCGTTGAAATTTTCCTATAATGTCCATTTTATTGATTTAAGGGAAAATTTCAATTATAATAAACACCGATTTATCACCATAGCAGTTCATAATTTACGATAGATGCACCTCACACTAGAATGTACTTTAGCCATGGCTGTCAGCTTTAACCATAACTCTCAGTCGCATGTGAGTATGACCTAGCATCATGCACCACGCTATCATGCTATCGTTAAACAATCCTTTTTGGTCCCTATGTATTTCCATATGTAAAAGCAGTTCCAGTAATTTTCCAGCAAGTCTCTGAATGCATAAATCCGTGGTGACTTGCATCCATCTCTATAGGTGTGAGAGTTAGGCATGTCCAGCCGACATGGTGCGAAGAATCCAGGACAGGTACATATCCCACAGAGCAATAACACGAACAGATTTGTCTGGCAGCAAGTCGAAGAATACGCTGGCAGAAGGAAACTACTCTTTGAGAAGATGGAAAAGCTTGCCTGGCATGGTTACGTATCCCCCTACAAGATTTTGGCCGAAACCATTCTTTAGGGTACAGTTCATGGATGGGGTAAGACACGCAGGGAAGCAGCTTACAATGCTTCAGCTCTATTACGAATAATACAGAACAGACACCAGTGATGACGCCTGACTGTAAATGCTTCTAGTGTGGTGCCCCAACAACAGGCTGCATCAGATAAGATATCGTAATAATGACGATGTAGTTCCACGCATACATACAAACCTTCTCAGGCCTTTCACCATATGAATCAAAGGAACATCAAGGATTTGACAGCGGGAACTGAGAAGAGGGCAGAATATGTTCTAGTCTGGTGCTTATTTTAAGCTGAGTAAATGAAACCAGCGTGAATTCAACTAATTAAAATAGTTTGCTAGCGATACTTGATTAAATGAATTCCACCAGTCACATTATGACTGTATCATTTTTTATCTTCTTTTGCCAATTGTCATGTGAACACTAGGCTCTGCACGTCTCTTCATCTGTAAAATGTGAAATCTAAATGTCTTCATTCATTGTGATGTTCAGATTGATTTTGCGCTTGGAGCGCATATTTTATTCTGGTTTAGTTACGTCACATACCAACGCATGTTCTCTGTATACACTTCTGCAGCATTAATGCTGAACAGGACTAAGGATTGTTAATAACCTCTCACCTCGCTCTTTCTGTCTCAAATGTCCCGAAGGGAAGAGTCGTGAGCTCTACCTTCTCTTCTGACCGAGTGAGTGTGGAAACGAAATTTGCTCAGCGGGTGCAAACACAGGTGTAATCACAGTTTCAAAACAAGCATGATAATAATTTATATTTTATTTGTGCATCAATCAAATCAGATATATGCAACAAGGCAAAAGTAATGTTTCAAATCAGTCCACAATACTTCTGCACACGGTCGTTTTGGCGATGACCTTTTTGCAGGAGAATGTTCAAAGCGTTTTAATTGCAGCCCGCTAAATTTTAGTAGTGGGGGGTGGAGCACATGCACCTATTGCACCCACTGTTCCCTAGCCCTTGCATGATCAACCGATACAAAATTTTCTATGCAATGTCCTTCACGAAAACTAGATATTTATAACCAAACAGAGAGCCAAGGTATAATTGACAAAATTGAGGTCCTACTTTCATTCCACTGGTATCTTATGTCGATTTAATCATATCATTGATCTCCTAATTGCAATGCTTATTTGGTCCATATTTAAACAAGACTGCTTCTATACAAGCTCTAAGTATTACTATAACATTGTACATGTTGTTGTCAGTTTAATACATTGTAATTATTCTTATTATTGCCAATTTGTGTATAAATGAAGCAGTAACAAACAAAAGGATGTTCGAAACAGATGTTTATGTATGGCGACTTGTCCGCTTATATAACAATTACGTTTTCTTAATTTCTTAGTGGCGCGTTAACTCATTAATTGTATGGCGACGTCGGTATAATCTTTAAGGCATGGAAATTTTCTTAACTTTTCTCTTAATTAATTAATTAATTAAATAACTACGCAATTAAAATGGAAGCACGTAACATAGCGAGAATTAAATCATAAGAACAACGTATGAAGAAAATCAGCGTTAATTTCTCAGCCAAATCTTAAATTAGGTTATGTCATTTTATGTTATTTCAGCAGGAGTGGCTTCGTGGTTTGGAGCGCGTAAATGCCAGTGGTAAGGTTAAGATATTCGCTTATTAGTACGATATGCGGGTTCGAATCGAACGTGATACTTAAGTGTCTTCTACCATAATATCAATTCGATATCAATTCGATTAAACTGCCGTGTGTATTAATTTCATGCATAAACATTAACAAATCGCTAAATCATCCATAAATTTGGATAAGAAAAATATATATTATAGAGATACTTTCTGAGGAAGGCTAAGATCGAGCGGGCTGAACTGATGAAGCAAAAGAAATTGCCTAAACTGACGTTCGTGTAAAATATTCTTGATCGGCATTTTTCGGACGATTCACGCCCCAGCTACTGTATGTTTTCATTCATTTGCGTTTCCTACAACATTAGAACCTTTTAGCTCTTATTTCTAGCAACGTAGTTTTTTAATATCGGTGTAAAGATGAGGTTTTTTTCTAATATATAAAAATAGAAGACAAGGTTAGGAAGACTGAGTAGTAACAGAAAGAATAGGCAAAATGACATATATGATAAGAAGCGAAAAATTAGAACACAAAAGGCATTTAAACTAGCTAGAAAATAGACTGAAAAAAGAAAAGAGATACTCATTGAAGTGTTCTATGACGCCTTTGATGTTCCAACGCCACAAGAAATCAAACCGAGTCGTAGCAGCACAAGAGAGAGGAATGAAACAGTACGGTTGGATGTAGTGCCTAAAGGAAGAAATATGATACTTCCCAAGGAGGAAAATCTCAAAAAGTGAGATATGATGAAAGAAAAATAAATAAAAATAGTAATATTAACTTCCAACAGAAGTCAATCTCAAAGTGGGATAAGTTGTGGCAAGAGTCCTTGATATCCCTAGTGGGGTGTGAAAGAATGGACTAGCTGAACTCTTATAAAGAGTAGAGGTCGGTAGGAGTAGTTGACACGGCGTTTTGGTATTCTCGCGAAGTTTGTGTGAACACATTGATTAAACCTCCACTGCATAATTTATATATATATATACCAACGTGTGGCCGGATATAAAACCCTTTCATGTGTGTGTGGGGGGGTATTCTATTTTCTACTACTATGTGATTGTCTATTTTCACACTTTCACACACGCACAAATATATATATATTACATATATATGTACGTGTGTGTGAGAGTATATATATATATATATATATATATATATATATATATATATATATTATATATATATATATAAGTGGTGGTTTTATGTGTGTTTGTATGTGTCTGTATAAATATAAGTATGCATATATGTATATGTATATATATATATGTATGTATACAGATGGATGGATGGATGGATAGATAGATAGATAGATAGATAGATAGATAGATAGATAGATAGATAGATAGATAGATAGATAGATAGATAGATAGATAGATAGATAGATAGATGTAAACGTCAGTTTCTCAGCAATAACGTAATGTTTGACTCATTCTGGTAATAGAAACATACATTCTTTTTAATATATTTGTTTGATTATTCTACTAGATTTATCGATCATATCCTTCCTAGTATTTATTGTAGCGACCTCTATAATCATGGTTTTACACACACACGCACACTTATAAATATTAGGTGTATGTATTATTTTCCGCCAGGCGCATTGCATTCATAAGGAGATGTGTAATTTGAAGTTAGAGTTAGACGTACTTGGAGAGGTTATCATGCAGTGAAACCGAACCAAGATGCATGTGATTGCCAACGGAAGCAATTAACTGACACCACAGCAATACGTGCTTCTTTATTCTGATTCTTCAATACTTGAAACGAAAAGAAAATTTGCAAAATAGTCTTGTTTCACTTTCAATTTCGTTACAAGCATCCCTCTTCATTTGTGCAAATTATTTTATTTATTTAAGAATCCATAATTAGTGTCTGTGTGTAGTTATGTATGCATATGCGTGTGTGCGTGTGTTTGTGTGTGTGTGTGCGTATGTATCTATATGTGTGTGTGTATGCGCGTTTGTGTATGTGAGTGTACGTGTGTATGGGTTCATCTGCTAATGTTAACGAGTTTGTGATCTCATCTAGTGTGTATCTGAGTTTGTGAGTGATAACATCTTTGTAGAGGTGGAGGTTTTGTGTCGTGTTGAGAATGTGAATAGAACACATTTTGAAATCTTAATAACAAGTTTCTGTTTCAATTTGGGTGATGTGTAATTTGTTTAATTATTCATTAAACAAAAACAAGTGGCATTTTCGTGGACTTTTCGAGATTATTGATCACCGTACCTGGAAAAACAATTCTGATGTTAACCCTTCCACCCCCAATCTGTATGTTATTTTGCACTTTTTACCTTCTAGAGATCAATCTGATTTCCCAGACCGAATTTCAAAATGTTTTACAAATCCTGTGTGATAATCCCGTATTTTTATGGGTGAGTAAGTTTGTTATGGATGACGTTCGTCTATCTAAGATGAACAGATTAGCACCGTTTCTCTTTGTGGATCCTGGGCTGAGATATTAAACCAACACTAGCTTAAAATCCACGGTTATTGTATGACCCATGCTTTTCATATAAACCTCCTGTCTTTATCTTCTCGATCATTATTTGTTTCTTTATTACCCACAAGCGGCTAAACATAGAGGGGACAAACAAGGACAGACAAAGGTATTAAGTCGATTATATCGACCCCAGTGCGTAACTGGTACTTAATTTATCGACCGCGAAAGGATGAAAGGCAAAGTCGACCTCGGCGGAATTTGAACTCAGAACATAACGGCAGACGAAATGCGGCCACGCATTTCGCCCAGCGTGCTAACGGTTCTGCCAGCTCGCCGCCTTTCTCTCGATCATTATTGATTGTGAGTGCTGTATCAGAGTACGCAGTACTTTGCTACAAAGAAAACATGATGCTCGAATAGTTCAGAAAATCACTTTGCAATCTCGATATCTAAGGTTCAATTGCACCGCAAGGCTTTCTTTATCATAATTTCGTGTCGAATCAAGCATAGTAAATGAAATTAAACTAACCGAAAATGCAATTTAAGAGCCAAGCCTACTCAATCAGTGTTAATGATATATATTTCACTGTAATATGTAGCATTTGGCTCGATATTTCAATGATTCAAAAAATGCATTTGCATCGTCGAAAGCGACGGAGTTCTATTTATATTTTAAGGCTACAATAACGTAATAATGACGTTGTATATTTAAAGCTGCAAGATATGATTTCAGTGCAAATTGGTTACCACTTCTAGCGTAGAAAACAGACTTGTACAGGCTCCTAAGCTGGTTTCAATTTTATGTGACTATTATATTGTGTTTCATCTTTCTTTTAGTCGTGTCTGTCTCATATATGATTACTTCACATTTCAGCTGTTTCTGAAGTCACAGGTTAAGCCTCTAAGATGCTAACGTTGCAAATTGTCTTTTACTAGAAGATATCTTTGCTGTGTTTTCAAACGCTTTCTCACCTCTGGTATTTGAAGTTTATTAAACGTGTGTGTCTCTGTATGCTTCAACGTGTGTGAGAATTCGTGTGTCTGTGAGAGCGTGTGCAATTCCTTTTTTTTTTTATCTAAATGCAATAACAGCTGCCGCAATATGTGGAGTCAGCAGACTATAACTGCGAAAAATTAAAAAGTTCTAAAGTTTTCTTTTCATTAAACATAGCTAACTCATCTCTATTTTTATGTGCCACCACCTGCACTTGCGTGCGGGGAATTTGCTTAAAAGTATATGTGTGTGAGTGTGTGTCTGTGTATGTATGTGCTCGTATATAGAAATAAATGTATATATTACTGAAACACGTCAAAATGGTAATTCCACACAAAATCTAGAAAAAAAGATCAAAAGTAGTGCACATAGCAGAAGTGGTGTCATATATACACATATCTCTCTTTCTCTCTTTTTCTCTTTTACTTGTGTCAGTTATTTAACTGTGGCCATGCTGCAGCACCGCCTTTAGTCGAGTGAATCGACCCCACGACTTATTCTTTAGAAGCCTAGTAGTTATTCTATCGGTATCTGTTGCCGAACCGCTAAGTTACGGAGACGTAAACACACCGCCATTGGTTGTCAAATGATGTTGGGAGACAAACATAGACACACAAACATATACACACATACATACATATATATATATATAATATATATATATATACGACGGGCTTCTTTCCACTCCAAAGGCTTTGGTCGGCCCGAGGCTAGAGTAGAAGACAGTTTCCCAAGGTACCACGCAGTGGGAATGAACCCGGAACTATGTGGTTGGTAAGCAAGCTACTTACCACACAGCTACCCCTACAACTATAATACATATATATTTATATATATTCATAGAGAGGGTGAGAGGGAGTGAAAGAGAGTGGTGTGTGCATGTATGCATGAGCATTGATATATACATGTTTATATATATATATATATATATATATATATATATATTATATAATATATAATAATAAATATTAGGGAATAAATCCAAATTTACAGGGAAAAAATCAGATTTAGGATAAATCGATTATAGTAAAATATTATAAATATTATTCGAGACAAAACCACTATTTTGCAAAACAAACAAGGAAAGACTTAATTATACATAAAATTTTAATAAATAGTCAAAAAAACCGCCACTACAATCGTTTCTTGTCTTGATCGACAATCTTCAGGTGGACTTCCAATAATTCAGTGTCAAATTATGAAGTGAAATTATTAATTTCACTTCATAATTGACACTGATTATTGGAAGTCCACCTGAAGATTGTCGATCAAGACAAGAAACGATTGTAGTGGCGGTTTTTTTGACTATTTATTACAATTTTATGTTAATTAAGTCTTTCCTTGTTTGTTTTGCAAAATAGTGGTTTGTCTCGAATAATATTTATATATATATATATATATATATATATGTATATGAATATATATACTTATATTATACTTAAATACATATTTATATAGGGAGACCCGTATAACGTATAAATAATATTTTATGTAAGATTTGTATTATATATTTTATATACACACACACATACACATGTATGTATGTATGTATATTATGTACTATATGTATGTATTATAGTAGAGGTTAATAATATATTTTCTTCTGGTCGAATCACTCTCTTACTATTCTGAGTTTCGCCTATGCGTACACAGGTTCTTGAGGCAAGTTATACACACGCACACACACATACAAACACACACGCAGAAAGACACACACACACACACACACACACATATATATATATATATATATTATATAGAGAGAGAGAGAGAGAGAGAGCTAGAGGAGTGAGATATGCATAAATACGTATACTATAAAAGAATTCAATTAACAACCAATGAAATAGTAAACAGTATTTAGATATATCAGATATAGGCTTACTCTCTCCACAAATGTGTTATCAGCGAGATAAACTCCTGTATTGATATCCATTCGTGTATTCCGTTCATCAGCAGGACCGTGAAAGACATATGTGTATTGATTAAATTCGCTTATATATTCATTCGCTACTTATTAACCAAAACAGCTCTCTATTGGAATCAAAGTAGAAATGTCATAAGTCATGACAGAAGATTAAATGAGATTAAAATTTCTGGGGAAAAATTTTGTTTCCGGTAATTAAATTTGAATCATGCAATTTGTCGCACTCCCATTAATATTTGAAAAATATACCGATAATGTCTCAATGAGGCCTCAACAGATTACAAAAGAACCCAGCGAGGTTATCAGGTCATCCCATAAGTTCTGTCCGATTTACCTTTTTTTAAATTGAATGGAATTTAATAGTATTTTAGAATGTCTAATGGAATTAAAGATTATTTTTATGCATTTGTGTAGATTTAAACTAATTAAGTATTATTTTACAGAGTAATAGAATTAAAATTTCTATTTTTGATTACAACTCTTTCTAACACGGAAGTATCCAAAGGGCATTTAAGGCACATAATGCTTTATGAGTACCAAAAAGGAAACTCTGCAGCCGGTGCGAATTGAAACATACACTCAGTTTATGGGAAAGGATGCTTGAATGAAAGATATTCTGCAAAATTCAAAAGTGAAGATTTCAGCCTTCAAGATGAACATTGAACAGGGTGTCCAGTTGAGTTTGATGAGGCATTACTTGAAGAAAATCCTGCATTATCAGTTGAAGAATTGGCAATAAAGCTTCGTTCAAACCATACAACTGTTCATCGTCATCTTCAACAACCCGGTAAGTTTCCTGAACTTGGAGAATGAGTGCCTCATGAATTATCCGAAAGCAGCCGCGAATCCCGAGTTGACATTTTCTCTTCTCTCCATTCTCGCGAATTTATTTCACTCTTTTTGGATAGACTTCTGACTGGTGACGAATAATGGATCTTGTATCGAAATGTTAAACGTCGTAAACAGTGGCTTGGTAAAAGGGAAAAAGCTCAACAACAACCGAGAAGGGAACTTCATAGGAAAAAGGTTCTCTCTATCTGGTGAGATTGCAAGGGAGTAATACACTTTGAATTGTTATCACCTAATGCAACAATGAATGTTCAAGTCTACTGTCAGCAATTAGAGCGTTTCAACCAAGCTTTGAATAAAAAAAAGACTCGCTTTAGTGAATCGAAAAGGAGTGATGTTTCATCAGGACGATGCGCGATCCCACACTGCAAAGATCATATCACAGAAGATCGAAGAACTTGGTTGGGAAAAAATTCCTCATCCACCTTATTCTCCCGACCTTGCTCCTTCAGTCTACCGTTTGTTTCGTAGTTTACAGAATCATTTGGGAGACATAACTTTCGCTAGCCAGGAGGAGGTCGAAACTGACATTTCAGAGTTCTTTGCTTTGAAACCATAAGAGTTTTACATTCATGGGATTAAAAAGCTTTTAAATAGATGAAAGAAAGTCATAGATTATCAGTGAAGTATATTGATGATTAAATTCAAATTCAATATAACATTTAATCACTTGTTTTCTTTATTCAAAATTCGGACAGAACTTATGGGATTGCCTGATATAATACTAGCTGGCTAGATAGCCTGGGAACTTGGGAACTTGGGCATGTATCTTCGACGATAGCCTCGGGCCGACGAAAAGCCTGCGAGTGGATTTGGCAGACGGAGTCTTAAAAAGCCCGTCGTATAATATATATGTATGTATGTATATATACACATATATGAAGTATATATATATATTATGTATATGTATATATTTGTGTGTGTGTGTTGTCCCCCACTATCGCTTGACGAACGATGTTGGTGCGTTTACCTCCTCGTAACTTAGCGGTTCGGAAAAGTTGACGAGAGTATAAGTATTAGGCTTATAAAGAATAATTCCTGGGGTATTTGTTCGACTAAATGTGGTGCTCCAGCATAGCCGCAGTCAAGTGACTGAAGCAAGTTAATGAATACATTCGTACATAGACGCATTCGGTGATTGCAATTCGAAAAGCAACATTATTCAAATTGGAATAGCATTGTTCGAAAAGCGTTATTCGGATGTTGCCACTATTAAAATTGATAGTTTGCTTCAAACTTTAAGAGTGGTGATAACTTGAATAAAGTTGTATGGATACGTATATAACCTGAATTAAATCCGAATATAGATGAACAAACAGGATGCAAATGAAATAACGACATAACCATGCACTGGAAACATATGTCGGACAGAGAATTAAATATGGTGTATGAATAACTAATGATAAAATTTCTGTAGACAAAATTTATTATTTATTTCAAATGTCTTGCATATATAATATATATATATAATTCTGATTTAAAGATTCGGATGATCCGATTATCTTTTTTACCTGGCGCCATTATACTTTGAGTATCATATATACATATATATATATATATATATATAATTATATATATAATATATATATATATATATATATATATAATATATACATATTTACATATAACATAATATATATATATATATAATATATATATACATATGTATGTATATAATATATATATACATATATATATAAACTATATACACACATAATATACATATACATATATAAATACATACATATATAACATATATATAAACATATATACACATACATATATATGTATATATATACATATATAGATACATACATACATACATATATAAATACATACATACATATATATAACATATATAGATACATACATATACATACATATATATATACATATATAGATACATACATACATATATACATATATAGATACATAATACATACATACTCATACATACATATATGCATATATAGATACATACACCATATATATATAATACATACATATATATAGATACATAGATACATATTATAGATACATACTACATATATATAGATACGTAGATACATATATATGGATAGATACATACAGACATACATATATATATAGATATATATATCTATATATATATATATATATATATATATATACTACATACATATATATATATATATAATATATATATATATATATATATATATATATATATATATATTATATATATCTATATATATATATATCTATATATATATATATACTCAAAGTGTATGGCGCCAGTAAAAAATAATCGGATCATCCGAATCTTAAAATCAGAATTCAGTACTGCTTCCAGGTGATTTGACTTAAATGCCACTAGTTATCCGATGAAACCCGTTAAAATTAATTATATTATCAATTTAGAGTTATTCGTTGAAAATTACAATTTTCAACTGCGTTGCTATGGAAACGTAAATTATTTCCTTTTCAGTGAGCAGTTTAAGTTTATCTCATTTCTTGGTTATTTTGTTGTTGCTTTTTTTTTTGTTCTCATTTATAGTCACACCAGTTAGTTATTCTTCAATGCATTTTTCCCCTTTTGCATTATCCAAGTCTTCTGGGGTTTTTTTTTACCTTTTTGTTTTTCCTTTGCTTTGCTATATTTTCTCCTACTTTTTATTTTACGATTATACCAGTTCCTCATTTATTAAATATCTTTTTTATTCCTGTCGTTCTCAATGACGACGTTGTTTGTCCATTTTCCTGTGCTTTACATTTCCCCCTACCCTCCTCTACTCCTGTTCTACTTCTTCCAAATTGTCCTCTGCTTCATATTCTCATGACTATCATTATTATTGACAATTGCAAATGGAAGAAAGTATTACTGAAGCGTGGTTTGTTAAAAACGCATCTAGACTACCCGCTCTTAATAGAACTACAGTGTATAGCTTTTTTGATACTTAACAATAGATTCAGCAAGAGACATTTTCCTTATCAAAATAGATTTATTTCCGGTTGGTTATCGATATCATTTACATTTCAGTATAGAATAACGTGCATCAAATCATTATTCCAAACATATACTGTGTGAAGCGCCATGATCGATCGTTTTTTTTTCTTCTCATGTTGTTTTCTTGTTTAACTCTTTCCATATTATGAGTTTTCTAACCAAATTAAAAATTGACGGTCCTGCTATTATGATGTGCTTGACTGTATTTTTCAAAATTTTTTGAGTGAGAGGGAATGGTCATGGCCTGTTAAAGGACCCTTCAGATTAGTTCTAGGAAGATATTCTGAGGCAACCGTAAGTCTGGTTCAAATGCTCGCAAGAGAGTCAGTACACAAAGGACAACACTTTCAATAAAAAAAAAAAATAGATATATTTCATTTGCAGTGATTTTAGCATCGCTAGTTTTCCATAGATTCTATTCCTTCTGTTTATCCCAATCAAACTTGTATACACATATGCATTAACTAGAGAAACAGCAATTGCAGTCATAGCCGGAATTGTTAAATATCATCTCATTAGCCAAATTCCGATCTGGTATTAATTTGCGTCAAGAGATGAATCGATCTCAGGAAATTACCTCAATGCTAAAACTGGCTGGTTAATGCGGCTCAGATAATTCTGAGAGATTACTGTCTGGAGATAACTACAAATTAGAGGAAATTGAAGGGAGGAGCTACCTGTTTTATCTAGCGCTTGTTTTATGCATTGGTGTGAACTAAAAACTTTTGTTTCCTACCCACATGGTGTTGTATCTAGAACCACTGCGTGGCGCATACGACAGGTAACCTCTAACATAGCCCAATCTCAACAAAAAGCTTATCAATGGATTTGGTAGATAAAAATGAAAAAAGGACATATATATATATATATATATATATATGTGTGTGTGTGTGTGTGTGTGTGTGTGTGTATGTGTGTATATATAAGATTTTTTTGTGTAATGCGATACAAAAAATGAAGGCAGTGTAGATATTACAACATTTGTAGATAGGTCTTACAGCTGTTTCCAGGATATTTATTAAGTATATCCCTTCATCAGAGACGGTGTGAGAGATGGTTAAGTAATTTAGATAAGATGCAAAATAGAGAGTGAGGTGGAGGAAAAAATAGATATCCCTACATATCTCACATCTATTTTTTTCCTCCACCTCACTCTCTATTTTGTATCCTATCTAAATTAATTATTACTTAACCATCCTTTCACACCGTATTCGGTGAAGGGATATAATTAATAAATATCCTAGAAACAGCTGTAAGACCTATCTCTAAATGTTCTAATATCTACACTGCTTTGGTTTTATATCTCATTACGCAAAAAATTCTTATATACACAAGGTGATATATGACCAACGTTGAACCCCTTATTCGCCAAATTACCGAACCTGGAACTTCACTATGGTCTGTTTATAGCACTTATTCAGCATTACCTGACACCTTTGGGTCTCAATGACACCAATACCTCTCATATATATATATATATACTTCTAATATAGGATAAATCTTTTTGCAATAGAGATTTCATCAAAGTAGCCAGCATATTAAAATACCTTTAACGATGAAAATTATAAGCAATTATAAAGAAGGGCAATGATTTCTATGCAAATATGCTGAGAATAGACTTTAAATTGTCAATCACTACATACAATATACATTCGCTATGAATACACGTCGTGCTGAAATCGAGGAAGGCAAGATAACAGAATTTTTCTATTCGTTTGTGCACTCATGACTCTTGCTTCTGCTTTTTTTTTCATTTCATTTTTTCTTATCGTATTCTCTACTGAAGTGGAAAACATCCGTGGGATTAATCCCGAAATTGATTCAATAACGAAATTTTTTTTAAATTCTCTTAGCTTGCCTTCATCGATTTCGGTACGACGTATATTCCTACAAGGAACGCGTCCATGAAGACCGCACTTGTTCAAACTCTAGTGAACTGTTTGAGCGGATACAATCTTTCCAGTAACATTTCTTGTGCCAAAGAAGAAGCGTTACCACGCCTGTCATCCATTATGCAACGTTGGATGTGGCGAATATGACGCGCATTTAAAAATGGAGGTGCAGCCTGGGCGATATTTATTGCCTAACTGTCCAGTAGATTTGAACTTCTGAATTACTTTGGCAACTGTGTCACTCTAATATATATTCGTTTTCTAATCAACTTTTATCCTAAACCATTGTTGTGCAAATTAAAAAGTAATTTTCTGGAAATCTTCAGAAAATTATATCTTTTGGTGCCATTTTAATCACAATGACGATTTTCACCACGGTACACAAATCGGAATTTCTGCAGATGCAATAACAATGACCAGTGCAAAAATGCCAGGAGTAATAATTTATTAGAATTGAAATTATCAGCATTATCTGAATTTAGTAAAAAAAGAAAACATGGATTAAAGTTTGAAGATAACAAATTTCCTTTAGGGTGTACATATTTTTGCAACGTTTCAAAATTAATATTTCTTTTATATCTTTGAACATGTCTATCGTTTTGTGATTCTAATTTGTATAATTTTTGCATGTGCAATGTATTTTATTCAGTATAAAAATTTCGATATTATCAGAGTAATGGCAATTTAATGAAATTTGTTAGCGGTGTATGTAGGTTTGTGTGTACTTACATCTGTGAGAACAGTGTATGTATGTATGTATGTATATATATATATATATATATATATATATATATATTATATATATATATATATATATAGTATGTATGTATGTATGTATATATATGTATGCATGTATGTATGTATATGTTATTATATTATTATATTTATTACCATTATTATATTACATTAAGGGCTGTTACGCAATAATATATTTTTAAAAATTATAAACTAGTATTACATTTTACATTTATCGGTTTTACAAGCTGGCTACTTGCTAAAATCTGATATAGAGTTTATCCTTATATCTAATTTATATATAATATACAAGAAAGAATCGCCCGTGTCGAATTTATATATATATAATTATATATATATATATATATATATATATATATATATATATATATATATATAGATATTGATATATATATATATATGTATATTATATCTGCATAGCATACATATACATATATACATATGTAAACATGCTTGATAACTGCGCTGGTTTGCTTAGTCCCCGTACTTAACTGTTCCACAAAAGAAGCTGATGACTTAAGTACCAAGCTTAGAAAAATGTAATTGCTGCATTCGCTTTCTTCGACCACACCCTACGATGCATTACCCAAGTATGGCAGTGATCTCATGAGTGAAACAAGTAAGAATTGAAGATAAAGATATTGTCCTCATGCACCTTCTTTCCCTTTCACACACACACATGCATTGCCACTCACTTATATACACGCACTGTCTCTCTTTCTTTCTCTATCACATGTTCACATTTTCATTGTTGAATTATACTAGTTTACGAAACATTAACAAACATTAGATGCACCGAAATAATGACATATACACAATCATGCAAAACATATTTTCCTTTACTTACACCGCTTTTAACAGGAAAAAGAACGGATTTCCATCGTATTCTGTTAAACGCAGTGAAGAGGAAGAATGGTGAGATAACGTATAGACAGAGACACAAAGTGGGCGACATGTATGGAATGCGTATACATATATATATATATATATATATATATATATATATGCATATATATATATGTGTGTGTGTGTATACATATATATATGTATATACTATATGCTGTATGTATATACTATGTTATATATATATACATATGTGTGTGTATATATATATATATGCATATATATATATATGTATATATGTATATGTATATATGTATATATGTATATGTATACATGTATATATGTATATATGTGTGTATGTATATATATATATATATATATATATATATATATATATGTTATCATTTACTAGTTTCACTCATGAGAGGGAATCAATCCCCGGTACTCTTTCCCTTGAACCTGGTACTTATTAAAACGTTCACTTTTGTCGAGACGCTAGGTTACGTAAGCTCACCAACGTAAGCTCACCAACACCGGTTGTCAAGTGGTGATTTGAGACAGACAAAGGCAGGGGACACACACGCACACACGCACACACACACACACACACATATATATATATATATAATAATATATATATAATATCTATATATATAATATATTTACATATATACATACATATATAACTATATATACATACGCTAAAGAACCCGAGTGTGCGTGCGCGAGCGTATGTATATATAAATATACGATGGGCTTCCTTTTAGTTTCCCTATACCAAATGCACTCAGTAGGATTTGGTCGTCCCTAGGCTATTATAGGAGACATTTGCCCAAGGTGCCACACAGTAGGACTGAACTTTGAACCATGAGTTTGAGAAGTAATTCTATAACCAAGCAGCTACGCCTGTACGCGTGTGTGTATGAATGTATGTATGTATGTATATATGTTATGTAGAGAGAAGTGATAAAAATGTCTATGAGATAGGAATGATGAAATAGAATGTCACAGGTCGATAAATAGATACAAAGACGTGTAGATATAATACAATTACATCACAGGATGTCTGGACATTCTATCAAAATATTTCCTCTTTCATCAGCATATATCTACGGTTTCCTGTATGATCAATAAATCGATACAAGTCCATCATATTTTAAGACTATGAATTTCTTTTTAAAATCGAAAGTTGGACTTGACTTGTATATAGTTTCTGCATTTCGGAGATTCAATTATATGTATGTTACGTTTTCTAATTACGTTTTCTAATAAGAATGTTCAAACAATACTTCAGCTTCTCTCGAAAATTTCTAAATTATGACTTGAAAAACCATAAAATAAATAATAAAAGTGAAATTAGAAAATCATTCTACCAATATTTTATATAACGGTAGTAATTGGGCGAAAGGCGGAGAGCTGGCAGAAACGTCAGCACGCCGGGCGAAATGCGTAGCTGTATTTCGTCTGCCGTTACGTTCTGAGTTCAAATTCAGCCCAAGTCGACTTTGCCTTTCATCCTTTCGGACCAGTTACGCACTGGGGTCGGTGTAATCGACTTAATCCGTTTGTCTGTCCTTGTTTGTCCTCCCTGTATTTGGCCCCTTGTGGGTAGTGATTCGGCTCACGATCTTAAAGTCGTTAGTTCGATTTCAGGTGGCACGCTGTGATCTTGAGCAAGACAATATATTTCAAGTTGCTCAAAGCCACTCAGCTAGCAAAAATGAGTTGTACATGTATTTCAAGAGGGCCATCCATATCACATTCTGTGTCACGTTGAATCTCCCTGAGGACTATGTTAAGGGTAAACGTGTCAGTGGAGTGCTCAGCTACCTGCAAGTTCTTTTACGGGAAAGATGTTCCTTGATCGGATTAAATGAAACGCTCGTCGTCGTAACCGACAAGGTGCCGATTCATTTATTCAATCTAACAACCAGGCCCATTCGGCACATATATATATATATATATATATATATATATATATATATATATATATATATAAATATATATACTTCGAATATACTTGTTGCTTATTTTGATTATAATCACTCCATTGATTTATATGGATAATACCATACAAAATTCTGGTGCCTTTGACTTAAGTACCATATTCATCTGAATCTAAATTTTGCTGAACTTATATATATATATATATATATATATATATATATATATATATATTATATATATATATATATTATATATATATATATATATATATATATATATATATATATATATATATATATATATATATATTATATATATATATATATATATATATATATATATATATATATATATATAAAACAGTAGGAAAAGACAATAGAGATTGAGAAGTTGATAAGTGTTTACACAACACATGGATTAATGTCTTTTGGGTATGTAATTAATGTGTAAGATGGAAGATGAAAAAGAATCTTTATTGATCTCTACAACCGATTCTACAACCATCTGGCACAGATCCTTCGAGGGTAGGATACATCACTATTCGTTTGGGTGTATCCCTCGGTGTTGATGTGTCTCCTCAGTTGATTTCAAGAGGTAGGTCGTTAAGATAATCTCTGTTTTGCACAACTTATTACTGTGTTTTTCCTTCTTGGTCTTTGTACATAGAAATAGCAAATGTAAGGAAACTGCGTCATTCTTATAGAAGATCAATAACAAAGAGCAGATACAAAAAGAGAAAGAAAATAAATACACAATACAGAAAATTATTTCATGTAACCGTTAGTAGATATGGATATATAAACGCCCACACACATATGGTCTGGCGCACGTACACACACTCGTACAAAAGTACACGCTCATACAAATACATATACACGCGTGGTCTGGCACTTGCACACCCCTGCAGCAGATTTAAGTATGTGGTAATATACACGTTGCCGATTAATGGCAAGTGATATGATACAGCTAGGGGAGGAGCCGCATATTCTGTGCTACGCTCCACTATGTCTGCTGGCCTACCTTTATAGCACATGTACACTCATAAATACGGGCATAAATATCGACATGCATTCATACGGACATAGATGGATATATTCACATAGTCTAGACTATATTGTTATATGTATACGTACTCACATACATAACTACACACTCCTGCGTATATATATATATGCATACATACGTTAACATACGTCAACAGGCGCATCTTTGTAGGTTTATACACTCACACATACGCTTAAACTGACTTCGAATAGGCACATAGATATATATAACTGAGTGTGAATGCATAACCATATAAATGCAGATAGATGAATTGGACACACACACACACACAAAAGAATGTATAAGAAAAGATGCAAATACAATTACACGATAATGAAACAAGAATATGACATAAGTCAGCATCACATCAATCTTCCCGTGTACATAGTGTTACTCTCTGATTATATATTCCCGCGAGGAGTCGATGTTAGATGGGTCGAAATGATTGTAGTGATCAATAAAGATACTCGCATTTTCCACCTTCTGTCACTCTATATTTTTTCTCTCCTTGTTTTTTTCTCTCCTTTTTTTCCCTCCTTGTTTTTGTGTCCCTTTCTGTAGAAGAGCGTAGGCTCGAAACGTAAATTTTTTTCTATTCCTGAGCGTTATACTAATACATCTGTTTCTTTTGTACAGCACTTTTCTTCGTCTTTTGTTTTTTTCTTAAACTCTCCCTATATATATAAATATACATATATATATATATGTATATATATATATATATATATATATATATATATATATATATATATATGCGTGGGTGTATGTGTATGTGCTTGTGTGCGTGTGTGTGGTGTGTATACTATTACACATATAATTATATACATCTGATATATATATAAACGTACATATATGTCTATACATATATATATACATGTATATATATATACGCACACACACGCACCACACACACACAGACACACACACAATATATATATATATATATATATGCATGTGTGTGTATGTACAGACGCATACACACACACACCAATATATATAGTTTTGGGAAGAATATTTTAAAGCATTAGTACCTACAGGCATGTCACGTGCTTAAAATTCCATAGTTAATGGAGGATCAGTGCCAAACACGAAATCGATTTTACTAAACTCTGGCAGAGATCACAGATTTAGGTAGAAGCAAGGTTATTGATGTAGCCATTTGTTTCTCTATTAAGTATCCACCCACCTTCAGAGAAGATCTGAGATCGTATCGATTTCTCGGCTTTGAGACACACTTCTATATTTTTATCAAATTTTCACCTTTCTAACCAAAAGTATGATACGCTTAGCGTTTCAAATTTAAAACTTTTTTTTACTGATTCGGTCAGCAGACTGCTGATGTTGTGGTGCTATATGCAGGTATTTGTTTAGTTGATTATATCGAGACTATTTCTGATTTTTCGATTTTCTAGTTACTTTAGTAAATGATCTTTGTTAAACAAGTAAATATCGCGTTATTCGCGAGTAATTAAAGTAAACTGAAGTCAATTTTACACTGCAAACAATCGCAAACACAAACACAGATTCATCCATGCCTCCTTCCATTCATACAAATATACATACATAGATGTATACTTATGTGTGTATTCAGATATATTTATATGCATACATAAAGATATGCAGATAAATAAATACATAGATGGATATATATATATAATATATATATATATATATATAGAGAGAGAGAGAGAGAGAGAGAGAGGGGGGAGAAAGAGATGGATAAATGAACAGACAGACGGACGACAGTCCGACAGAGTAAACAGACAGACAGATAAATAGATAGACAGAGAGGTAAATAGACAGACAGACAGATAAATAGATAGACAGAGAGGTAAATAGACAGCCAGACAGATAAATAGATAGACAGATAGGTAAATAGGTAGACAGACGACAGACAGACAGACAGACAGACAGACAGACAGACAGACAGACAGACAGACAGACAGACAGACAGACAGACAGATAGATAGATAGATAGATAGATAGATAGATAGATAGATAGATAGATAGATAGATAGATAGATAGATATGTTTCTTTATTAGCCACACACGGAAGCAAACAGACGGGACAAATTACAAGGTAGAGCTTTTTTTCTTTTGGGGGATAAAAAAACGTGGGTTGCTTTTCGATCAAAAGGGATCGTAAATGGAAAGAAAGAGGAAAGCAAAAGACAAATAAAAGCAAAAAAGTGATAGATAGATAGATAGATAGATAGATAGATAGAATGATAGATAGATAGATAGATAGATAGATAGATAGATAGATAGATAGATAGATAGATAGATAGATAGATAGATAGATAGATATAAGTGTTCCGTCGTAGATGCAGGCATAGGGTCAGGGGTTAGATTCCACACTGTAGTATCTTGGCAGTGACGTTAAGAAGCTCGCTTTTCAACCGCGTGTTTTGGGGCTCAGTCCCGCTGCGTAGAACATTGGGCATGTGACTTGTATATCGCCAGACCGATCAATGACTTTTCAGTGAATCAAGTACATAGAAGCTGTGTGGAAGCCCGTCTCTTAAATCTGTGTGTGTGTGTAAGTGTGTGTGTGAGTGCACGTTTGTATGTGCACTTTGTTGTGTGTCGGTTTGTCTATATGTTTGGTTTTGTCCCCTACTGTTTCACAACCGGTGCTGGTTTGCTTATATCCCTTAAGTTAACATTTCCGCAAAAGAGACGCGACTTCAGACATAAGTCCTGGAACGATTTGTTCAACTAAGCCATCCAAGGCAGTTTTCTATCACCAATGATTGAAACATGTAAAGAGATGAAAGAGCAAAGACAAACTTAAACCGATTTAATCCCTTCCATTGAAATTGGGCGAACTGTACAGTCATAATGCCGTATGGGTTGCTCTTGTAATTCGGACGTCTGGATTTATCTCATTATATCACGTTGAGGTCATTTGAACTTTTGCTGGGTCAGTGGAATACTAAGTCACATGACACATTAATTCAATCACTACGGTTCTTTATTGATCGATCAAATATTCTCGATCCTACTGTTATCAGAATTACGCAATGAGGTTCCAAACAGAATTCATTTTGCCAAGCTCCAAATAGAGGAGAGAGGATATTTGAAATGTCATTGTGTCAGCCACATGATACATTCAATAAATACACCAGTCAAATGACCGATCAACTAATCTACCACACTTATTGTTCTAGAGACGTCATAATTGTACGATGAACTTTTTATTCTACCAAGCTCTAATCACACGGTAATTGTAGATTGCCAGGTATTCTTAGTTACGATTCTGTTTTAAATACTTTAACAGGGAGAAGTGGTTAATTTTTTATAATTCCTAATTTTTATTTTTTGGTTATATTTATTTAACCTTCTTAATATTGGGTTTGTTTAGAGCAACACTGCTCTTGAAATACAAAATGACGTTCAGGTCATAAGAATTGATAAGCTTTCGAGAGAATGTACAAATAATTATTTCAGCTTCTCTCGAAAATTTCTAAATTATCACTTGAAAATCCATAAAATTCTCGCTACTAAGAATAAAGTTTATAAGATTCGAATGGACAAACTCGAATGATTGCTTGCATCAAATGTTAGACCACCCGTCATATCTACGCCAGATGTAGGTTCGAGTCCCAAGAACTGACTTCGAATTTTTCTATCCAATTGGGTTTGCATATTGTTATTTCTTATTTTTTATTACCCACAAGGGGCTAAACATAGAGGGGACAAACAAGGACAGACAAACGGATTAAGTCGATTATATCGACCCCAGTGCGTAAGTGGTCCTTAATTTATCGACCCGAAAGGATGAAAGGCAAAGTCGACCTCGGCGGAATTTGAACTCAGAACGTAACGGCAGACGAAATACCGCCAAGCATTCCGCCCGGCGTGCTAACGTTTCTGCCAACACGCCGCCTAAACATACTGTTATTTGTAGGTTGATCAAGGCGGCGAGCTTGTAAAACCGTTAGTACTATGGAAGAAATGCTTACATTTTGATCTCGAATTCGCCGACGTTACCATTTATCCTATGAAGGCTGATAAAATAAGTACCAGTTAAACTCTACCGTTGATATGATCGATCTGCCCATTCCCCTCAACAAAAGCTAGCGCTGCTCCACAATTTGAAACCATTATCTATAGCTGTTATATAATTCCAGATCCCCAAAACTAAAAAAAAAAATTAAATGTAAACTGATTTATTTTCTGAATTTCGTTTGCTTGGATTTGAAAAAAAATAAAATACAATCAAACAACACCAAAAAAAAAACGTAAAAATTCTTACTAACATTTACTAAACACTTATACAGAATCTCCTGATTCTGATTTATTTCCTAAATTTGTTGATAATTTGTGTTCAGAAATGGAGCGAGATTGCCAGTCAGCTCGCGGTTAATTACGTAGATTGATCGTATTAAATATGTATGAAATCATCTCAATTTATATTCTAATCATCGTGTATAATTTATCAATGCGTTTAAAAAAATGTAACTCACATGTATCATTTGTCAGAGTTTTATTTTAATTTTTTTTAATTTTCGTCCGTAATTTGAAATGCTAAACATGTTTGCTACCTGCTAAAGATATCGTATAATTTATTGCTAATTTCACTATTATTATTATTATTATTATTATTATTATTATTATTATTATTATTATTATTATTATTATTGCTCTCATTTCTTTTTTCAGTGGCTTCATAAAATAGTATTATAGGATACATAATCAGTGCAGTGGACAATTTAATCCATTGGTAGTATTGAGATTCAATTTTGTACCTTCAGACACATTTAGTTTTGGACGTAGGCACACATTTTATACACATGTATGCATATAAATTAGTGCACACACAAACATACGCATTCACATATATATGTAGATATATATATAAAAAAATATATGTGCATATATATATATATATATATATATATATATATATGCATAGATAGGCATAGACATACAAGCATGTATATATATGCTTACACCGATATATATGTGTCTCTCTTTCTTTCTCTCTCTATATATATATATATTTACGTGTGTGTATATATGTATGTATATATTATATATAATATATATATATATGTGTATATATGCATATGTATATTTATATATATATATGTATGTATATATATATGTATATATATAATATATATATATATATATGTATATATACATATGTGTGTATATGTATGTATGTATACATGCATATATGTATGTATATATGTATGTATGTATATATGTATGTTTGTATGTATGTGTGATGCAAGCTGACTTAGCTAAAGAAATAATAAATGTTTGTGAATTATACAGTCCTGGGCGATTTAAATATCCTTTCAACATCTTTACATCAAATTCTGTTAAGATATGCTAAAAAACAATTATATGGTTTACTTTTTATTTTCGTATTATACATTTTACTTTGGTAAATTACTAAATCTCATTTACAAGCAATCGTAGTTGCAGCAGTGTTTTTCCTTAACGTATTAAAATGGAAGAGATTGAAAATATTTAAGTTAATCAGATTTTTAAAACTTGAGAAATAGTTTACATTAAGTGCTCAACGAAGTAAATCTCCGTTTGCAAAGGCAATGTGTCGTGCACATAAATAATATAATTACCTTCTAC
>NC_043008.1:57039477-57041977 GCF_006345805.1 Octopus sinensis
CATCGCAAAATGTAACCAAGTTACTAGTTTTCAAACGCATGGATACTGACATCTAGCAACGGCAGGATTCGAGCCCAGAATACAAAACATTCCCGCGTTTGGTATGATTTTAGCCAAGTTCAACTAGTTTACTGTCTTACATTGCTACTTTTTCGTGAACCCCGAAATGATGTAAGCAAAGATGACCTCGGTGGATTTGAAATGAGGGCACAGAGTGTCGTAGCATATGCCAAGATGAATTCCATCTAACGGTTTAACTACGCTACTAATTCGCCGCTTAGGTGGATCTAAACATGCCATTGAATACATGACCGGGAGTGATAAAAGAACTATAAGGAAACTCGATAGTCAGTATGGAGTCGTAATCATGTAGTTCAGGTTTCGATCTCGTGCAATACTTGGGCATGGTCTACCATAGCCTCCTGTTGAAACAAGCTTTATGAGTAAAATAGATAGAGTAAAATATTTCTAGGCAGCTAGAATATTGATACTCTATTTAATGCTAG
Organism: Octopus sinensis; assembly: GCF_006345805.1. Taxonomy (NCBI): domain Eukaryota; kingdom Metazoa; phylum Mollusca; class Cephalopoda; order Octopoda; family Octopodidae; genus Octopus; species Octopus sinensis. The sequence goes on from NC_043008.1 coordinate 57,039,984, forward strand.
CTTATAAAAATATTGGTAAGTTAGTCGGTTAACTGATTTCTTCAGTCACGCTTTACATTGCATAGAGGAAGGGGAGGAGAGAGAGAGAGAGAGTAAAAGAAAGCCACAGGGAAAGTTCACATAAGAGCTGCATAATGAATGCACATACGAGATTGGTGGCAGGCAATGAGTGAAAGAACACTATACACAAAAATGAAAGAGAACGAATCAGAGAGACGGAGAAACAGGAGAAGGAGAAAGTGAGGAAGGAATGAAAGAATAGTTACGGATGGGGGAGGAGGGGAGTCCACCAAAATGAAATTTATTATTTTACACTATTTTAGGGAAACAAATATTTTACTGTTGAAAATTAGTTTTCGTGTTATCATTTTGTATACGCACCGACAAATTTGATAAATATCGTATTTCAACATGTTCATACAACCAAATTTACTGAAGCCACAGCAATAACATAATTTGTTAAAAGTTAAATTATAATTATTATATGTAGCCCATATTTCCTGATATTAGCCATTATGGCCAACGTATACATCCAAAATTACTTGTCATATAACGTGTAACATTTCAGTTACACTGTTTACATTTAGTTCTGATTTGAGAATGAATATGATGCACCGAAAATATTCCACCGTAGATACTTTTTTCATGTTATAGACTACCTATTTCCTTGAATGCTAAGTAATTTGTAAGCCCGTGTTTCGAACATAACTATAATACGAAACACTAGATATATCTGTAACGGGTACATTAAGACTACCTAGGAATGAAACTCGTTAGAATATGTTGGTGAAAGTAATTACCCGAAAGAAGAAGAGCACACTCGTCGTCAAGACAAAGGGAAGAACTGTTAATTTTATTAACGTAAATAAATCTTTGAAAGTCGAATTATTTTGCTTCATTTGCTCAGTAAATTCTTATGTATAAAAATGCTTAAATACGACATTTATTACATTTTATATTATATGTGAAAGATTAGGTTTCAGATTATTGGTATGTGGATAGATGTGTATTTGAAATATATTACACGCAAACTACGGTTGGACAGATATTTTGTAATCACTACAATTGTTTCGACGCCACGTCTTGTTGACTCCAATTTTATATTCACACAGGACGAATGGCTAAACGTAAACCTTTGAAGTATGTATAATACTACTAACGGATAGTACAGGGTAATGCAGAAGGTGGGCAAGCTTCATACTGTGCCTCATTCATAACGGCATATAACATAGCTATCTATCTATCTATATATGTGTATATATATATATATATATATATATATATATTGTTGGGTGTAGGAATAGGCATTCTTTTTTAGTGCCTTATTATTTAACGCACACCCCCGGTTCGAATTCCTCTCATTTACTTTTTTTTGTATTTTTCTATTTTTTTTAAATAAGTAAATGAGTGGAAATCGAACCGGTGTGTTAAATTATAAGGCACTAAAAGAGAATGATTCTCCCCAGACACAATAAAATATGCTTCAACACACGAATTCACAAAAGGAATCTTGCAAACCAGATACATAACCGATGTATACATGTGTGTGTGTGTATGTGTGTGCGTGTGTGTAAAAGATGTAAGGACCAAAATCCTTTGAAGGGACGTTAAACAACCCAGTCAGCCAGGTCAGTTAAACCAAAGAATATATGAAACCTTCATATTCAGTATTAGTATAATCAATAAGTGAATAATGTATAAAGAAAGAAAAAAATATAGGCATAGACGATCTTGTAATCCGAAGTTGGTACAAATCCAAAAAAGATTCTAGAAATTGTTTCCATCGTAATCAATTCCAAACTCAAACGAAAAAAAATGGTCCTTTTGAAATCAAAATTACTTATTGTTATAGTCCTGTGTCATTTGTTCAACCTGGTATAATGGAAAAAAATTGAAGTTGACGTCTCTATGAAGTATATTCCGATTCCATCTAAGAAGGAATTTTTGAAAGACCTGGTAATTAAATCAACTGAATTGATTCATAGACTCAGATA
>NC_043008.1:57046977-57081977 GCF_006345805.1 Octopus sinensis
ATTAAAGTATCATTAAATATTGAAAATATTGGAATATATTAAATGTTAATTGTGTTGCAGTAAAGAAAAATAAATCTTGCTTAGTTGTGGTAGAGCTGTGGTGAATGTATAGTAAATTATTGCATAGATATGGTTATAATTTAGAGCAAGGATCAAAGTATATGGCAATCGGAACTAACGATACAATAAGCAAAAGTTAACCCGTTATAAACTTCCTCGCTCGAGACCCATGAAATTTCTTTTTGGGCTATCACGCTTTCTTGCTATTATGTCATACGTCTTGAGGCCAGTGAGCTGGCAGAAACGTTAGCACGCCGGGCGAAATGCTTAGCGGTATTTCGTCTGCCGTTACGTTGTGAGTTCAAATTCCGCCGAGGTCGACTTTGCCTTTCATCCTTTCGGGGTCGATAAATTAAGTACCAGTTAAGCACTGGGGTCGATATAATCGACTTAATACCTATGTCTGTCGATGTTTGTCCCCTCTATGTTCAGCCCCTTGTGGGTAATAAAGAAATAGGTATTTCGTCTGCCGCTACGTTCTGAATTCAAATTCCGCCGAGGTCGACTTTGCCTTTCATCCTTTCGAGTTCGATTAAATAAGTACCAGTTACGGACTGAGGTCGACAAAAATCGACTTAATCCGTTCGTCTGTCCTTGTTTGTCCTTTCTGTGTTTAGCCCCTTGTGGGTAGTGAAGAAATAGGTATTTCGTCTGCCGTTACGTTCTGAGTTCAAATTCCGCGCAGGTCGACTTTGGCTTTCATCCTTTCGGCGTCGATTAAATAAGCACCAGTTACGCTTTGGGGTCGATATTATCGACTTAATCCGTTTGTCTGTCGTTGTTTATCCTCTCTGTGTTTAGCCCCTTGTGGGTAGTAAAAAAATAGGTATTTCATCTGCCGCTACGTTCTAAGTTCAAATTCCGCCGCGGTCAACTTAGCCTTTTATCCTTATGGGGTCGATAAATGAAGTATCAGTTGCGTACTTGGGTTGATCTAATCGACAGGCTCCCTCCCCAGATGTTTCGGGCCTTGTGCCTAGAGTAGGAAAGAATATATATATTAAAATAATCTTCGGTCACCAGTGTAGGCTACCATGAAATGCTGACCAACAAACTGAAACCAGAAATCCGTACCACGCGCCGAGGTTTATCGTCTCATCATGACAATGCACTCCCACATATGGCTGTGCACACCGTTTAAAACTACCGATAAATTAGATTTCGAGTTTTTTGGAACACACTACACTCAGTCAGATCTCGCCCCTTCCGACTAACACCTTTTTGGACCGCTAAAACATTATTTACTAGGTTGTCGATTTGCTACGAAGAAAGAAATGCAGTAAATGGTGCATAAATCTCTGAACGACCAGCCAAAATCCTTCTTCTCCGATAGAAGAGGCAAGCTTCTGGACTGCAGGAGAAAGTAGCATAGAAAAACAAGGAGACGACGTCGAAAAAGGATGTAATTGTTTTAAGCCCTGTTTTTGTTTTAATATACAGCTGAAACAAGAATGCCTATAATTTTTGACCCACCCTTTTGTGTGTGTGTGTATATATATATATATAGTGTTCCTTTAAGGTTGTGTCAGCAAAAAAAGTACTCTATCCAGTACTCTATTATTTAATGTACTCAGTGTTTAGAATAGAGACACTGTAAATAGGTACATTTATATGTCCTTCGTGTCTCCAAGTAATCCTGTGGCTCAGGGCTCATGGCTAATTATTTGAAAACCAGTACGCTGGAACATGAGTAGTGACCTGCGTTCTGGTTTTCAATAGGACTAAACATAAGCTCTCATCTTGAGGATTACTGAGAGACATAAGGAACGTTATGTAAATATGTCTAATAGTGTCTCTATGGAAAGAAACTATTATATTAGCAGCTCTGTTGTAATACGGGTTATATTCTCCATCAATAATTTGGTCGGGTTTGCTCTGATATCTTTTGACCCGCACATGCCATCCATCTCGATCCCTGCATTATCGGGGACAGGTCTTCGTAGAAGCATGGAGTATCTCTGCTGATTTGATCTACATACGTTGTGTTAGGATACGCTGATTACATTGAATGATCGAGAGAGATCAAGAAAGAAATAGACATACATACAAGCACACATTGTATATGTGTGTGTGTGTATGTGTAATCAAACACACACACACATATATTGTACAAAATGTGTCCCACATGTTACAAAGCGATCACAAGTGCACAAGACTTGCGCATGGGCATGATCAATATAATCGACTATGGAATTTTACTGTTGTGTATGTTGTGAAGCGCCCCTGGGAAAGATGAAAGTTAAAGCTGACCCCGGTAATATTTTCGTTCAGAACTTTAACCAATCTAGCTGCATAATACATGGCATTCTGCCAGAATTGAATCAATTTTTATCCATTCACTCTCCTTGGGAAATATATGGTATTAAAATCAATTTTGTGTAAGAACAAAATAAAATTCGCTTCGTGATAGAGATTGTTATTGCGCTTAAGGTATATTTTACTGAAAACAATATAACGATATGATACTGTCAGGGAGTTTGAAAAGTGTTGTGTTGTTGACCTAACGTTCGAAAAGTATTATGTAGCTCCTAGCTGATAAGCAAGTGAAAAACAAACTTCTTGTGTCTCCAATAATATTTAACTTTCATTTAATAATATACTCGATTATCTAAGTTGTAGAATTGTATTCAGTTCGTTTAATAGGAAAATTACTTTCACGAGACAGAAAACTTACTGGAAAGAAGAAAAATGCAGGAGAAAATCTTATTCTGTTTCAGAAAACTTTATAAACGCTGCATTTATTTGTATAGATTCTGGAAACTAATGGTGGCGTTCACTGGAATTCTATAATGATCAATATTATAATCATCAGAAATGTACTACACTCCGCCATATTTTGTATTGTTTTGGCATGTATATTTAAAAATTAATCAATAGAGAATTTAATACATTATTCAATATATTGTAATCTTAATTAGATCAACAATCCACAGAATTTTGCAAACACCGTAATTTCAATAAATTTTGCTTGTTTCACATGCCTCTCTTGTTGAACAATCTAATAACTTTACAGGATATAACATATGGAATATGAATAATATTATATAATCTATTTGTGTTTTTGTATTTGTATGTGCAATTGTGGGTGAACTGTTGTGTGTGCGTCTGTATGTGCTTGACAATATAAACAGGAAAATAGAATTCAATACATAAATTATAGTATAGCTATTTATCTTTTGTTCATTAGCTGCGGCTCGAAAATAAATAACTCAAGACCCTCAAGGTTCGTACTATAGTACTAATGAAATTTGCGACATATATATATATATATATATATATATACGTTGGTTAAAATGGCGACCAGTTTTTCATGTAGTGAGATATCTCTTGTCAATTATCATTCCTGCCACATGGGAACGTTGGTAGTTGTCTCCATCTTGAATTTCCCTTCCCGTGAACACTTTGTAGATTTGTTAACCCACAAAAAATGAATATTTATCCCCTAATGCAGTGTTGAGGGCTCATTCCCTCACTGTTCGATAATAGTATATATATATATATATATATATATATATATATATATATATATATATAAAGGAAATGAAGAAAATGCTTACAAAATAATTTAAGTAAGGGAGAGTGTATTTAATTAGGTGAAAGTTCTTTTTACCGGTTGCGCATTTGTTATGCTTATCAAAAGATATTTTTTTAAGAGAGATAGAGTTCCTTTCTGATAGATTTTTTATATATATATATATATATATATATATATATATATATATATATATATATATATGGTAAATGAAAGACGGAAGACGGAATATAAGAGAAGTTTTTATTAATCACGATTGCTTTTCAACTGGTGGCTGAGGATGGAATTACATGTGGTCTTAATTCAAAGAGTATATTTAATAAAGTTCTGCTGCAGAGAGAAAGATGCGCGATAACTTAAATCTCACAGTATATGAGGGCATTAGTTTCGCAGCTGTAACAGATGAAACTTTACACGATAATTGCTATGAAATATATTCAAGCGAGCGAATATTAGCCATAGCAAATTTGCTCCTTGGTTCCACATATTTAATGTAAATTGCAGACATTTTGAGATTCGCATGTAAAATGCATTGCCTAGTGGTTAAAATGTTCATCTCTGGATCATGATGCAGTGGGTTCAATTTTGGGATCGGCTGACGCGTCGTGTTCTTGAGCAAGGCTGTTATTTTTACGTTACCTCAGTCTACCCAGCTCTGGTTGTGAACCAATTGTGTGTGTGGTGCTTTCTCCTCCTCGAGCTGCCAAATTCTGGCTGAATCGTTAGATCAAAGTGTGTGCTAGTCGAAAGGGTTAATGTGTCTACTTGCAACTAAATAGTCATTTAAAATAACTGGCACACATTACCAAACCATAGCAGACCAGTAGGGTGGCTGACTCTAAAGGATTTGCAATAATATAGAGATGATATAACATTCTTCGTGAGCTATGATAAATCATGTTTCATACTTTTATGTTTTGTAGTAATCACTGATATGAATGTGAAGCAAATGTGTCACCCATCGTGCGATATAATGTTGAGGAAACATTGGCGACAAAAAAACTGTAAGAAACTAGCTGATTGGTTGATTAATGGAAAGGTTGACCTAACAATAGATTAGTTAATTATTTTGATACTTAACTAAAATGAAAAGGTTAAATATGAAAAGGTTAAATATAACCAGTGCGTGTGTTTCTATTGGCAAAAATAACAGCCCTCTAACAGAACAAAATTTGTTCCTACACCCATTTTCATATCAAGAAGCTTTCAAGTCAAATACGAAAACAAAGTTGTAATTAATAAATATATCCATTAATATTTTGAATATCTGTCGGGGAGATGTTTAATGAAATTATGTCGCTGTTAGTGACATTTTCTTTTTTTCATATTTTTGTAAGGCAAATAATTGGGAATAGTAAATACGTAAATACAACCCTGAGAAATATGTAGGATTCTGAAGACAACAGTGTCCGCGAATCGAACATGGTTGAATCAAATTCTGTGAAAGACTTCCAGTAGTGTCACACAGAACAAAAAGGATTTGATTGATGGCATAAGTATGTGATAATGGATATGAAAAGTTCATCATACGAGAGACACATAAAGTAGAAAGGATGCTGACATTTTAATGATGCATGATGGGATGTCAAGTGAAGTAACCTGGTATTTGAAATATGTAGTAATAATCGATTACAACGTAGCGTAGTTTTCAATAACGCTATCAAAATACAGCGCTGATTTGACATGGCTGTTTCCGATCAACAGCACGAAATCTTAAATACCTGTGCAAAATCGACAATTTTTAATAATTATCTTTGCCAACATTAAACTGTTCTTATAATAACATTTCGCCACTTCAGGCTCGAAATTACTATCGCAATTATCAATTCAACTTAATTTGCTGTCTCTAGCCAAAATGTTACCATCATTAAAACCAAAGCGCCAAGAAGGAAAATATCTAATTAGAAGAATTTACATGAATATAGAAACCAAACCGCGATTAGACCTGAAACGATTATTCGTTATAACGCATATGTTCTGATCAAACGATAACCTAGTCGTATGAAATAAACTCTATACGACAATAGTGTGACTGGAAAGGTGTTTAGTTATGCCTGCTGGATTTCTCAATTTACATACGTTCTTTTGAAAAGTACTCTTGACGTTTCCGCATATGAAGAAAATTAGCAACACTGAAATGTCGGATGAGGTCTAGGATATTTTAAAATTGTTTCCAAGCGCTACAATCTTTTTCAAATTGTCACCACCTTTTTTAAATTTTATATACTGATGTTGTCTTGCATACCGTAAATCCCTAGGGCGTACTATATACGAGGTTAAAAATGAAAAATATTTTCTAAGCAGTGTCCGAGTCTCTATTTTCTATCCGGCAATGTTTATTCAGACGCATTTTGTGATGTCGGGCGTGAAAAGACCTTAAGCTAAGCCTGAAAGCAATGAAGTCATAAATGAATCATCCATAACTTGCAGTAAGCAACATTTATTAAAATAAAAGTATTCAGAATACAGAATAACATGTAAGAAAAACAATTTGCAAACATATTAATATTCTCATATAACAGTTAAGAACATCACCATTATTGTATTATGCATGCACAGAAGTGTTTGTTCGACTAGGTGCTGCTGGCTTAATTACGCACGACTCAAGTTAGAGAAGGGGTGAGTATTATATACGAGGTTTAGGTTTTTCAGAAGTACAGTCCCCTGAAAATCCCCAGCGTATTATACTCAAGGGCGGGCTATACTCGAGGATTTACGGTACTTTTGAGGAAAATCGATTTCATTATTCTTTTTCAAAAACTTTGTTGTTATAAAAGGTTACAAGACTTTAAAATGATGTAAATTTATCCTGTCGGATACCTTCATTGCCTCCATATACATCATCGTTGTTTGTCTCTTTGGAAACAGAACCCACACAAGGACGAAACAACGATTATGAAACCTTTGTGCAGTCTTTCAATCTACTAGAAATAGCAGCTAAATCCTCCTTGAACTACACCATAATGTCTAAAAGCAAATAGAGATGATACACTATATATTGTAGTTGGGTTAGATTTTTTCCGAATATAAACCGGAATTGGTTCGAATGTCATTGATCGCGGATCTACATGATCAAGAAATGCTTTTGATATCCATAATTAGAGCACCAATGTATCATAGTGCGGTCTCTTATTTACAGCTAAACTGAACATATTTATCATATGTAATCATAATATGGAATCAAAAACACTTCGTATGTATTATGGATAGTTGTACTCTTAGAAAAACGCAGATGCAAATACATAACAAACATATACTCAGTGTGGTTGAGGACACCAATATCAAATATTGGTTTCTAATTTTACGACAAGGCCAGCAAGTTCGGGAGAGGGGGACAGTCGACTGCATCGATCCCAGTGCTGAACTGGTACTTATTTTATGGATCTCAACACGATGAAAGGCAATGTCGACCCCAGAAGCATTTGGACTCAGAACGTAAACGTCAACAAAATGCCTCTAAGCAGTTTTCCCGGTGCAGTAACGATTCTGCCAGGTCACCGCCTTACAGTTTCAATTTTTGGCACAAGATCAGCAATACTGAGATAAGGAGTAAGTCGATTATATCGACCTCAGCACTCATATGTAAATTATTTTATCGACCCCAGCACTCATATGATAATTATTTTAACGACCCCAGCACTCATATGTTAATTATTTTATCGACCCCAGCACTCATATGGTACTTACTTTATCGACCCAGGAAGGAGGAAAGGCAAATCGACCTTGGTGGAATTTGATTTCCGAACGTAAAGACGGACGAAATACCTCTAAGAATTTCTTCCGGTGCGATCACGATTCTACCGGCTGGCCACCTGGTAAGCGTTTGTAATATTAAATAGAATAAATGCATTGTGTGAGTCCATCTTTGCTTGCATTTATGAAAAGACTATGTATATTTAATATCGAAGTGCAGTGCCCAGGAAATGTTTTAAGGGCCGTGAGTTCAATAAGATTACAGACGTGAACATTGACTTATTTAAGTGCTCTTAATACCACTCAAGTAGTGGAAAGTTCTTGCGCCTACCTCAAGCGAGGTAACATACGATGCTGTGCCACAGTGATTAGAGTCCTCTTTTTGTTTTTTGAAGTTATGGAGTTGTTTGAGGACGATATGCTTGTTATTTCTAGCATTTTGAGTAGTCACATAAAGATTTCCTCTTCCTTGTCTCATCGGTGTGTTGGTGCTATTCCCAAGGAATCAGACAATCACGAATTCCGATATCTCGACAACGGAGTCGTCCGATTGCCTAAAGTTACATAACGCCAATGTCTTGTAGCATTTTGAGTAATAACGTCTAGCAAATATTACTATAATCATTTCAGTAGTTGAACCACGTGGACATAGGCAGCCCACAATATTTCTTACACCATCTATCAACGAAAATAGCGAACGCTGATACACGCCAACTAATAAGCTTCTACGTAATCAGCCGCTTTACTAGACAGAGCAGCGGTATTCTCTAGAATCACGCAAGATCGTCCTTTAAATCAGAAAATGCTACACAATATACGTCTAAATCAACAAAACTACGTGACTGTCACTTATTAAATTGCATTGATTATACGTCTAGAGAATCAGAACTAACCAAGTTCTAAACTACAGCAGCGATCAATATTCTTAATATCCTAAATAAATATGATCTGTTTATAAACTTCCATTTAGTAATCTTAGTATTTTCTCAGCAATTATAGTACTTAATTGGATGTCAGTGGCAATCATAATTTAAAAATTGTTCCATGCTAACAAGCAGAGGCGGAGACGCAGCTGCGTAGTTAAGAACCTCGCTTTGCAACCGCATGGTTTTAGATCGGTCCTGTGGTGCGGTTCCCTGGACAAGTGGCTTCAATTATAGCCTTGTGACCCCGGACCGACTTACGCCTTGTAACTACATTTGGTAGACGGCAACTGAAAGAAAGCCTGCCTTACACAAGCCAACACCGGTGGCTGGAGACACATACAGACACAAAGACACACACATAGACTATATATATATATATATATATATATATATATATATATATATATATATATCACCATGATCACCGTGACCGACCAGGCTATCAGATGTTGCTACACATCGCTGGTCACAATGCGCTTATATATATATATATATATATATATATATATATATATATATAAAGTGACAGAGACAGGCAGGCACGTAAACAGACAGACGGACAGAGAGACAGAGAAACAGAGAGGATGAGATAGATAGATAGATAGATAGATAGATAGATAGATAGATAGATAGATAGATAGATAGATAGATAGATAGATAGATAGATAGATAGATAGATAGAACGGGCTTCTTTCTGTTTTCATCTACCATATCCACTCGCACGATTTTTATGCACATGGGTGTATGTGTATTTACAAGTCTACATGTACCTATGTATCTGTGTGAAGAACCGTGTATTTGTGTTTGTTCACACTTTGACAACTAGTGTCGATTTGTTAAAGTACCCGCAACTTAGCGGTTCGGATTTAAAAGACTGATCTACTCGACTAAACCCTAGATGGCAGTGCCCCAGCATGGCAGTATTCCAATGAGTGAAACTAACAAAAGATAAAGCATAGAAAACAAACTTCAAATTGATTCCCAGTTTGCAACTGTTCAACAATAACTGCATTTCAATTGCTACTAATGAACAATGGAATTAATTAAATAATTTCCATTTAGCAACACTGACCTATGATTCTCTTCTACTCTTTAGCAATTATATTTCTATATTTCAATTAGTTACCTTTAATGGTATTTTAGTACTGAAGACGTTTTAAAATGTTACAATTTAGCAATTACTCCTTTTAAATTGTCCTAGTTAACAGTCATATTATTTGAAATTTTTACGAAACCAACAATGTATTAGTTAAATTGTTCCTTATGCGAACTTCGTCATTAAAATAAAAATAAAATAAAATCCCTTTTAGAAATCGTGCAATTTTAAATGTACAGCTAGCCGTAGCTCACAAGAGAAAATGGCTTCCTAATATGAACCATGCTTTTACTGATTGTTCTAGAAGCCTGTGTAATCGCGAGCGCATACAGACACCCAATAGGCTTCTTCAGGATGTCACTGATAGAAGGACACTGTACTGAACCAGGCCTCGCTTGGAACACATTACAGCAGAAGAGAAGAAAGCAATGACTTGATTAACGACAAAACGCGAAATCTGGTTGAGGAAGAGATGCTTGACATTTTGATCATGAGTCGAACAATTAAACCATTAGTGCACTTGTTCTCTAAGTAATCATAGTATTTCGTTTATTCACAGTTAGTGAGAATGATCTTTAAAGTGGAGTTGTACTTTTAACAATCATACAACTCAAAAGTTTCTCTGCGTGCTTCTTATGCACATGTTCTCAGTTCCGATCTTACTTCATAGCATTTTGAGCAAGTCTCTTTTACTATATACCACAACCGGCCAAAACCTTAAGAAGTCCGTCATATATATAAATTAGAAAAAAACCACCTTTTATCAATTCAGTAATGAAAAATTAAATTATACCAAGTAGGAAAATGACATATTATAGAAAGATTAAATATAAGATAAAACATATAACGATGATTAAGTAATGTGTAAAATAATAAATAGAACGTATTTTGTGAAATTTGATTTAGTATTTCTAAATTGAATTTTTCCCTGTAAGTTTGGAATAATATTCCCTCATATTATTATTATTGTTGTTATTATTATTAATATATATATATGCGTGTGTGTGTGTGTGTATGAGTGTGTGAATATATGTATGTATGTGTGTGTTTGTGTATGTGAGTGGCTGGGTGTGTATGCGTGCGTGTCTGTCACCTAAACCTTGACAACCTGTGTTGGTTTGTTTACGTCTCTATAAATTAGCGGTTCAGCAAAACAAGGCTATAAAATAAACACCAGACTTTAAAAACTGAGTACCGGGTTAGATTTCTTCCGCTAAAAATCCTTCAAGGTGGTAACATAGCAGGGTCGCATTCCAATGACTGAAACAATTAAAAGATAAAAAGTAGAAAGTGTCATGATACCGAGTTTAGTAATAATAGAATCTAAATGGCCTTCTGCTTAATATCACTTTGCTTAAATTTCTCCGATTTAGAAAATTTATAACTAATTCTTCTACGTTAGGTAATAATAGCCTTCTAAACTGTTTGCAGTCAGCAATCGTAGTCTTTAAATTGTTTCCAGTACCAATAACAGTATTTATACTAGTCCCATTTTAACAATTGTTGTTTGTTCCTTCTCCAGCCATGCCTGGCTCATAACGGTCGGTTTCCCGGTTTCCTTGGCGTATAGGTTCCTCACCTGGACGGGAAGCCGGTCCGTCGCCGGTGATCTGCAAGATGCAGGAGGAAAGAGTGAGAGAAAGTTGTGGCGAAAGAGTCAGCAGAAGTTCGCCATTACCTTCTGCCAGAGCCGCGTAGAGCTTAGATGTTTCGCTCATAAACACACACATCGCCCGGTCCGAAATTCGAATCCGCGATCCCTCGACCGCGAGTTCGCTGCTCTAACCACTAGGCCATGTGCCTCCACCATTTTAACAATTACGGCATTTAAATTCTAGCCGAAACGACTTCGAAATTAATACATTCAGCTTAAAAAGATTGTGAAATTTCAATCTATCCGCTCAGCCTCAAAATGTCCGGCCTGGTGCCAATGTTGCAAATCATTGCTGAAGGTGGCTGTTTTGGTTTGTTTACGTCCCTATAAATTAGCGGTTCATTTGATTTTGAGCTTTATTAAATTGTTTCCGGGTATTTACGTTGGGATCTCAAAAGCCTAGTTGTTTGGCAATTAAGTGAATACCAACAACAAGTAGAAATCCCAAGGTTATTTCGAATACTGATGGTAAAAATATTCCAACTATGTCTAAAGAATAAGTAAGTAGCGATCGGTTGACGTAGAATTAACTATGGAATGGCATTGAAGACATAATCTTTCTTCCTCTTTCTGTTGTACCTGTATTTCAAAGGACCAGCCTTGTCACACTCTGTGTCACAATGAATCTACCCGAGAACTGCATTAAGGGTACACGTATATGTAGAGTGCTCAACCACTTACACGTTAATTCCACGAAGAAGCTGTTCCGTCTATCGGTTTAACCGGAACCCTCGTCGTCGTAACCGACGGAGCGCCACTGTATATACATACACAAACACATACACATACATACATATATATCAACCGCACCCTGGAGCAACTACTGTGCTTCATTTAGTGGGACATTTCAAATTTAATTATAAGCACATTTCTGTTACGTGAAAATAAATATATATATAAACGATAAAACTCTCCTAAACTTACGCTATTTTCCCGCAGTCAATTTTTTCGCGAATTAAATAAATATAATAAAGACTGTCTACAATAGAGTATGCCAACAGCTTAGTCAATTGTCTTCAAAATAATATTAACGTTGTATAGCTTTTATTATATAGTTAAAGAAACATTTGTTTAAATTGTTATATACATAAATTCTAGCCGAATGATATAGATTGAATTCCTATTTACCTTAATACAAGTATAATTTTTCAGTCCATTAACACCGTTTTTAGGAGAAACCTTTTTTTTTATTTACATGTACGCTATATTTTTTCAGATTGATATTCGATAACGATCGTAGTATAGATGTTCTTTTTCTTCTTCACCAAAAACTGTTTTTATCATATTAACAATAGTTCGTCTTCGATATTTAAACATTTAATCATCCAGAAGGAATTGTTGCAACCGAAACTAATAGAAAAGGGGGCATAAACGGAAAAAGACCATTCCACAAATATTGGAACACGAGTAACAAACATTAATCTTTTTGGACGAAATGTTAACTAGTTGAATCATGTTGGCAAGTTTTGCATATTTTGATAGAAATATTCAGAATATCGGAAAACATTCACGATAGCAATTCCTACATTCATTTGGAACATCGGCGGACAAACTAGAAATTTCTCTTCCTTGAGATATGAAAAAATTACATTCTTAATATCTGGAATTTTTATCGTGTGTGTAATGGTGTCTGGCTCTTAGCTTCCTTAAATAAAATATTTATTTCGTTTTTTGACGAGATGCTTTCTACTTCTTCCAATAAATTATCAAGCTATAGATAATGTGTGTTTGTGTGTATTTATGTATATATATTTCTATGTAAGCATATAATGTTATAGTGAAAACCATAAATCTTGTTAAACCCTGGATAGCTATATAGATCAAGATTTGTAGTTTTTATCATAACATTATTTTAATGATTATTATCATTACCTTAACTGTTCGAGTGCTTTTAATACTTGTTGAAATCTCACATCATTTATGCACATATAACTATAGGTATGTATACACACGTGGAGGAACGTGGCTTAGTGGTTAGGGTGTCAGCATCATGATTGTAAGATTGTGGTTTCGATTCCTGGACTGGGCGACGCGTTGTGTTGTTGAGCAAAGCACTTCATTTCACGTTGCTCCAGTCCACTCAGCTGGCAAAAATGAGTTACGCTGCGATGGACTGGCGTCCCGTCCAGCAGGGGAACACATACGCCATAGAAACCGGTAAACCGGGCCCATGAGCCTGGCTAGGCTTTAAAAGGCCGCATTTATTTTCTTATGTATAAACACACACACACACACATAGATATACGTAATATTCTTTTGGGCATTTCACCAATGCAGTTGCGAGAACACGCTGCAGTATATATATATATATATGTGTGTGTGTGTACATATACACACATACACACACGCACACATTTACATATATCTGCGTATGTATGTATTCATATATATGTATGTAAATGTGTGTATGCATTACCATTCTTTTATGCACAAATGTTAGTCTTTGTATTCTGCTCGTGTGTTTAAACTGGTGTCGCTCGTTCAGACTTTACGTTTAAGAAAGAAGCCTAACGTAACGGATCGACAAAAATGATTGATAAAATAAATTAAATACCAGAATGAAATACATGCAAAAGTCAATGTAATCAAGGCAAAAAAAAAATCCCCGAATGAAGGGCCTCAGAATGGCTGTTGTCCAATCATCGAAAACAGTAAAACATAATTCCTGAGATTATTATATGAGAGTGTTAAATAGTTGGAAATGTAGCTTTGCCGGATTAAATGTCCAGGCATTTAGTTACTTCCATTAATTTTCCCAGTAGTGTAAATCTGGCATAGATAGAGATAATCTCATTAGAAGGACATTGGTTATTAGATGCTGCCAACGATATTATGCAAAACACGCTAACGATGCAATAATATACAAGGCAGCAATAGCAGCAACAGAAACAAATATATAACTACTACATACATCAGGTCCCCCGCAAGGGAGGATTTTAAATTGTAATGGACTTCTTAGTCCAAATAATTGTAAAATATTGTAAGTGTATTTTTAAAAGAATAATATTATAGAGGAGCAGAGGGTTGGCAGGCGCTTTCTGTCCTCTCCCATCCTTATCATCCTGTATTATTATCATTCACCTCATCAATGTCTTGTCCAGACCGCAAAGCTACCCATCCTTGTACTGCCTCTATGGCAAATGAAATGAAATAAAGTGTATAACTACTGCTACCGTTGTTGTATTTATTATTGTTGATACAAATGTTACTGCGACTATTATTAATACTCCAACTGACCACTCTACTATTACTAAATGTATTCTACCTCAAAAATTGCTACTACTATTCCGTCACCACCACTCCTGCTGTTACTGTTATATTAACTGTTTTCCCCCTATATTACTGATACTAGTGTTACTATTACTACTTCTACTACGACTGTCAATAATAATGATAATCCTTTCTACTATAGGCACAAGGCCTGAAATTTATCGACCCCGACGGCATGTGAACTCAGAACTTAAACGAAATGCTGCTAAGCAATTCGCCTGGCGTAGTATCATTCCTGCCACTTCTGTTGCTGCTAATAATGCTTTCTACTATAGACACAAGGCCTGAAACTGTGGGGGAGGGGGCTAGTCGATTACATCGACACCAGTGCGTAACTGGTACTTATATCATCGTCCTCGCGATGATGAAAAGCAAAGCATGGCATTCTAACGATTTTTATTTCTTTATTGCTCACAAGGGACTAAATATAGAGAGGACAAACAAGGGCAGACAGAGGGATTAAGTCCATTACATCGACCCCAGTGCGTAACTGGAAACTTAATTTATCGACCCCGTATGTATGTGCGTATGCATATATCACGTAGAGGTTTATTGAAGGCGAAAACCATCAAAAACGCTTACTAAGGTTCACGCACCTATATTCTTGTGCATATATATATAAATATATATTTATATATATATATACATATATATATATATATATATATTATATATATATATATATAGTCATACATATGCTTATATTTGTATATTCATACATATACATTCATATATATATATATATTAATACATACATTTGCATATATATATATGTATATATTATATATATATATATATATATAATATATATATATATATACATGTATACATGTATGCCTATGTATATGTATATATCTATATATGCATACTAATATACAGTATACATGTGCGTGTTTGTGTGTGAATGTGAGTGTGGTTGTGAGTTTTAATAGTGTATGTATAAAGACATGAAATATATAAATTTTCCACGTCTACACACAAAGCATTTTCCAAGATGATTCATAACATATGTTCATACGTTTTAGTAAAACATTATCTCGTCTTTCTTCCTCTCTCTCTCTCACTCTTTCTCTCTTTCCTTCGTTCTCTTTTCCGCCTTCTCTCTCTCTCTTCCCCTCGTTATATCTGTGTATGAAATCATAAAGACCTGATTTCTTTTGATTAATAGTTTACGCTAAAAACTCTCGAGGCCTTGTGCCAATGTAAGAAATCAATTTTATTTCCTGTTCAGCCTAATCCTATCGCGAAACGATATAATTCTGTCGATTTGACATTTCGTGTCATCTTAACATCATGATGGTGAAATGTCAGCCAGAGCCGTATTATCACAGCAATTATATAAATCTTGGTATTCAGTTCAGAAAGCCGAATCGATCTTATTGGCATATACCTAATCTAAGATGACGGTTTATCAAATTCTAAGTATTCGTGGACTAAAGCCTAATATGTATTGGCTAGTTTTCATCGCCTGCGGCGGATATTAATGTTGTCTTAAATCAGGCAGTTTTTTTTTCTAAGTGTGTATGTGTGTAGCGCACACGTGAGTATACACGCGCGTGCGCACACACACACAGAGGCACACACGTACACACACACATACAGGCACACATACATAACCTTGTATGAAATATAATATCAGCTTTTTCCTTAAACACGAGAAAAAATTCATTGAAAATCTACCTGTATATATATATATATATGTGTTGTATGTATGTATATATAAAACTCTGTAAGGTGTATAATATATGAAAATAAATGCAAAATATGTTCAAAATAGGGTGATACAGCATTATATTCGACAAGAAGATGGAATAAATCATTGATTTTCATGTATAAGTATCCAGAAAATACATATTCTGATCACATAATATTCGAGACGGCAGTGTATTGGAATTAATACTGCATGTGTGTACACATATATCCATGCATTTTTATTTATATATATATATATATGTGTGTATGTGTGTGTGTGTGTGTAATTGTCACTAAGTGAGACTAGGGGGAGTTATAACGTACTTACGTTGTTAGAAATAGGAGCTAAAATGCTCCAACGTAGTAGCTGACTCACTTGAATGAAAACATATACAGTAACCGGGACCATAATTGTAGGATCAAATATCGACGAGAATTCCAGTTGATCCGATCAAGGGAATAGTCTGCTCGTGAATTTCACGGGATCAAGCACGTGACGTCTACCCTTAATGTAGTTCTCAGAGAAATTCAGTGTAATACAGAGTGTGACAAGGTTGGCCCTTTGAAATACAGATACTACTCATTTCTGCTAGTTGAGTGAACTAGAGAAACGTGAAATAAACTGTCTTGCTCAAGGACACAAAGCATTGCCCGAAATTAAGCTCGCGAGCTGGCGAGCTGGCTGGAACGTTAGCACGCCAGGCAAAATGCTTAGCGGCATTTCGTCTGCCGCTACGTTCTGAGTTCAAATTCCGCCGAGGTCGACTTTGCCTTTCATCCTTTCGGGGTGTCGATTAAATAAGTATCAGTTACGCACTGGGGTTCATGTAATCGACTTAATCCTTGTTTTTTCCCTCTATGTATATCCCCCTGTGGGCAATAAAGGAGTAAATATATACGTGTATATATATATATATACGTGTGTATATATATGTATATATACATATATATATATATATATATATATATATATACCAATTAAGGACTGAACACGAAAAGTGGACAGTCAACATGCTAGATATAGACGTCAAATCGCCATTACCCACAAAGATTATGTTCTCAAATAAAACTCAGCACAAAACTGTGTTTTATTTGAGAACATAATCTTTGTGGAGAATGGCGATTTGACGTCTATATCTAGCATGTTGACTGTCCACTTTTCGTGTTCAGTCCTTAATTGGTATATATAAATATTTTAATCTTCGGATTCTTTTTAATATGCTAGACCACTGGTTTTAATTGATAAATATCAATTTCTACCCTTAAATAATTATATATATATATATATATATATATATTTGTGTGTTCGGAAAGGCAATTTTTTCTTGCCAATTAAACACACGCACTGTATATTCGTTCTTCACTTGTTTATCATGGTTGCTATTTTATTGTCCGTCCATTGTCTGGAAATCGTTTGTCACACATTATAACCTCTTCAGCGACTCTTGTAGCCAAGCGTTTCCTCCTGTTGTGTTTTGTCCATTCTCTGAGAAAGAAGGGACTAAACAGAGAGAGAAAGAGAAGAGACAGTTGGGGAGACGTTAACGTCGGATTAGTCCACTGTACGTTCCCGCTATTTATCTCTTTATATAAATACTAGCAGTATCGCCCGGCGTTGCTCGAGTTTGTAAGGGAAATAGCTATAAGGCATTTTAGAGATTTATAACCAAAAAATAGCAAAAAAATGCATTAAAAATGGGAAAAAAATGATGGTAATTTTTTTTTTAAACCGTTGACTCATCGTAGACATTTTTAGAGAGTTACTTCCCTTATATAATAGCGAAAAAATGCATTAAAATGAAAAAAAATGATGGTAATTTTTTTTTTAATCGTAGACTCATCGTAGACGCGCACTAATACCCAGAAGGGCTCGATATGAATCACGACTATAAGATACCAGGTTTGGGTTAAACTGCACCGCAAAATGTGGGAGTAGTTAGGAATCTAAATCGTAGGAGACAGACACACAACTTGACTTTTATATATAAACTAGCAGTATCGCCCGGCGTTGCTCGGGTTTGTAAGGGAAATAACTATATAAGCATTTTTAGAGAGTTACTTCCTTTATAGATGCCAATTCGAGCTTTCTTAGCCATTTCTGTTTTGGTGTCTTCAAGCCATGAAGTCATTGTTCTAAAAGAACGCTGGTCTCCTTGACAACGCATTACGACGTTGATTTCCTTAAACTCCCACAGCTTCACGAGGGAGGGAAGAAGGGGGAGAAGCAAACACAGGTGCAGGTGTTTGAGCGTGGACGCCAACTCCGCCGCAATCGACACACGAAAAATTATGCATTAAAATGGAATAAAAAATGATGTTAAATTATTTTTAAAATCGTAGACTCATCGTAGACGCGCGCTAATAGCCAGACGGGCTCGATATGAATCACGACTATAAGATACCCGAATTTGGTTAAACTGCACCGCAAAATGTGGGAGGAGTTAGGAATCTAAATCGAAGGGGACAGACACTCACACAACTACAGTTTTATATATATAGATATATGAGTGTCAGAAATTATTTTTATTGCATGAACATACTATCGATAACTATGTATTTGAATTAATTCGTCTTTCTAAAACTGCATTTAAACCTTGTAACTTAGAAAGAAAATGTATTTTATGATGAGGTAATATGTCAACATTGCATATGAGAGATTTCTTCATTTCAACGGATTAACTGTTGGATTAAAATTGTTTTTTCAAAAATCATAATTAGAAGAAGGTTCATTAAATCGATATTTAATTACTGTTATTTTGGTAACTTTATCATATTTCTCTTGTTATTTCCGACTTTGAAGATGATAGTGCGTGTAGTTGTTATGGAAATTATAGGTTACTGGTATGGTTCTTTATGTTGTTGTTGCTGTAGTAGTAGTAGTAGTAGTAGTAGTAGTAGTAGTAGTAGTATAGTAGTAGTAGTAGGGGGTGTTAATATGGTGGTGATAGTTGTAACAGTGGTGGTAGTATTAGAGTTGTTAATGGCATTATTATTTACGTTTATCAGAGGTTTTATCGGAACTCCTGGAACCTTGCACACGGAGCGGGGTTGCTACCTGCAGCCTATGGTATAATGCTACCTGTTCTTTTCTCCTATGTAATACTTTCCTGAATTATTCTGGTTCTGCTTATTATTGTTTATTATTATTATTACTAGTAGTAGTAGTAGTCGTCGTCGTCATCGTCGTCGTCGTAGTAGTAGTAGTAGTAGTAGTCTGGTGGTTGTGGTGGTGGTAGTGGTGGTGGTTGTAGTGGTGGTGGTACTAATAGATGTGGTACTGGTGACAGTAGTAATGTTTATGGTGATAGTAACAGTAGTGGCAGTAGTGATGATGGTGGTGGTATTGGAGGAGGTGGTGATAGAGCTGATGGCATAATAGTAGTAGTAGCAATAATAGTAGTAGTGGTAGTAGTATTAGTAGTAGTAGTAGTAGTCTGGTGGTTGTGGTGGTGGTACTGGTGACAGTAATAATGTTGATGATGATAGTAACAGTAGTGGCAGTAGTGATGATGGTGATGGTATTGGAGGAGGTGGTGATAGAGCTGATGGCATAATAGTAGTAGTAGTATAGTAGTAGTAGTAGTAGTAGTAGTAGTAGTAGTAGTAGTAGTTGTTATTGACATCGTTGATGTTTACATATGGCATTTTCCAAACAAGATGAGTGGTTTGCAAGTATCGAGAAGCTGAGTATTGAAGAGGTTCGTTGGAATTGTTTTGTGCATGTCTTTGAGTATCAATAACACAATTTAAAAAACAGAAACTAAATGAATAAATAAATAAACGATCGATTCAAATTTGTATTCTCCGTTAAGATATTGCTTTTGTCAAGCACATTTCCATAATCATTCGTGTATAACATGAGGGCCTTCGATGACGAAAACATAAAAATAAATATAGAAAGCAAGAAATGCAAGAACTACATATAATAACAAGGAGTAATTTCAGTAGCACTTGAAACAAAATTGGAGAGATGTGAAGAACTAACAGTTCGATGAGTTGCCGTTAAGCTGTGAATATATTTCACTCAAAATATTTCAGCTTTGGCAGTCTTGTTTTTTTTTTAAATATTTCAATATTGATAGCAGCTGTATAATAGACGCTAGCTTTGTTGTGTTTTTAAGAATCTTGCTTTGCAACCACATGGTTTCCGGTTCTATCTCATTGTGCTACACCTTGGTCAAGCATCGGCTAATATAGCAACGGGTTCATCAATGCCCTGTGAGCGAATTTAGTAAACAGAAACTGTGAAAGCCCTTCGTTACAAGCGTTTCCTTTTGATCATTTCCTATCTGACTGAAGACGATGTCCTCAATGTCATACCTCCAATTTATAAATTTTACTTTTGTATATACACATCTTTTTTACTTTTGTATATACATAATAGATATGTATACACAGCAGTATTTTTAATCTAAGGAAGATTCAAGTGCATATATTCTTATATTTACTCATCGGTCTATCTATCTACCTATCTATCTATCTATCTATCTATCTTTCTGTCTGTCTGTCTATCTACTATTTATCTCTCTCTATATATATATTATATACGTATATATATATATATATATATATATATATATATAGGGAGAATTCACAAAGAAACAAAAGACGAAGACTGGTGGTGTAGACAATAAACAGATGCATTAGTTTAACGCTCGGGAAGTGAAAAAGTCTTTAACATTTCAAGCCTACGCTCTTCCACAGAAAGGAACACAGAAAGAAACAAGGAGAGATAATAAAGAGAGAATATATATATATATATATATATGTGTGTGTATATAGGCTGTATATACATAAATTTATGTATGTATGTATGTATATATATATATATATATATACATATATATATATATACATATATATATATACATATATATATATATACACACACGAAAATATCTATGTATATGTACTTAGAATTCTGCAAAGTTCTAAACAAATATTTCAAGCCAAACCCTTACAAATTGATGTTATTATCTGCGTATATTTTCCCTTTATACTGGTTCAAGCTAATGTTTTGAAGCCAAGCCGCAACCATGCTGGAACTGTCTGCATTATTCAATATGATGAATGTTCTACACAGTGCATTACAGGGTATTATTCACCGCATTTCCCCTTTCAATTGCATAACTTTTCCATCTACGTCAAGGAATACATATATATTACAAATGATAAGCACGTTCCTATTTTCCTATGAGAAATACTATTCTATGATATGTATATATATATATATATATATATATATATATATATATATATATATATATATATATACATATATTTGTACTACGGTACGTGTTTCTACGAAGCAATTGAAAGCAGAAAATTCTATCTAATATGAATTTATTTCAATCCTGGAAGATGGGTAAAACAAATTATACATTAGCATGAAATGCTTCCATGGATATATTCTATGTTTAGATTACCTGAGAGAATTGAATAACGTTCGACTTTTAAACCAATGTTGGTATTTCGTACACGAAGCTTTTCATAAATTACAAGAATTTACAACTCTTGTATTTTCTTTCTGCTGCCCTTGTTATTAAGTTGGAGTGAAATAAATCTTCCTTTTATAAATTTATATAGGGTTCGAAAGTGTTGGAAATAGCATTTACTCCAAGTTTGATGCAGTATATTGAGGAAAGGTTAATGTTAGTAGAGCAATGTTGTGTTAATAATCTTGGCCAAACTCGTGCTAAATTTGTGTACAATAGAACAATTTGTCAATTGCACCTCGAAATATCTCTAGTATAGAGGGTACATATAAAATGTTTATACTCAAACGGTAATATAATGTATAAACTCAAACGGTAATATAATGATAAGGAGGCGAGCTGGCAGAAACGTTTGCACGCCGGCGAAATGCGTTGCCGTATTTCGTCTGCCGTTACGTTCTGAGTTCAAATTCCGCCGAGGTCGACTTTGCCTTTCATCCTTTCGGGGTCGATAAATTAAGTACCAGTTACGCACTGGGGTTGATATAATCGACTTAATTCGTTTGTCTGTCCTTGTTTGTCCTCTCTGTGTTTAGCCCCTTGTGGGTAGTAAAGAAATAGGTAATATAATGATACGCCAGCAAACATATACAGTTTGCGACTGTTGTTATTGATATCATGATCCACGTTGCTGTCGTTGGCTTTGCCGTCATTGTATTGTTTAGTTCTTATTCAATGTTTATTTACTTCACTAACGTGATGTAAAGCTTTACATTTTGGATCAGCTATGTATATTTTGTTAGTAGATTTCATCTGGGACTACACATAACAAAGCGTCTTACCTTTCGTTTTAAGATGGTAGCGTATGAAAACATGTGACCTTACCTTTTGTATAAGGTGTTAGTTTTAAGTTCGGGCTTTCGATTTTTGGATCGGGTGTCGCGATTTTACCTTGAGCATAGTGGCACTTTATTTTCACGCTAGCCATTGAAATAGCTGAAAATCATTGCTATGACAGCACTCTCTCAACGAATGCCCCATTATGGACGTTCTGCTGGGTCAAGCCTGAGAGGTGTGTGAGAGATTCTGTCTTCTTGCCAGTACATAGTTATCTAAAACAATTAACGAAAGTATATTGGCTTATATTGACTTATATTGGCTGCGAATAGTTTCTAAGCTCTCGATGTGATTTGAGATGAATTTGAATGATATTTTCTATCATGTCACACCTCGGGGTACATCTCCATTTATTTTCTAGACTATTTACTATTTAAACTATATAAAACATAATCAAAATCTCTATGCACGATAAATCTTTTAAAGCAGAAATACAATTCATGTATTTACCATCTATAGACTAGAGAATCTGAATGAGATCATTGTAAACTGATATGAGAGGCAAAACAAATACGATCACTAAACAATGTTACTATGATACATCACATGTGCACGTCACTTACAAACGTCGCCCATTTTAAATTTTATTTGGTGGTTTAAATTAATTTGAATTTTAAAATAGTTAATTAAGATAGCTCTCATCTTTGATTCAATTCATTAGTTCTAGAGATGAATGTCTCCTTCTTAAGCTTCGCAGTGAAGATAAGCTAAATAGATAACAGTGTTAATCGTGAAAAGTGTAAACAGCGATGCAAGAGCTCTAGTCTTAAGTGTGTATTAATCAGAAGGGTGAGAGGGGGAAATGATTATGAATATAAACGAATTTACTTTGCTGTGGGCTGCAGATTTAGCAAAACTAATTTGTATCTAAACCAATGAAAATTAAGTCCTTCCACTTCTATTTTTATTTCGTTACTGATATGCCTTGCTAGATCCGCTTGCTGATTGCTTCTATTGAAGCTATTGTCTCTGCCACAAAATATCACTTTCCTTGTTTCTGAAGAAAGATTTTCAATGCATCAAGTATAACATGTTATAAAAAGTGGATTAGATTTAATGCAAACGAAATTTTCATACACAAGGGGTGGTTTTTTAGCTGTATTTTTTCTTGTGTTAACAGAAAAAAAAAAAACAGATATTATTTTTCATACAAGGCTCTCCCTTCGTAAGAGCTTATCTGAATTGTGAAAGAAAATTAATTTTGCCAGATTGAAAGAAAAGCTTAATAAAACTTGTTAGTTAGGGCAGTGTGGGATTCAACCGACACTGCATGATGATGAAATACAAATAAAAAAGAAGCAAAGTTTTGTTTGATATAATCACACTTGAGCGAAAAGCGTTTTGATATTATTAATTAAGGTTAGATTAATTTCGGTTCACGTTAGATTCATTTAATTCATTAATTAATTCAAGCAAAAAATACAATATATTTTAAAGGTTTTGAATATATATATATATATGTATGTGTGTGTGTGTGTGTGTGTGTGTGTATGTGAGTGTGTGTGTATGTGTACATATATATGTAGGTATATATATGTAGGTATATATATATATATATATATATATATATAAACACGCATGCGTAGGTACACACATGCATACACACGTACATGAACACACATACAGATATACAAGCATGCATGCATACATACATAAATACATACATACGTACATACGTATGTACAGATATTTATACATACACTTTTATTCTAAGTCACAACATTCATTAAAGTTTAGCTCAATTATCTTTCATTAATCCTAAATTAATTAAAAAAACTTTTTATTTATCGGTGCATTTTGCTTCTTTTTAATTTTATTATTTATTAGATAAATATTGAAGGCTTACATGGGGGCCATGTATCAATATCGAATTATTTCAGATTATATAAAGTTATGCGAAATCTTGTCACTATAACATTTAGTTTCTCTTTCGCAGGTCAAATGGTAGCAGTAGAAGTACACTAAAATATCCCTCAATCCTCAGCATTACCAGTTCTAATCTCGTCGACGTCAATTTCATAAAACCTCTAATGAATTTATATTGTTCTTAAGCAATATAAATTGTTTATAGGCTCTGTGGTAAGTAGCTTGCTTACGAACCACATGGTTCCAGGTTCAGCCCCACTACTTGGCATCTTGAGCAAGTGTCTTCTACTATAGCCCCGGGCCGACCAAAGCATTGTCAGTAGATTTGGTAGACGGAAACTGAAAGAACCCCGTCGTATATATGTATATATATATATATATGTATGTGTGTACACGCACACATATATATACATACGCTTGTGTGCCTGTGTTCGTCCCTCCAACATCACTTGTCAACCGATGCTGGTGTGTTTACGTCCCCGTAACTTAGCGGTTCGGCAAAAGGGTCCGATAGAATAAGTACTAGGCTTACAAAGAATAAGTCCTGGGATTGATTTGCTCGACTAAAGGCGGTGTTCCAGCATGTTCGCAGTTGAATGACTGAAACTAGTAAAAGAAACAAATAAGATGATAATTAGTTTCGAACCCTGATACAGCGGAGAAATTTGTCAACAAACAGTCATGATATATTCACATTGATTAAATCAACTGCCTCTCCTGCCCTAGAATACTAGTTGTCTTCCGTTAATATAGAGAACTATCATACGGAATATTTTTTTTTAAATTTGCTGTGATACTATGCAAATGACTTTATCATTACATCTAGATATACAGACAGATAGATAGATAGATAGATAGATAGATAGATAGATAGATAGATAGATAGATAGATAGATAGATAGATAGACAGACGCCTACATACACACACGTACATATATATCTATATATATACATGCATTGCAGGTAAACGATATGGAAAGTGACCGTTAACTTAATTGTTTCTCAGTTAATTGGGGCCCACCCAAAATATATCGTTTCTAATTTGTCCTACAATCTAAATTTACGGAGTCCATTTTTGCTTGTCTTTGTCACTTTTGTGTAGTCTTGTTGAATATTTTTACAGTGTATTGACTTGTGATGCACATCCTGGTGAAAGAAATTGGCTTCCACTTTTCGTGTTTACAAACCAGAACTGAAGCAATTAGAACGATCGAATTCTTGTAAATAATATTAATGTATCCGCAAATGTGTACCAAAGGTACCGAACAAACAATGGTAATGTGTCTATAAATGGCATAAATGATTATTTCTTGTATTCTTTCTAATATACAGTGTACATTGGTATTAAATGTAGTTAGCGATGTATTCAAAAGTAGTTGGTCCATGATCTGGTTGATAGCATTTGTGAGTTTAGTAAAAATGGAAAACAGTAAACTTAATTGGATGTCTGATTAATAATCTTGTAAATGTATTAGAACGGATTTATATTTGGAGTTGGATATTACGATAAATTTCTGCTCGAAAGCTTTACTACGGTAAAACAGATATGATTATTTGCTTGAAAGTTTTCGTCTTTTAACACACAACTAGGAGTGTATAAATTCAATTAGCATCAACGGATATTTATTCAATGTTGCATGGTTTTGAAGTTGCTACAAATTCTTGTTCAAATGAACTTACGATTTTTTTTCTTTTCCAATATACATCTCAATAATGGATGCAAGATTACCATAAATGTAACAGATCCGCTACTTTTTCGGCTGCACGTTGATTTAATTTTCCTTAGCATTTTTGTAGGGATGTTTGCACAAATTGCTTCTTCAACATATCTAATTCTTAAAAGTATATATACAATCAATATTATATTATCAATTACAAGAACGGATCAAGAAGCAATTGTGCACACACTCACATGTAGGTATTTTCTTTCATATACATACAATCCGTCTGTGTTTTTGGAGTCGGTACAAACTTTTCGTGAGTTATTTAAGTTGTATAAGTATAATTTTAACTATTGACGGTTATGGGAGAATAAATGGCGGTATCCTCTTTGTAAATGTACACCTTATTAGTAATAACGCTTAGCAAGATCGCTGAAATTGGCAGGAATTGTAAAAGAGAGAAAACCAAATCATTGGAAACAGTGATTATCGGACATAATTCCATCAGTACTAGTCAAAATGGCGCAATCTGACAAGAAGTCTCATTGGTTCAAGAATGGAGAGAGGAGAAATCCCGAAGTCTTTCTAAGACAATTGCGTGCCCAATGCGGTGCAATGATTTAATGAAAGAAAAATATTTGGACAAATTTCTGGAGGAGGAGGACAAACTCCTGAACGACAAAGTGGGTTTCCAGTAGACCCACTTTGTCATTCAGGAGTTTGTCTAAATCTCTAAAGTACCTGTAGAGCACTGTGGTTAATGTAATCAACAAGATCCCTCCCCACAATTCTTCTGTCCTGGCGCTTATAGTAGAAAAGTTTATTATCAAAATCTTTTTCCGACATTGACCATATCTACCATCGAATAAATATGGTGAAATAGAATATCATTAGATAATAAGTAATACAAAATATATAATATAAACTAAAACATATACCTCTATATAAACATAGGAGGAGAAAACCCCCTTCGGTCATGAATGACCGTGGGATTGCACATAGAAAGTTACCCTCCGAGGCACAAGTCAGGGCAAGATTGTTTATGGAAGGCTAGCAGTCGCCCATGCATACCAGCCTCCCCTCTCCACACCACTGATGTTATCCAAGGGAAATGCAAAGGGGCCGATACAGCTTGGCACCAGTGATGCTGCAACTCATTTCTACAGCTGAGTTAACTGGAGCAACGTGAAGTAAAGTGTCTTGCTCAAGAACACAACATACAGCCTGGTCCGGGAATCGAACTCACAACCTCACGATCGTAAGCTCTACGATCTAACCACTAAGCCATGCGCCTTCGCATATGAACATAAGCGTGTATGATATTACATGTCTGTGTAAGGTGGCGTGCTGGCTAAATCGTTAGCAGGCAGGACAAAAATGCTTACCTTCTGCTTTCAAATTCCATCGAGATCAACCTTGCCTTTCAGCCTTCCGAAAGGCTGTTAGACAGCCGCTGACCTTTAAGGTTAGCATACTTATGCTGCAACAAATTCTACTCTAGTCGTAATAATCCGTCCTATGTTTTTCAGACATACAATATTCAATAGGGAAAATTTGCGACAGATTTACCTTAGTATATCAAGCAGCTCCTCATGTTATAATACAAAGTTGGTAACTGACTTCCAAACTGTATCTAAAACAACTAACTTTTCATGTAAGATACTTTTTTCTTATTTCTACTGTAGTAAATTATTTATATACTTTTTCACACGGAGGTCGAAAACTACCTTAAAATTTTCATTTAGTTGTCGCTCTAGAACAGAATATCGTGAAAGAAAACCGAAAACAATCTACGTATGTTATTATTTGCCGAAGCATTTATCGAATAACATGGTATGTGTCATCAGTTATGTTTCATAAAGTATTATTTACATCGCCATAACAGAGAATAAGGTAATGTTTTATTTATTTGACAAGGGGAAATATGCTTATACATAGCTATACACACACATGTATATATACATATCCATATATATACACACACATGTATATATGCATATACATATATATATATATATATATATATATATATATATATATATATATCCACACACATATATGTGTGTGTTTACATATTTGTAACGGCATAAGAGATATAAGTATATATATATATACATATATATATATATATACACGCATATGTATGTGTGTGTTTACATATTTGCAACACCTAAGAGATATAAGCGTGTGTATATATATATATATATATATATATATATACTGGAGGAGATCAGAGTTTAAATGTCTGTTATATAATATATAATCATCACGGAAACATTGTACAGGGAAATGCTTTTCTAGAGAAGAAACATATAAACGCAAGTAATAAAACTACTTCATACAAACCCATTTTAAAATAACCTTATATTACATGCTACTGTTATTGTTTCGAGATTTGGCTGTGGCTACAATTATTGTTTATTTTCAAACTGGCATTCATCGATCAGAACTATGATCATAGTTGAGCAAGCCGTAAGAATCCCATCTGATATATAAAGCTACGTTATTACATGTGTTTCATTTTTTCTTTTATTTTGAGAATTAATAGCTAGCGCTTTCCATCCGTTTCATTCGTTTACTGATAAATCTGAAGCCCCCGCCAATCAAAGTTGACAATTCATCTTCACATGTATAAACAAGCATGGGCAAGATTTCTTCTTTTTTTTTTTAAGGAGGCCGGTAGTGCCCACGCCTCTATACACCCAATGTTTACTTGAAGAGAAAAAGTTCGCTGACTTGGGTCTCCTCACACATATGGCCCCATATAACCGGGGATCTGAACCCTTTCATTCATGTGCATGAGCTTTTAATTAAATAGAGCAAACAAGCCAACCAGTGACTGAATAAATATCACTCCAGTTATTGTGTGTACTCAGTGCCACTCCTGTTCATTGTTTACCCATTGGTATCTCTTTCTATCTATCATCTCTTTCACTCTCTATCTCTCGTTCTCCCTCTCTCTGTCGCAACCCATAGCTCTCTCTCTATATATATATATATATATATATATATATATATAGGGGGAGAATTCACAAAAAAACAAAAGATGAAAACAGGTGGTGTAGACAACAAACAGATGTATTAGTATAACGCTTGGGGAGTGAACATGTCTTTAACGTTTCGAGCCTACGCTCTTCCACAGAATGGAACACAGAAGGAAACAAGGAGAGAAAATAAAGAATGTGTAGTGGCTAGCGATCTATCATGGCGTTTCAGACATTGGCTTGTGGCCATGCTTCGGTACCATATCCAAGAGTTCCGACCAACTGTATTACGACATATGTTCCTTATATGCGTTTCTAGTTTCTTAGTCATTGTCACTATAGGGTAGGGAAATCATGCAAAGAGTTATTTTGACATTTAACATGGACGAGAAAATTTAGTCGATAATGAAGACAGCTGGAAACCTCTGCTTCGTTTTAGCTTCTGCATTGGATATAGCAAGAGCAATTGGATGTTTAACCAGAAGAAAACATCTGGGGAAATTTTCATTGCATTATGTTACAGAAGTCAAATTAGTGTGTACGCATATGTCTGTGTATACGTGCCGTGTACGTGTGTGTGTGTGTGTGTGTGTAACTGTGTGTATTTATGTAGTAACAATAATAGAGGCTCTGTACATATGATTTAGTACTACGCGGCACCACGGTCCATCCATAATTAAATTTCTGACTATAATTATTTGGAACGATATAATGATCATGTCTATTGATTTACAAACAGATGCTGCAACAGAGACACATATCTGGCATTTGTTTACTGGTTTACAACAATGTAAGCGTAAGATATTTCTTTCCGAGCGCTCTCTCATGCACTTCCACCATTATGAATATCCTTATATATAGCGGATAATCGATGATCATCACCGAATACTCTAGAAAAGGCAATATATATATATGTATGCCTGAGTGTGTGTGTTTGTGTATATGTTTTTGTGTAGTGCCTGTGGGTGTATGTGCATATTTATAAGTGTGCGTGCACGTTTGTTTGTCTCAGGGTTAATTTAGTTATTTCATCGAAGACCGAAATAATGAACTGCCTTAATCTTTTTTCGAAACTCATTGGCTTCTCATTGATGTCTACATCAATAAGGACCAATGTCAGAAAAACAAACAACCAATTTGTTTATGTACACAACAAATCAGTATGCTACAGAAAACCGCTAGGGTTGTCACTTCGCTTGTTTTTTGTTTGTTTTTGTTTTTTTGTACTATTTTTGTAGATGTTCCAATGCTATCTGAATTAACAGGAAAAATATTTCTAGCCAAGTGTTTCATGACATTCTTTTGTAGTTATATACTATCTTTTCCACAATTCTTATTTATCGTTTTTGAAATTTGAATAAAATTTACCTCGTGGGTCGACTGAAACATTCACTAAAGGAATGTGGCCAAATAAGTTATTTTTTCAACATAGTTCCCATTACGGTCCACGCACTTCTTCCATTGAATTTGCAGTGCTTCGATCCCAGATTGGGCCAAATCAGAATAATTGGGAGGGTAACCAACCAGTTAAAAGACACAATCACGCTCTTCAGACATTGAAACCAAGTTTGTGTGTAATGTGGCATTGTCTTGAAACAAAACCCTTTTGCGTCAGTTACCCTGAGTATTTGCCCTTGAAAGCCTTTCGTAACTGCCTCAGCATCTAGGCGTAGTACTCTCCATTGGTCTTGTGGCCCTGTTGAAGATAAAATTCAATAAAATTTTGGGGATGCCTTTTGCATCCCCAAAAACATGAGCCACCACCTTCTCTGCTGATGAAAATACTTTGGCCTTTTGGAGAGCAGATGAGGCGGGTGTTTTCACTCCATTGATTTACCTTTTTTTGTTTTTGGTTCAAAGTGATATACTCAGAACTCGTCGTGGCTCAGGAAATGTTCAAGGAAACCAGCTGAATCTGACTCAAGTAATGTCAGATTTTTTCGTGATGTGAGTTTTGATCAGATGTCAGAATACGTGGCACCCACTGAGCATAAACCTTCGTCATGCCAAATTCGTTGAGCAGAATATTCTTAGGTCTCTCATGGGATACGCTTATAGCAATGGCTATTGGGTTTTAAGCCAATAGCCTGTCGTCTATACTATATGCTGAACACGACCAATGGTTTCCACAGTGGTGACAGTTGCAGGATGTCCAGACCTTGTGTGGTTTTCAAGGCCCTCCCGCCCATCCTAAATTCATCTGTCCACTTCACACTGTTGATAAAGCTGGAGTGTCTTCTGATGTAGTAACTATATCAGCAGGAATGCCTTTGGTGGCTAAGTACATTTTTTTTGCAGGTACTTGATAACATCACGATGCAAAGGTTTGTCTATTTTAAGAGAAGTGGTTACCAGTTACATTTAAAGACCTCTTTCAGATGTCAGATATCAGTTTACATGAAGAAAATCAATGCCGTTCTTAACAAGAAGATTTGAAATTGGTGCATGCAAAATTCTACAGCTCTAGCATCACACCTGAATTTTGAGCTCATTCTCAAATGATGAAGCAGTAGAAATTAGACATAGAAATGGGTCAATATTTCTTTGGTATGTATGTGTGTGCGTGTGAGTGAGTGTGTGTGTGTGTCCGTGTGTTTGCGCGTATGTGTGTGTGCATGTAACTGCCATAATATTTAATTTCCATTTTCCACACATCGTTATACAAAAAAATATATATATATATATATAAATGGACATGTACTTTCACAAATACAAACATACATCCTCATGTACATATATGTATATATATATATATATATATATATATATATATACATACGAATATATTTATATATGCATATTATATATATATATGTATACATAGTGTGCATATTATATATATAATATACATATATACATACATATATATATATATGTGTGTGTGTATGTATGTAAGTATTTCCGCCCCGACATCCTAAACTCGGAATGTTATTATGGCTACCGAATAATTGTCACATATTACATTTACAGATATATGATATATAGATATATTTGTATGTATATCTATCTATATATATATATATATATATACAAATGTATATATACATATATATATATATATGTATGCATGCATGTATGTATACAAACACGCATAATACACATACCCACTAGAGAAATTCACATTAGTTGAAATACAAGAAAGAATCTATTTGCGGAAATAGGCTGTTTCATATATATTACATCAAATAAATATAACCAAAATTGTGTGTGTATATTCATATAAACATGTATAGAAACATCTATCTATTTATCCATAAACACATACATACATATATGCATATATATGTGTATATACATAGATATGTATATATATATATATATATATATATATATATATAATATATATATATATATATATATATATATATATATATATATCTATATATATATATATTATATATATATATGCATGCATGCGTATTCCATATGGAATATAATTTACACTTGCTATGCAATAGATCTATCGCAGTCTTTCTTTCTTGTTAACGCTATTGGAGAATAGAACGCATTATAAAACGGAAATTCGATTTCCCGAAAGTGCCAATCTGACTGCTACACACTAATTGATAAATTAGACTCAGGGATTTGCTTAGAAGAAACCTAATTTTAATCCTTATTATAGGATCCGGTGTTTGAATGAAGCAATGATAATGAAATGTCATACGGACGCTATACTTTTTGTAACATTCCACTTTGTTGACGAATATATTGCATACCAGCCGCGTATGTTTTATATATATATATGTGTGCGTGTGTGTTTGTCTTTCTCTGTGTGTATGTGTGCTCAAATAAGTATATATGTACACATATACTTATTAATGCACCTCTATATATGCACATATATAGATGCACATATAATAATATAATATTTATATATACAGGCGAGGCTGTGTAGCAAGTAGCTTGCTTACCAAAGATATCGTTCCGGGTTCAGTAATAGTGCGTGGCACCTTGGGCAAGTGTCTTCTACTATAGACTGAGGCTGACCAAAGCATTGTGAGTAGATTTCGTTGACGGAACTGAAAGAAGCCCGTCGTATATGAGTGTGTGTGTGTGTGGTGTCTGTGTTTGTGTGTCTGTGTGTGTGTGTGTGTTTGTGTGTTTGTGCTTGTCCACCTGCCCTCGCTTGACAACCGACGTTGGTGTGTGTACGTCCGTAACTTAGCGGTTCGGCAAAAGACACCGATAGAATAAGTACTAGGCTTGCAAAGAATAAGTCCTGGTGTCGATTTGTTCTACTAAAGGCGGTGCTCCAGTACGGCCGCAGTCATATGACTGAAACAAATGGAAGAGTAAAAGCATATACATATCCACTATATACATATACATGTATGTGTACATGTATATGTATTTAATTTGTATACACATGTATATTTGTGTTTGAATTTATGCCTAATGCAGATTTAAAACGACCTTATCCACACACGTAAACAAACAATATTCACAATCAAATCTGCATTCTATATATATTATATATAGATAGATATATATATATTATATATATATACATATATATGTATATATTATTATTATATTATTATTATTATTATTATTATTATTATTATTATATTATTATCATTATTATTATTATATTTTATTATTTTACTTGTTTCAAATGCACGCGATCGCGCACATACACAAGCTGGTAGAAAGGCGGTGAGCTAGCAGAAACGTTAGCGCGCCGGGCGTGGCCACGTTAGCATTACCTTTTTTAACCCAGGAAAACATCTTTTCCAGCACAGATATATAATAATAAATATCTTCCTCTTTACGAGATCAGTGGTTGCGTGTCACGTTAAGAGTATATATACTTCTAACAAGAGGTAGTGCTCCCATTTTGAGCCAACGGTTATTCTATGCTGATGAAGGGCAATAACCCAGAAACAATTGTCCGCAGGCACTGTTTAAGGCTGAATAGGGACGTTTCTCCCGTGTTTGAGGTATAAGGAAACAGTTTTGCGAAGGTAGCCAGCTAGAAAAATGCTTTTCTTGGCTAAAAATGGTAGTAACATCATCCTAACCAAGTCTGCCAATTTATCCTGACAAATAAATTTTATTCTGTAATACTGTTACTACTTACGTCTTGCTCAAATATTTAAAACTAAATGTTTTCCTCTTTATGAAATCAGCGACTCTGTGTTACTTTGAAAGTATATACCTCGAACAAGACCTAGTGGTGCCAACTCGAGCCAACGGTTATCATGTGCCGATGAAGAGAAATAATCCAGAAACCACTGTTTGCAGGTATCGTTTAAGGCTAAGCGGGGATATTAGCTTCATTGTTCGACGTATAAGGATGATGTACGTCGCTAGCCAACTGGAAAAGATCTTTTCTTGAGGCTAAAAAATGGTAATAACATCGTCGTAACCAGGTCTGCTAATTTACGTTGGCAAATAGAATTTTACCCCATATATATATATATATATATATATATATATATAGAGGAGAGAGAGAGAGAGAGAGAGAGAGAAAGAGAGAGAGAGAGTGAGATATATATATATATATATATATAAATGTGACCTCGTGTGTACCGTTGGCGATTTTTTTTCCTCTGTCTTCCCTTCTCTGGATCATTCCTCCTCCTATGTTTCCGACGAAGAGCTCCGCTCGAAACGTTAAACTCTCCTTCTTTCCTTCTTTCCTGAGAGTACTATAATACTATATTTGTTCCACGTCCTCGCGTTGTTGTGTTTTTTTGTGCTTTCTTGTTTGAATTAACTATATATATATACATATATATATATATATATACATACATACATATATATTTATATTCATATTTTGTGCGTGCGTGTGTGTGTATGTTGTATGTTTGAGTCTATGTATATAATCTATAACCTAGTATGATCATTTGACTGATTGTGTTAAGACCCTGGTATAAACACGGCTTCTACAGAAAACTGACGTTACTCGATAATCAATCAATAAAATTTTTGAATCAATGCAATAAATGTATTTTGTCTCGTATCGACATTCGCCAGAAAATTCCGATAAGATTACAGGTGCTATACATCTCCATTTCGAAAGAAACAACCATTACTTATAATGCGATAATTAAATCTGTAAATAAAAGGAATGGAAGTGATTCTCGAGTACTTCAATTGTTCTAAAAGCATATCGAATATATCTTACGTAAGATTACGAATGTTTCCAAATTACCCAGGTACATATAATGAAAACGAATGGCGTATTTTATGGATAAGTTGCCTTAGCAACATAGATAAGGATTTGGT